>NW_027468718.1:22513047-22593047 GCF_046254945.1 Alosa pseudoharengus | reverse complement strand
TTAAAATGGACCCTTGTCCGCTGAGCCCGCCATCCTGCCCACTGCTTTCCCAGACTGTGAGTTTGGATCTGCGGAGGTTTGAATGTGGATACTTGCTCTCCGCCGGACACACCTCTGCGCTGGGTGTGTCTCACTGCATTGGCAGTGTATAGGCAGCCGTCTCCCAGCATTTCACCATCACCCTGTTTTGATAAATGAGTTCTTAATGAATTCATGGTAAAGAGACTGTATAGGTCTTAGCTTTTATAGACCTTATTTCTTGATCTGCAATCTAGTACTTGTTTTTTTTTTCATTCCAGATTTATTTGTATTGTTCCTGAACAGTACAATTTTTAATTCAATAGTTAACTACCAAGCTTGTGTATTTCCTCTGTCTGGTCCGGTGCATTCCAGCTTTCTATTAAAAAGAAGCCAATCATTTCACACGTAGGACATCAATAAAACTCTCCTCGGTGAAGACACAGTGGTTACAGAGATAATGATGCCTCTGCCAGGCTGGGATGCGCGAGGAGTCACCCCTCGCCATGTTCAGAGGCCATCACCACGCTGCTTGTATGTGCATAACAAGGGCGGCTGGCCCCCATTAATTAAATCTCTATGACTTTCCCCCCACCGCACGGGAGTTTTGTCAGCCTGAGAGGAAACATTAGACATTTCCCCCTGATTAATCACACTGGCTCGGCTCTCCTCTCATCGTCTTCGCCTTGAAGCTCTTTTAGCCTGTCAGGCTCACGCAGCGCTGTCAGATCCTCTGTCTCTGCAGATTCCTTGTGAAGTACCTGTCTGCACTAGAGTGAAAAGAATACTTTTTTTATGCCCCTTTTTTGCTCCCTCTCATTTTTCTTCAAACGATAGTGTCTCCTCCACAAAAAATCAGCTGGGTCCCAGTCAGCCCAAAGAGCAAATTTGTTCTGTCAAATCCAACCTGAGACACTGCGTAAATTGTGCGTGTTGCTGACAAATTAGATCCTTGCTTTTCAGTATTTGTGCAATTTGCATGAAATTGCTCTCGTGGGGAATGGATACAAAAAAAAGGAATACATCTAGATTAAGACATCGATTGTGAGGAGGCTGCTTGTGCTTGTGTGTGCTTTAAACAAAGCTGTACAATAATGCAACATTAAGAGGTCCATTGATTGGGGCTAATTCACTTTCTTTTTCATATCTCTACCCAGCCCTCCAGATTCTAGTCTGCTAGTTCCAAAGAAAAGGGGGTTGGGGAGAAGGCGTTTTCTTGTGAAGTGCAGCAGTGGGATTCTGAAAGCGTTGATGTGATGAAAGGTTTCACCTGCCAGAGAATGAGCACAGGGATCTCCTGTCAGGATCGCCATGAGCTGAGATAACAGGAACATCTCACTGCCTTACGTCTTGCCAATAGCCCTCAAGATATCATATCGTTCACTGTAGGTCTTTATTAGCGGCTTTTGAAAAACACCCTACATCAGCATTTTGGTTTTTTTCTCACAATCTTGCTACCATTTTTCTCTGCAAACATTCACAAGGTAAATATAGCCTTTGGAAAATATTTAATTTAATGAATTACTGGTAAATAACTCACACTTAGAGAGTCAGTCATTTCATGACAGACAAAAAAGAGAAAATAAAGAAATGAACAAACGAAAAACCATTAAAAAGAAAGAACATTTAACAGCAGAATATTTCAGTACAGTTTTGTTGAATCAACTTCACTGAAACTGATGTTCTAATTTTTACAGAAAGTGTGACTAACCAGTCTTATGCATCGACTCGTCAATGTAGTCTTTCACTGTGAAACAAGAGAGAAGATCTTGGACATTCACAGCACACCCCCACCCTCGACGCAAGTGTCAGCTGTGTTGGGTAGGTGAGGTGGGGGAGAGCTGACAGACAGAAAGCATCAGCTCTCCATCAGCCATCACCTAATATACTGCAGCTCGCCTTTTGATCCATTGGTGCTGATTAAAGGAGAACATCAGGCTGGGCAGAGTAGAATCCGGCTCAGAATGAGAGGAATTCTGCTTGTTCCAAACAGACCTTCACTTTGAAGCTGATCAGTGATTTATGACCATTCTACCTCCTCTACACATAGTTAACATAGACTTGTTTAGGAGTGTTAAAAACACCAAGAATGTGACAGAGTGTGCCCATAAAATGACCCCATAAAAACCAAAGAAAAATAATAATAATAAAGAAAACAACACTGGAAATTATACAATAACATCTTTGAAATAAAAATAAAAAAATGTTTAAAGAAAAAACAGTGGACTGCTGTGAAATAATGTATGGCCAGTTAATGTCAGACAGACCGCCTTAGTGACCAAGTGGGTCAAATGTTTCTGTGCGAGCCGGGTCTCGCTGAAGTGCAGTGGCCCCCCTGGGGTCAGTAGGTTGCAGTAATGACGGAGGGGATTATGTGGTGTAAGATATGCGGTGCGAGCGGCTCAGCATGAGGATTTGCCGCTGTGATCCTGTCCGCCGAAACACCTGCCATTTGTTAGGCCGAGCCCCCGGTACCCTTGATTAAGAGTGATGGCTCTGAAGCGTGAGGCTCTCTCAGCCATCAGGGTAGCAATCTATTGGGCAGGAGCATGTGGACTCAAGCCCTCGCCTGCCCAGGGGCCTCCAGAGCCTCCTCCTGGAACCAGCTCTTTGCTGTGAATCATTACAAATGAAATGCCCTATAACGCCGTGCAGAGAGACAAGCGCGGAGGGAGCTCGCCTCAGGGGGACGAGAATGGGAATGGCAGGATGGAGAATGAGTGTGTGTGTGTGTGTATGTATGTCTGTGTGTGCGTGTACGTGTGTGTGTGTGTGTTTGTGTGTGAGTGTGTGTGTATGTCTGTGTGTGCGTGTACATGTGTGTGTGTGTGTGTGTGTCTTTTTAGCAGTGTTTCATGTTGCATACCTGAAGACAAGGGGAACTAATCATTCCTGATGTCCATGGACAGACACGGGTCGGCAAAAAGACGAATGCTGATGTCCCTGGGTTTAATAGCACTTGTGAAGGAAAAAGCTTAGAGTTTAGGCCACTTCTGTGTGATTGTGAATAGGTGTATATATATATATATATATATATATATATATATATATATATATATATATATATATTTGAAAGAAGACAAGTTGATAGAGGTCCAGTCAAAATATGTATTTTTGTTCGGATCTAAAAGTAATGATAGGTTTTCAAGGATAAACGATGGATGGAGGCTCGGGGTAAAGAAAAATCTGACATTGCAGCACGGCCATAGCCTCTGGCCAGGAAAACATCATGGTGTTGCTTGCTGTTGTTGCCCCACTGCAAAATGCATTCAAACAACATCCTCACAGATGATACAACAGAGAGATGTCTCTGACTCCTTAATAACTTTCCAGAGGCTTGGGCTGGTCACGGTGGCAATTACCTTTATGTCAAGCTCTAAAAGATATGTCCACTCAGGGGACCAGCAGTCAGCTACGGCTCCAAGAGGTTCATTACAGATGAATGTCTGGCATGGCTCACCCTGCCTTTTGTTTGTCTCATATTGTGGTGTCGGTCTCAAATGAATTTTAGCACCTCTGGTTAATGGAGAGTGACATTTTGGCAGGGCACGTTATTAAATCACATATTCACAGTTCAGATGCCTCTTTTTTTTTTTACAGCCTGCCCATTTCCAACAGGTACACCAACTCATTTATGTCATGGTGGAATTGATTCTCCAAGGCTTTGCTGCTGCTTGCATGATCAGTTTGTTAAAAACTACCCTAATATTGGTGAAATCCTTTCATTATTGGAACTTACGTTTTCAAAAGTCAGCCTTAACAGTTAATGGCTCAATATTATATTGAGCTAGCAGCATCATGTTCATCTGTATTATATACAAAAGGGCGGTGAAAATGTTTTCTTTCATATATTCAACTATCTATGTTGGTTTTGTGTTTGTGTTTGTGTGTTGTGTGGGTGTGTGTGTGTTGTGTGGGTGTGTGTGGGTGTGCACGTGGACCTGTGAGAGAGAGAGTAATAGAAGAGTCAAACACAGAGAAGGAGAGAGGTCAGAGAGAGATTTGGAGTGTGGAGATGAAAGGAGAGAGGATTGCCAGTGTACGTGTGCGCACGGCATAAGATTCTGCTCTTGTGATACTGTTAGTTGTGATAGCCATTTCCCCAGCCGTTTATCTTACTCTAAGTGCTTTCACGTTGGTGTTGGAATCACTCTGTTCCTCCATCATCTGCCTTTTCCACCCTCCCCTGCACCCCCCCCACCCCTCACATTTCACCCAATGCCAAGTCGATGGGCTTTTGTGGAGGATGATAAATGAGAAAAAGGGGAAAATAACAGTTACACATGAGATACCAGAAGGTAGAAGTGATGGAATATTCCTCCCTATTACTCACCTTGAAGCATTCACGGTATCTCTTTAAGTCATTTCACTTAAGTTAATCTGCCAGCACTCGGGCTGCACTGAGCAGATGACAAAGCTGTATGCACATGGAGCAGATGGAGTCACAAAGCATAAGGCTCAATTGATTTGTACTATTCTGACTTCCTTTTGTGAAGCTTTGATATACATCATTTGTATGATGTCTCGTCTTTTTGTACATGGTGGTTCAGTCTTAATTAAGCAGCAGGGAGAGTGATGAATGAATACACTTGCGGTCCATGGGAGCCACATTGATTTTGCATTAAATGTGGCATTCTCAAATGGATAACGTGATGATCTGTTTGCCTCATTTATCAAGCCGGGCCTGGTGTGATATCTGTAGTACATTAAAGCCACACACATTAGCTTCATTTGAAAGTACTAATGGCCGTTTTAACATTAAGTGACCTTGATTCGCATAGATGTGGAATTATGGAAATAGTGAGTTCTGTGACTAACAATTTTGAACGTAAGGTTGTCAGAAGATTGTACTTTCTTAACAGGACTCATATGCTACAATTAAGCTTACAGCTAAATTTATAATTAGAGGAGAAAAAATACTGTGCAGCTCCTCTCTGAGATTTCAGACAGCCCAGCTTAAAGCCGTCACATCTGCTGCAGCAAATTATCCCCTCAACTGAGCCTCAGGAAAGGAAACTACAGTTAATTACAAATACAACTAGTTTAGCTCTTTGCAGTAAATTATTAAGACTTTATCTGAGGTGGCCCAGGATTTGGTCTTTAGGCTAAGACACTTCGAGGTGCACAGGATTCACTCTGGTGAAATGTCTATATGAGACATCCATTTGCTTTTTATTACACCTTTTAATTTTACTGTTAAAAGCTGTCTTTTTACATTGTAAATCAGTACCCAGCTAGTTTATATTTTAGTCCTCCATTGCACATTCAGACACTTTTGTTGTTTGAAATGTACTGTTTTAATCTTGTAAATAAAATTTTGGTATGTTTGTAATAGCAGTGTGACCAGGCTCTAATAATTTCCTCTGATGTTCTCTCCTTTTGTCTTTGAAGGTCACGAGCCGCAAAGTGCAAATTCCAGAAGCAGAGCTGCTGGAATGGGAGGAGAGCGATAATGAGGAGAATGTCTCCCCCCAAGGGGCCAGTCCCCGGATTTTAAACCCCCTGCGTCTCTTCGCCAGGGGAACTCCTGGACTCAAAAACAACATGAGGGAAATGACATATTTAGAAAACATGGAGGACTTTTGGGACTGGTTATCTAACCAGACAGATGTTCAGGAGACGCAAACGAGAACTAAACGGAGGCCCATCGTGAAAACTGGGAAATTCAAAAAGATGTTTGGCTGGGGCGATTTCCACTCCAACATTAAGACCGTGAAACTAAATCTTCTCATCACGGGCAAGATCGTGGACCATGGAAACGGCACATTTAGCGTGTACTTTCGGCACAACTCCACCGGGCTGGGCAATGTGTCTGTGAGCTTAGTCCCCCCGTCCAAGGTGGTGGAGTTTGAGTTTGCCCAGCAGTCCACCCTCGCCACCAAGGACACCAAATCTTTCAACTGCCGCATTGAGTACGAGAAAACAGACCGCAACAAGAAGACTGCTTTGTGCAGCCTGGACCCAGCCAAGGTGTGCTACCAAGAGCAAACGCAGAGTCATGTCTCCTGGCTCTGCTCAAAGCCCTTTAAGGTCATATGCATCTACATCGCCTTCTATAGTGTTGACTATAAACTGGTCCAAAAGGTTTGCCCTGACTACAATTACCATAGCGACACACCCTACTCCTCCACAGGATAATGTTGGAGTTGTGTGATGGCTGCCGCCTAATAGTAGCTAGGAGGGAACCTGGGTGAACCACCATGACCCTGAAACATCATCAGCACCATGTGTTCTCCTCGATTCGAGGGCAATTAAAATTGACCAGATGTTTTTTATTAGGCTAGACCACAGGCATGTGTTCACAGATTAAAATGGGCTTTTTTTGCCAGTAGACCGTCAAAACAACATTGACACCAAGTACATGCTGATTTCAAAGTTTTATGAAACTATTCTAGAGGAGTAAATAGTGACTTTGAAAACATTGGTCTGCTACTGTGATTTTTTTTCTGAAAGAAGGCTTATTATGCATAGTATTTTTAAATAGTCATCATCTTTACCAGTGTCATGTGAAGTATTAGCTATGAAATTTGCAATGACCAGAAACAACTAGGGAATAGGACCATTAGATTCTCTGTGCTTTGGACATTTTGGTTTGTTAGACTTTTAATTATTGTATTCAGAATTCATTTTCACCAGTAATTCTGTAAAGCGTTGAAATCCTGTGAAGTCACTATTGCTATTAGAGTGTGTGCATATAACCTCAGAGTTTATTCTGTTCCAATTGTGCAATATTTCCTTTTACATTACACCTTCAGTAGGATATTGCCGATGGGTTTCATACAAGACCCTACATGCAAGGAGTTTCAGGTGTCTCACAAGGGCACAATTCACAGGACAGGTGGATTTAGTGAATCTGGCAGCCAATTAACAATGCTTTGTCATGGTTCTGCCACAGAGCCTGACATTTCCAGGCTTTAATTAACATTAATTATACTGAGAAATTTCACTTACAAACCATGACTGAGGCAGCCCAAGCAAAAAAAATAAATTTAGTGTGTCACTCATGTAGAAACTGCATAATGTGAGCTTAAACCAAGCCTTATGCTGTCACTGTGGACCTGTTAAGTACCCCAAATAGTGTATAGGGAAAGATTTTTGAGAAACGGGTGAAAAAAAGAACATTTTCCGTTTTAGCTTTCTGGTGCATTTTTAAAAATGAGAGACAGAGGCAAAATCACATTATAGTGTTTGTTGTGTTGCAGTCCAATCACTAAAAACTGTCCTTGAAAAATCAACCAGAGCTTGGAATTCTCAGGTTCTAAACCCTCAATGCCAAATAGGAGAGAGATTATTGTTGTTCAGTTAAAGGTGGCTCACACATTTGTGGGCCAAGACCAAGTGCCGTGAACCAAAAGCAAGTCAATCATTTCAGCATTTCAGTCATGCAAAATCAAATTAGTTGGCAAGTGAGCTTTGCTTTATCCCTGGTGTTTATCTCTTAAAAATGCAAATGGAACTCCCAAACAGCAGTAACATGGTTTTCCCATTGCCTATAATAATGTTCAGCCCTTAACCTTCTTTGTACAATTCAGTGTGTGGTGTGTGCATTGAAATAACAAAACTGTGTTTACACTAGCCTATTAAGTTAATGGGTATTTATTTTTATTTCCAAAAACAAATATATAAATGACTGTATAAACTGGTAGATAGCCTACTTTGGTGTTTAATAGTGGTATCATATAGATGTAGACTCATGAAGCTTAATTGAAGATGAATATATTGCATTATTTTTCTATATTGTGGTCAATAGTATGCCTTTATTTTCTCCTGTTATTCTATTGTGGTCCTTATCTCCAGAAAAATTATGTACCAATATCTTGCATCTGATCAGTAAACATTTTGTCATTTCTAACAGTCGGCCTGTACTGTTCTATTGATTACTGTTAACATAGTGACTACCATTGGAACAAAATGAAATCAACTTGTCGTGAAATGTATTTTTCATATTCTTGTTTTCTTACATTGGTATTTTAGCCCCCACCTGCTGGCCAGCTCTAAGAGAGGTAGTGTCAGTGTTTAGTAGTCTGGGCTTCTCATGTGTTGCCTTGGAGTAAGCCAACATTTCTTCTACAACGTATAGCCTACAATGCATCGACTGCACCCCATACAGACCACTTATTGTTGTTTCATCTTCTATTCCCCTCACTAATAACAAATAAAAATGGGATTTCACAGTGGTCAAACTTTATTCAACACCATCATCAAGCTACTGAGGGCTATTCAGGGATTTCACAGTGGTCAAACTTTATTCAACACCATCATCAAGCTACTGAGGGCTATTCAGGGATTTCACAGTGGTCAAACTTTATTCAACACCATCATCAAGCTACTGAGGGCTATTCAGGGTTCACATCGAATAAGCCCTAAGCATAATTTCATTATCTACATCTGCCTTTAAAAAAATATTTTGAGGAAAAGTAGGAAGAATATTATTAAAACAATACACTTGAAAAAAATCTATTATTGACCCTTGTCCCCCTGTATATTAGACATGCATTTGTAGTGAAAAGGAGGCACTGTCTACTGAACCCATTCCACTATGCAACCACTGATAGATAGATTATCATTTATCCTGAGAGAAATAGACCAGCCTATAGCCTAGATCACACAGTACGCCTATATGCTACTTCAGTTAGGGTTATGAAAGGTAGAAAATAATTAGAACAGCACTTAAGCATTCGAGACAAATCCAGATGACCACGTACGTGGTTAAGAGTAATTGTATTTTCAATCATGGCAGATGTTCTAACCTGCTTAAATGTATTTCTACAATATATGGGTCTTGCTATGGGGAACTCTCAGCTCAACATAACCAAGTAATGTCCTGTTTTAAGAGAGTGAAAACATTTCTGTCAAATAGAACAATGAAAGGTGATCTGATTTCCCCTCATAGCAGTAATCAAAGCCTTGTACACTGACTGATCAGTCAGGTACTCCACAACAATTGTTTTCTAATGCAGTGTTTTGTACTGAACACAACCAGATAAGGTGGTTTCAATTGGGGGTTTTTTTTGCTTTTAATAGAGCAAATGAGGTTGTTTTACTCATCTCAGGATCCGTTGACATGGTGACGCTCTAGACAGCAGACATCACACTCACTAACCCGCTTATTGGAAAAATATTTAATGAGTTAACTGCAGGCAATTCTTCCAAAACATTTTTTTTCTTTCAACATGGGAAATGCCAACATCTTCTGGTGTCCTTTGAGGACAGCTCAGTAATACATGCTTCATTCAGTATTGTGCACACTCATCAGGATGAGTACATCAAGTCTACTGTAACATCACAGTTCAAGACAAACAAATCCACAACAGACAACTGTTTTATTCCTCCCATCCATACAACACAGAGTAAAAAAATGACACTGACGCTCAGCATCCTACAACAAGTTCCCAGTTACGGTCTCACACCATCACTTCTGCAAATCCATCGCCTTCATTTAACTTCAAACTTTTCAGTTCGGAGATCATTTCAGGTAAAGGGAAAACACATGACTAACACTGAACCTGGGCATTTTATTCAAACAATATTAGATATGTTGGTATTTCAGAGGTTCCCTTTTTTGCTGATCACAGAAACCATAATTATATGCCAACTGCCACCTTAATCTGAACAGGATTATCTCTACAGCGAAATAACCCTCTTGCAAATGACAACTTTTAACATTTTGAATCAGATACACCTGGAGACTAGGTCAAACATTTGTTTTTTTTTTAAATCCCATAGGTTTAATAGATTAGAGGCAGAATACAGACATGAATTCCTTTCGTGTTACATACAGCATCACAACATACCACTGCATACATTTTTTCGCCTTTCTTTACAATATGCTTGCTTTTAGACCTGTCCTCTGAATAGGTTTAAATGTCTTTACATAGAAATTGTGCCATCAATATGGGGCATATTTGTCTTTTCAAAAAGTGTAAAAGAAATGACCTTGCGCTCCAAGTGTTGACACTTAATTTTAATGTCTAGTCACAAAACGGGCTAAACATTACAAATATATAATATTTTTCCCATTAAACACTCATTAACACGTTCCTATAGAACTCCATTTATCAAAATGACTAGACGTTGGGAACTAGTGCAACAGGGAGGTGGGCCTGGTCTTTGTGACAAGGCAGGCACAGCGTAGAATCAAGGAATCAGCTGCTCCAACGCGCTCTACTCCAGAGCAATGGCAGAGAAGTTAAGGCCATTTGAAATGACAGAAGATATCAGCTGATAAAGCTTGACGACCAGGACCGATCATCACTTGAAGTGAATAACACAGTTGTGTGGATAAATGACAAGCCTCCCCACCCTCCCTATGGAAACACGGATACCTTTTGCTCTTTGCATTTCTTTTCGAGTTTGTGTTTTGTCTGTCTGTTTAGTTTTTGTTTGTTTGTTTTTAAGAGGGTGGTAAGGAGGACAGTTTCTTAGTCCCTTGTGCTCTCCTCGTCTCTCCCTACCCAGCATCATGAAAAGTCTGACTGCGCTGTAGTCAGTCAGGACTGTTTTAGGCGTTTCCTGGGCAGGCCAAAGGGTGGGCACTGGGCAGATGCCAGCGCGCGGAAAGCCTCCGCCACTAAGTGAGGGTGAGACTGGATCATTGACTTCCAGCCCGCAGTTTCCATTATGTCTGCGGCGTGGCTGAAAATAAATGGGAGAGGAAAACGTATTAACAGCAGTGGATCACTCCCATTAAAAATCAATCAAGACAAATGGAGCCGCAGTGTCATGTTTAAAAAAACAAAACAAAACAAAAAATAAACACAGCGAAGCAATGGAGAGTGTGGACAGAAACCATAAGTGGTTAGACACCACATTCACTAAACTCCTGATTGGCTGATCATGGCTTTTCAACTTCACATCCCCCCCCCCCCAAAAAAAAAAGTCAGCTCCTTTATTGAAATATAAATAAAAACATTACCAATGCATTTTAAGGTGTTCTTTAAATTTCCACAAAGTCGGTAGGAAGGGGGAGAAAATAAACTTGAAATTAACTCGTGTTTTTTTGCTATCGTGTTGAAAAATGTGCCAGCTCTACAGCCGACATTCGAGTCTCTTGATAACAGAGTGAACAGCGATACGGAGCTCCAGCAGCAGCTAAACAGCAGAGCCCCTGCCTAAAACAATGAATTCTAATGCATCCCTTTGAGGAGGAGATAAGAGTTTGTTATTAATCTTGTGTCACATATATCTGCTAATTACATACTTGCTATTCCAGTTTTTCCCATCTTTGCAGCCCAGCTGTCTGAGGATACTGCACCTATGGTGGGAGAGAGATAAAATATAAAAACAAGCAGCATTCAAACTCAGGTAAACAGAAATGGCAGCAGGAATTTATCAAGTAGACTTTCTCCCCCCACCCAAGTGATACTTGCCTGTTGATAAAATCTATGGCTTGTGCTTTGAGCTGCTCTGCGCTGTGCAAATCTGCGAGGATGAGTGTGTCGGCCACATTCTCCACCGAGAGGCTGTTGCACAGAGCCTCTTCACACATGACCTTTAAGCGCTCCAGAGCATACTAGTGAAGGTTAGGGGGATGGAGAGGGTGGGAAGAAAAGGGCGATGGGAAATAGACAAAAGAAGAGAAAACAAAGAGAAAGTATACATGAGGCAAACAGGGTTTTGGGATCAGCACATACATTTGATTTTTAGAAAACAGACACATTTTTGGAGAAACAAAAACCGAACGGTCTCCTTCCTTGTACATTTTCATTGTGTTCAGAGCTGTTGTATTTTTGGCTTCTTAAAAGGTCAAGCTAGAATGGTAGGACTGAAAGACATGCGGTCACACAGGTCCTACCTTATCTGCAGCCGCTAACAAACTGTCCGCCATTTTCTCCAAGTTTGGCGCCTTTCCCGTGTAGATGAAGCCCATCATCTCTTTGAAGACTTCAGGATCTACATCACTGATGTCTACGCGATTCTACAGGGAACAAGAGGAACAGCAGTGCTCATTCTCTAACACATGGTAGACAGATGATCTCAAAATTGGAAAAGTAAAAATGATGTAGGCAAAAAAAATCAATGAGAGCAACCTTTTTGCTTTCTTCCATTTCATGTTCAAACATGGCATTAAAGACCGGTGATCTTGCTGTTCATGAAAACAACAAAAACAACTCATTAAAATAACGACCAACACATTATCACAGATATACTACCAGAAATAGCTAATTAAACATGAGCTATGTAGACTGCAAACAAATAAACATCACAGAAACACACATTTTCAGTTTGGTATTCATCATTATGATAAACAGATGGACCAAATAAAAAAAAAACTTTAAACTCAGCACATGATGGAAAACATTTCACACAACTCAGTCATCATATTCCCACCCCTCTGGAGAAGTGCCATCAACATCATGACGCTTACACATTGCATACATGCGAACAGCTCTTCACACACCACTTCACACACACACACACCAAGTAAAACATCTCTCCATCTTAATCCAAAACAGCATCCCCTTCCTGACAGGCAACGAGTCTTAAGCACAGCTAATGGGTTTCTTCAGTGCAAGAGCACTGCTGACACAGACACAGAGTTGGGGATGGTGGTTGTGGTGGGGGTTAAGAGACCGTCCCTGATCTCCCTGCTCCCCCCCCCCCCCCCAATGACGAGTGCTGGTCAGCAGAGCGATAGGGCTTGGATGGGAGGGTGGTAGTGTTGTCGTGGGGAGAGCTAGAGGAGCAGGTGGCGGGCGGCTGGCTCACCTGCCAGGATGGATTTGTGGGCTTTGAACTCCTGGCCCCTGACGTAGAGGCTGCAGTCAGTAAAGCGTGAGCACTCCCAGAGGTTCCCCAGGTCGTCAGCCAGCTGGCACTCCGGCACCTTCAGCACGTTCATGTTGGACTGGCCAGAGATGTTCACCGAATCCTGGACTACGCTCACCTACGACGCCGCAACGACGGAGAAGATGCATATATGAAAACGTGCATATTTGTGTGTGCATACAAAGGCAAGCATATGTGTCTGTGTGTGCCTGTACAAAAAGCAAAAAAATAAAAAAATCAAACAAATAAAGAGGAACTCTTAATTGGCAACAAGAATTGACTGCATATTAACAGCTTCTGTGTGCTGTGTTTCAGCAGTACATCAACAATACAAAAAGGCAGAGCAGAGAAAGCAATCCACAAAAGGGTTAGACAGCCGACTGGTTCAATTTAATTTCATGAACAGTCTAATTAATGAGGAAGAGGATCTAATTTGCTTTATGAAATTGCTCATTTCTCGCGAAGCATTAAACCGTTGGACAAATCTCAATAGGCATTTCTTTCCAAGGCAATATTCTGATAATTGAGTTAGCACAAATTCATTGACCAGTTCATTAATTGTACCCCTTTCAGCATCCATTTTGTTTCTGTTTTTTTCCCCGCCCCTCTTGCTCAGCATCATTTCCCATTAAAATGTTTTAGAAAAAGACTCCTTGATCTTATTTCTACATTCCAGCTCAATTTGAAACAAAAACACCAAACTCAATAGCAAATAATAAATGTGTGTCTTGTCAGCTTAAAAGAGAACATGCTGATTTTGAAACATCAACCTGATTTTTCAACATGCAACTTGCTGTATTTGATCCCAGTCTCTTGAAGGGAGCGTGAAATCCGGTCGGCCTACCTCCTGAGCACCGCCTGCCTCTCAGCAGCTCAGTCTCTGGGACACTTAACAGGCTGGATTAACAGCAGAGGCCAGACACACAAACAAGTGTCACCATTCTCAAACTGCCTTGTTTCTGAATTGCATCTTCAGCTTTAAGGCTTAATATCAAACAAGCGCACACACATACACCAGGCTGTGGAACAGAACCCAACCTCTTATTTATATAAATATAAATATTTATAAATATAAAAAAATATGTATATATTAACATTAAAAAAAAACCGTAAAGCCCTCTCTGTCAGGCCAGTTGATTCCGGTTTCATGCGAGCTGCTTCCTGTCATGCGCTTGGCCCAGTGTCAGTGGGATGCTAATCAGATGCTGAGCGGACGGCCGCAGCAAACACAGACGTGGCAGCGAGTGGAAACACGGTGGCTCGCAACGCTATTCAGTGTCGCACCCGATTTCAGAGCTCTGTGTGTGCTTCCACTAGGTGAGGGTGGACACTGTAGTACCCAACCTTAATTATAGGTGTGTGTGTGTGTGTGTGTGTGTGTGTGAATCAAAAAGGTGTGTGTGTGCGCGCGCACGCGTGTACACAGCACTGCTAAACATATGCAGTATTACCTCACAGAAAAGTGTGAGCTTGTCGTCCGGTAGGAGTCCGTTTGCTTCGTCGAGCAGAAAATCTCTCCTAATAAATTTTTTGAAACCCCAGTCTTTCCCTTGCACAAATCGATATGCTCTTTGGCTTTCTGCAGAGTGAGAAGAAATTTTCATTTAGGAGAAAAGACATGTAACGTTTCATTATCACAGCACATAAAAGTTTTAAACAAAGAGGCAAAGACAGAAAAAAAAAAATCCACAGCAGTAACCCCCTCAAAGCTCAACTTTTCCCCTGAAACATTCCAAAAGCAGAAATAGCAACACTGTCAAGCCTGAACAAAACATAACGGATTCACAGTTCGGAGGAAAAAAAGTGAAAAAAGAAAGCTCACCCATAGCTTTAGTTTCTTCCCTCTTTGCGTTCAGTAAGGAAAATTTAAACTTTGCCCTCACTTCACTTTTTGGACAACTAACAAGAAGTAAATACAAAGATAAGTAATCTTTGCTTTCATCATCAAGTCCCTTGGGATTGACTCGCAGGCACCTGGAAGACAAACAGAAGATATGGTAGAGTGCAAGTTTTTTAGAGAACGTTCTAAAACAGAAGATATTGTAGAGTACAAGTTCCTTAGACAACATTCTAAAATCTTAACCTGTTGAGGAGTGAATTTCTCTGGTTCCTCCAAGAATGCAACGCAAACAATCTATAGTTTCAGTGTTCTTTTTACAGTCTATGGGGGAAATCTCTGAGGGTAATTGTCGCATCATAGTGCGGAACATTCTAATCACAATCTAACAGGGAAGCTACACCAGGCGCGAAACTGAAGCGTTCCATTCACAACGCATAAAATCCATGGTCCATGGTCTATTTTTTTCGAACGTACGCGCCGCTATCACATCTGGTGTATCTACTTCCATTGATTACAGTGGCAGACACAACGCGAACAGAACGCTTCAGTTACATGCCTGGTGTAGCTTCCCTGTAAGGCCCAATTTACACCAAAGATTTGCGACGAGACGAAACCGTTGCAGACAGAGTTACAGCGGTGTGAATTAAATGTTGCACGTTGTTGCCAGCTGTTGCAAGCCGTCGCAAAGCATTCACCATGTCTAGTCGCAGTTGCAAGGTTTAAGAACATCGCAGCTCATCTCATCGCAAATCTTTGGTTTGAACCTCCCTTAATCCTCAACAGGTTAAAGGCTAAACTTAGCTTTATGACTGAGTGCATGCAAATAATTGCATTAAAATAATATTTTGCCTACCATTTCATTTTGTCATTGGGACCCGAGGAAAAGGTCGAACTTTTTAAAACCTCTCCCATCTCTTCTCTGCAAAAACTGAAGTTGTTTATGGTCCACATGTAGGAAAACTTCACTACTTTAACCTGAAAAACAATTCATCCATTACATGTGAGCTGTTAGAAGTAAAGCAATATAAAAATCACATGAATTCATTTAAAAACAGGCAGGTAGAACTTACTAAGGGTACTTATTTATGTTTATTTCTGACTTTTTTGCTGCCCTCCATACAACTAAAGAGCATCAGACTCATTTTAACCAATTTGGAAATTTTCATATAACTATATAACATGATGGGTGGGTGGGAAATAGATCAATAATCATCCTTGTATCTTTAATACAAAAAGGTCTGGCATACACTACTCTACCCTTTATGTAGAACATTCATTTTGTAGAGCAGTGGTTCTTAAACTTTTTGTCTGGCAACCCGCCCAAAAAAAAACCTTGGTCAAGTGTCGCGACCCCTTTCTTTCCAATCGTCAAAAAATTGTTTCACTTTGGAAAATGTTACGAGATAGGCATTGGTAATGGCAGCCTGACAACCAGATTCATTTTCCAATGGATAACTAGCACTCATCCAATGTATAACTGTTGCTCCTGTGGCAAAAAAGATTGCATAGTGTTCAGTCACTGGTAAGCTCATGCACAGGGTCTTCAAGCTCATTACTGCAAGAGGCACAGGTAGAGATTTGATTTTGTGTAAACAGAACATCCACTTTCAGAGGAACATTATGGAAACACTCTGAATTATAAGCTTACATCTAGGGCTACTGAATATGCCAGTTTATAAATAGAACATCATTTCATGACCCCTCGCATATTTTGGTCCCGACCCCCAGCCTAAGAACTGCTATTCTACAGCCATAAGAAAGACTTGAATGTTGAAATATAACTATATTGCTACACAACAAAAACAAGCATAACAGAAAAGGCAGTGCAGATACCATTTTACACTGTCTACCTACTGTTAACCTGCCACCATTAAGTTTTCGACTGACATCTAAAAATAAAAATAAAAACTTTGGGAATCAGCAATCATCAGCATTGGATAGGCAACAGTCAACTTGACACTGCACGTTTTCTGTTTAAAGCAACTGACTGCTTAGCTGTGCAATGATCCTGGGTGACTAAAGCCAGGTGTGAAAAATTGAAAAGTGTGTGTGTGTGTGTGTGTGTGTGTGTGTGTGTGGGGGGGGGGGGGGGGGGGGGGGGGGCTGTCAGAGGCCTTGGCCAGGTCCTACCTGGGTGTAACACCAGCTCTCCGCCACAGGCCCAACGGACATCTCCCCAGGAGGAGGGGGGGTGGGGACCCGTGACATCGCCAGCTTAGCCCCTTCACAAGAAGCGCTGACGTCCCTTTAGCTTTCACCACTTAACCTTTCCAGAGAAGAGGGAGGTGGGGAGGAGGTGAACCAAAAGCAGAGGGAAGTTAGTGTTGTAAAAATTGCAACAGTGTTCGCTGCTACAGTTACAGTGACAACACACTCCTGATCTCTCCCACACCAGCAGGCTGAGAAGTACAGCAGAAGACAACAGTCCCCAACATAACTGAACAACAAACAGGAAGCGTAAAAATATCACATCCTCCTGGGTCTGGGTTTGTCATCCACTTACAGCACCAAATAATGAATTGGGCAGGTTGGCTAGTAAGAAACCAAGAGGGCTGATCAGTGCCTTGAAAACCCAACATGGCCAGACTCTTTTTTTTTTTTGTTGGTCTGCTTTCTGAGACTACATGTCTGGTTAATTTGATCTGTCTGAACAAGCCTTGTGCAGGCCTAGAAGGTTTTTTTTGTTGTTGACATAGACAAGGGCGTGCTGTGGTTCAACTGCCACCCCCCCCCCCCTTTTATTTTGGCACCACCAGCATGGTTCTAGCTGATCCGACTCTATGGTGTTCCTCACATCTTAAGAATACTAGTCTGAGAAGTGTTCAGATCTTAAACCTTGTGTATCTTCAATAAGACGCTTCAACAACAGAACCAAAGATAGCACTCAGACAAAACACCGAATTATCAACAAGGCAATGCAATGGAAGGAGAGGTTGACACATTCGTTCATCTTATTTTTACTTACCAGATCCTGAATGCGATCTCTCATGCTACAATTGATTCCAGACACACATTTCTAATGTGTGCAATGGAAAAGCAGTGGAAATAAGCGCTATGGTTTTCAATCACAGCATGACTATTTGATTAGATCCGCATCTGATGAGGGAAAGAGAATGTTTAGCGTCTCAAAGTACATGATTATATATTGAGAGATGCTTTAGCGTATTCAACAATCACGTCAAAAACCATCCTTCTCACGCCCTTGCTAGCAAATTTAAAAACAAAATATATTTCCACACGCCATCTGGTCATATTGAATCCCCTGTTCACACAATATCGCTGAAGTGGGCAACTGATAGAAAAAACAGCAACAACTGACTGAAGTTTTAGGCTAATCAAGCATTTTACTTCAGAGGGTCACAACTAATCACAACAGTTGTAGACTTTTCGAGTTTCTTTCTGAAAGTTCGCAAACATATAGCATATTTAGCATGCTATATTTGAGAGGCAAGTTGCTGTGATTAATGCCGCAGCACAAAGGAGAGTTAGGAGCTTTTTGAAGGATAATGCACTTAAGTTATTATTAATGCGATTTGTTTGGATGAGGTAAGGTGATCTGTAAATTACATTAGATTTACCAATTTAAAATCGCCGCATTTCCCTCTTTACCTGTAAGGTGGCATGCATTACATGTTGGCTAACGTTACATATGCAGATAAGTTAACGGCAAGTTACAAAATTATCAAACAAATTGAAGTGTTGCCTAGCTTTCTCTAACCTTAGAGCTTACAGCTGGATAGAACTCTCAAGAATGAAGGAAACGCCACGCGCATTGCTTGTTAAGCTGACCGATAAGACGTGTTGATTGGAAAAAAGGTTGGCTAGCAGGTTTACAAAGATTGGCTAGCTACAAAGGTTGGCTAACTACATCCATCACAAAACAAAATAGCCTAGTAGCTAGATGGATACTGTTAGCTTGGGTGACTAACGTCACCTTTCGGGATGCTAGCAAGCTAAAATGTCTGTAAGCTAACTAATCAGTTAATCAGCTTACTGAATATTTTAATGAACATAAAGCCTGTTTCATTTTCACAATAACTGAAATGTTTCTAAAATGACATGCATACTCTCCAGCTAGTTTGTGGCTTACATGTTCTCAAAAACATACCCTCGATGGGCCAAACAAGCAAGCTTGCCAGACAACGTCACAGCACCTACAAGCTAGATGGCCAGCTTGAGTGAGCTAGCTTCGTCTGGGCCCGTCGGTGCAAAAGCTATTGGCTAGCTAACGTTAGCGGTTTAGAGACAAAGGTGTATCCAACGTCTAGAATGATCCATTTTACAACAATCATTAAGAAAGAACTAGTAGGCTAAGTTAGATGAATATGCAATATTTAGGTAAGCGGCCCTTTGTAGCATAATCTGCTGTTGGTTAAACAAAGATGTACGTTAGACGGTGAAGCAAGGAGTAGGCTAGCGTTAGCTAACGCACATGAACACCATAGGTACCTAGCTTGAAAATTAATGGACTGATTACAAACCTTTATCTCCCATCCTTTGTCTAACAGTATGGCATGTAATTATTTGAACGATCCTCAGAATACTATATGGCTGCGTAGAAGTTTGGTGTTTGTATACGCATTCACAAATCTCTTCTGTTTCACAGCTTGAAAGCTAACTAGCTTCTTTACTATATAGGGCCATTTAAGTGTAAGCAGACTACTTTAGCCTCACGCAAGCGCAGTGGTGGGACATCCCCAGCAACTTCCTGATTTCAACGTCAAGTTGGAGCCTATGGTAGGAGCTCATGATATAGCAGGCTATAATCGGATACATTCCACATCCCAGGATGTTTTTCTGAAAACATACACACCTACATTTATGATTGCAATTGTTACCATAAAGGGAGATTACCACAGCACTGATGATTTGCTTCACTGCGTCACTCTCACAGGCTAGTCTATCATAAAGGATGCAGAATGATAGATTATTATTAGAATTATTGTTATCTTATGCACTGAAGCTATTTTTATGTTGTAACTTGTGCACACAAGATATAATTTTGTTGCTACTAGATAATAATGTCTGCACACACACACACACACACAAACCACCTTTTATGGGACCCTCACTGGTGCGACCCTTGATAGTAACAAATATATAGGTTTATGATGGAACACCATTTTTTCCTTTGTCGATAAGTTGACAAGACATTTAGGCAATAGCAACATCCAAAAGACCCAACTCCCAACTGAACGACTGTGATTTTGTGAAGAACAAAAACTGTTGTGCGGTTACTTTTCTGTAAGTCCTAGGCTGGTGTTGTCTGTCTAGTAAACACAAAGCTGCTTTGGGTAAAGCCACGCTGAAACAATTCACAGTTCTGCACTGCAGGCATGAGATAATACACTCCCATTTACCTCAGCATGCATGTCTCTCTCAGAGACTTGCTAAATATGAACACAATCATGTGGAATTTATGTTTTCATGGCTAACATACTTAAATTGTGAAATTGAGAAGGGGCCTTTATCTGAACAGCAAAGCATGTGATCCAGTCAACAAACACTGAGTAGCATTTTCCGTTCAAAGACACTCTGTCATGCATTTAGACCCATTCTTCACACACTCACACACATACACACAAACACACACATGAACTCTCTCTCTCTCTCTCTCTCTGTGAAAACATAATATATGCAATTAGCATATGGATCTTTTCTCATTTGTTTGTTTGTTTGTTTCCTCTCTATATTTCTCATTTTTATACCAGTTTCATTTCTTTATAGGGACATATAGCCTAAACCTTTAGTAAAGTCTTCAGAAAAGTTCTCAAAGAGATAGCAATCTCATTAGGATGAAGACTGATTTTGCATTGGGAAGAAAGACTGTCTCATCATGAGATGACTGCTCATTTTAGCTCCTGCTTTAAGATACAAATATCAGTGACTTGATAGTGTTTAAGAGTGCTATGCCCTCCACATGTATTGCCACCCCAGGTAATGTTGAATTAGATAAATAAAATCCATCTTTTGGCAATCCATCTTAGTCTAACAATGAAAACAATGAGAAAAAAATCCAACCTTGGAAGGGAGAACATTAATTCTGAGAAAAGCATTGCCCCATAAAGAAATAAATGCCAAAGCACACAAGCCACAATTACTTGCACCCCTGTATTTGATATATAAAGCCTCCATTTGCCAATAAAACACCTCTTCATCTTCCCCTACATCCCATAAAGTTGGAGAATACAAACCAAGATATTTGAGACCATTCCTGGAATCCGTCTTGTTCAGATTCCCAGGTCCTCTCATGTGCATCCTCTCTCCCCACTGGGTGGAGTTCAGATCAGGGGATGGAGATGGCCATGGCGGATGCTGATTTTGTGTTCAGTAACTTTTAGTGTCTTGGCAAAGACATACATTTTGATCTCAAATGTTCGAGTATCTCATGGAGTTCATGCACCTGAGGTTACCAGAGCCTCTGGACTAAAAAACAGCCCCATGACATCACAGACCCCCCACCATGCTGATAGGCATGAGGTTCTTTTTAGTATAGTCATCTTTCTGTGTGTGCCATGCCTTACTTCAGTGTTTGTTGCCAAAAAAGCTCGATTTATTTGACTATTCATTTGACTTTAGAACACAATTCCATGCAACGTTTTCATGGAATTGAACAACTCCTGCCACTTATATTTGAAATTAAATGACAGGAAAGGCATTTTCTTGCATGTCTTTTAAATAATCTAGCATGAGGTCACTTTTTAAGTTTGTTCGGAAAATTGGTGATCCTATATGCTACCTTTTTTTTATAACT
Source organism: Alosa pseudoharengus (assembly GCF_046254945.1). NCBI lineage: Eukaryota > Metazoa > Chordata > Actinopteri > Clupeiformes > Clupeidae > Alosa > Alosa pseudoharengus. The sequence continues at coordinate 22,571,667 of NW_027468718.1, read as the reverse complement.
CTCCGTGATTATTTCTCTTGTCTTGCATGCTGAAGGAGAACTACGACATTTGGCCACTGTCACTTTATGTTTGTGCCTAAATGAAACATGCAAGCCATTGATTACTGCTTGAAAATGTAAAAAGTTTAACATAAATTAAAAAAAATTGTGGTACATGTAATAATATTATTTTTTTTATGAGGCATTGTTTTTTTCTCGGAGTACATTTTCTACCCTTAAAGGTTGGAATTTTCATATTTCATTGAGAGACTAAGGCAATTGAGAAAGGGTGATTTGTATGCCGCTTTTGCACAACCTTGTCATATACCAGTAAATGTAGAGGGGGCTGTATAAAAACTAAACAGCAAAAAAAGGCAGTAGTATAAAACCATTGTGCATGAAGCAATATGTAATGCCATGAATCACCCTATTTAAAGGCCCTTTTGGACATGGTCTTAATGAAAATCTTTAGCTTTCACAATGTGATGATGATGATGATGATGATGAATTGGATGATACTAGGGCTCAGTAATGAAACAATCCTCAAATCAGAACAGATATGAATAATGCACTAATTGCACTAAATACTATCCTTCCATCAGCACGAAACACAATATTAGATCTATCCGTCGTGGCATTTCAATGACAGGTTATGGTTACACACAGTATGAATAGAATGAGCAGGTAATTTCATAGCAATTTAAATTTTCATCAAGACAGATATTCTTAGGAATCTGTCAACGTACGTGAAACGTAACTCCACATATCTCAATCAAAAGTGGGTGTTTGGTGTTGATCCTACTTGTCTATTGAAGTTCAGGGAAGGAAAGAAATTACTTGTATTTTTAAACCTTTGTTTTTTTTGACCTGGATAGTTTGAAGGTCAGCCAGAGATAACCTGCATTATGCACATGTGAGTGGAATGGTCCTCATGTGAGAGACACCATCTACGTACAGTGGAGGTTCTGTGCTCTGCCTTTTGGTAATGCCATTTAAAGAATGCAGCGGTATTACCTATGACACCCAGTAAATGGCCTGTGAGATGAAAAATGGCATAGACGTATCTCATGACAACTGAGAATAAGGACATTGTGACCAGCTGACCCTGAGATGACCTTATCAGAACACGGATCAGAGCTAGCTGATGAAAGAAAAGAGAGACAGATTTTTCTATTACTGTTTGTCACCATTCACAATGTCACGAAAATATTCTCAAATAAGAGCATTTTGATGACTCCAAAGTACACTTTGTATTATATTTTCTTTTTCTCCACACAGAACAGTCTCAAAATATATTTATTTGAGCACAGTGTCTAATAACTAGCCCTTTTTGTCCCTAACAATACCCTAAAATGGGATCATCCAGCCACACATCACCATCAAAACAGAGCTGGCCCTCATTGGCATTACATGGACAGAGCAACTCTGATTCTGATCAGATGACATTGCAGCCCCGCCGTTGTTATTGAACACCAGATGCCCAGGCCTGATACTATACCCCATTGTCTATCTTTAGGAGGTTTGATAAGAATCGAAAAACATGCTTAATCTTTTGAATGACTTTGCACTCAAACATGGCTAATCTCTTTCACTTCAGTGCTCTCAAACATGTTTGCTTCTTTCGAAATGATGTGCCTTAGCTGTTCATTTAAGACATTGTGGAAAATATCTCTTCAGCAAATTTAGTTCCTCTTCCTTAAAACATTAATGACAAAGCAAGCTATCCTTTTGTAGGACAGAATTTGTCAATGGGAAGACCTTACAGAGGCCATTCTTTTGTAACCTACAGCATTAAAATATATTAATTCCTTAACACAGGGGGCTTGCATGCTTTATGTAATATTACACATTCTGTAAGTGCTATATCTATCTATATGTAATGCAGATCATATTGCCACAGCATCAATCATTATATGCAAATATTCCATTTGATTTGCTCTTAGGTGCATCCGGTGATGTGAACAGCTGGATCAGTGGGAATGTTGCAGGCCCTGCGTGGTGCACCTAGCGTTTCACACATGAGCTGGCAGACCGGAGGTGAGCTGCACATCTTCAACAGACAGATTTCTGAATAACTGCATACTTAATGAGCTTGATCCTGCTAAATCCATCATCTCCATCGTCCATGCGCCCAGACCCGTTAATCTCTTTAACAACTGTGTTGGCTGTGAAGCACAATGTCAAGGAAAAGACTGGTCCTTGATTTTTTTTTATGCCGTGTGTCACATACATGGTTTTTTGGATAATCCAACTTGTGAGGTTTCTCTGACCAGCTGGAGCTGCTCTGAAATTAAGTGCATGATTCATGTAAAGTATTTGCCTAATAGTCACTGTAGACAGAAAGTTATTCATGGGTTTAGCAAAAATATGTGAAAAAAGTAGAGCGCATGGTAGTACTATTTTTGCATAAATTTAGGTTGATCAAGAGAGTACTGAAATAAAATAAGTGGACATAGATTCAGTCCCATTGCTTCAGATACTAAACTGTGTAAGTTACTTCAAACATTACTTAAAAGAAACTCACCATTCATTTATCTGAAACACACTCTTGGGTAATTCTCAGTGGAAGCCGGTCTGTCACCTGCAGGCTTTAACAAACCTTGTTATTAAGGCTGGGAATCCTCCTTGTCCCAGATGTCATCTCTGAAATAACACTGAAAGGCCATTTATTCTCGTTAGCACATGACCCATAGCCCTGATGAAATGAGAGCTTAAATCCCGTTTAGTTGGTCAGAATGATGACCAGATGTGGGCACTCTGAGGTTTGCGACGAAAAGGGAAAAAAATCTTTCTTAACCTTCATGCATGGTAAAAGGATCAGTGTAAATCACAGGAGACCAAAAGCAATACAAAAGAGTGTTCAGAATGAATGTCTATTAAAGTATTTTAGGATATAGTCTCTATGAAGACACTCTGAAGTCAAAAGCAGTTTAGTGCTGAGAACAACACTGTCTCTGGGTTATCTTTGTTTTTCATGTTTTTCAGATGGGAAACATTTTCACAATCACCCAGAGAGCATTACACTCCAACACCGACACAAATGTGTGTGAAGATTAAGTTTGAAAACTCAAGTGAGCAAATGGAATGAAACCGCTAACAAGGTAAAATTGCACTTGTTGTCGTCTTATGAACTTAATTAAGTATTTGGTGTTTCATCCCTTTCAAGAAATCTCTGGCTCTTTTTTTTGATTATGACAAGGATGATTATGTAGCATGAAGAACTGAAGCAGATGCTCTATTACTGAAATTGTCCATTGACAATTACTATCATTCTTCATAGCTCATTTCCCATAGAATGGAAAGAGAAATTGGACACAAGCTCCCCATTATTAATAGAGCCGCTTCATATGGAAATGAGATACTAATTTTACCAGAATGCACAATTTCCTCGACTGAGATGGTTTAACAAGGTACAGTCTTGAATTAATCTTTATCTCACTCACATCATTGTAGAACAGGGTTTGTGGTTTATTTTCCTAAATAATAACTGATGTTGAAATGTAACCATGTGTGAAATTATTTTGAATCTTGTCTGATATGATACTCTCTCATGCGGTTGGAGTCAGTAGGATGCTTCTGTTTTTGACAGACAAGTTCTGGCTCGATCATTACTACAAAATGTTGCTCAGACTGTGAGCAGTTTGTTTCCCTTTTCTAAGCAAACTGGAAAATATGCCCCCATCCCTCGTCCGCTCACAAGTAAATCCTTGGTTTGTCATTTTAAAGCGTATACTGTAAATGTAACACGTTTCCCTGGCTGTCAGAACAGAGGAGGCTGGGGGGATGTGAGACGAGAGAGGGGAGAGAGAGAGAGAGAGAGAGGGATAGAGAGAGAGGAATAAAGGCTCTAATTCAGAGCTGTGGCAGCTGTACATCTCATTTCTAAAGCGGGGAGCTGCAGATAACATGCCTTTCTTCTGCCCTGACTCACGCACCTGCTCACTGCTGCGCTGCCTGCGACTTGACAAGCTCCTGTCGACTCGCTCGCTCTAATCTCAGTTTATGACAGGTGGATTGGAGAGGCACCGCTCTATTTGTGCGGGAATTTGTATTTCCACCTGGGGAGAAATTAATGGAGAATTATATGCTTAAACAGCTAACCAAAACGCTCTTGATCATTCGACATAAACAAGTGCCTAAAAAATCGAGTTTGAAATTGGGAACTTAACTTAATTGAAAATGTGTGACTCCATAACTCTTGCACAGTTGTGGAATATTATGTTCCTATCTCATTTCAAATGAGCAGTGCTGTGACTGAGAGTTGTTTGAATGGTTCATATGAGGAGTTAATGCCCACAAAAGTCCTAATCTACCGTGAAAATTCCAGCCCGCATTGCTGTGTCCCCTCTCTCCTCAGCACTATTGGATCGAGCCCATTGTATTTGCAGTGCTTAAGGAGCCCTGTGGACAGCGTGCCAGACAGGCTGCATTAATGTGAAAGTGGTCAGTGAGCGATTGCTGATCCCCGCGAGCGATAAAGAGCGGGAGCCGTCTGCGGCGCTGAAAAACGAGGCAGCGGGAGTAATGCAGTAGACAGATCAGGAAGGTCAGTGCCTGTCGGGAGAGGTCAGATAGACAGAGTCCGCCGCAGCCTCACCTTCACTTGTGTTTACCAACACCGCTAAAGGACACCAAGGGAGCAGGTCAAGGCTGGGAGTGGGCTAATGCTGCCAGGGCAAGCAACTCTCCTAAAAACATTTTCTTTTGTGAGGCGTGTGGCGCCTACCAAGGAAAGCGCAGGAGATTGGCACAGAAAGAGACATAAGGTCGGCCAAATCAAACCTAAACACAACAATCATTAGATGTTTTAGCCAATGGACAACAGGCAAGCAATCACAGTGATCAGGAGATATGCTAATGTCTCTTAATCCAGAGGCTGTCTTGATTATCTCCTTGTTTGCATTGGCTACTGTATGGTCATTTTAAGGACACTCTTATCAGCTGCTCGTAGAGCATGCCCTCGTCGATGCAAAACTATTTGTCCCCACAAAGAACGTCCTGAGGCTGCAGGGGCAGGCTGAGCAGGTGCACAAGCACGCACATAAACCTAAAGTGACCTCTTATGACCAATTCTGTTTAGAGATATTTAGCAGCAGTATCCAAAGGGCAGCTTCAATTAGTTATTAATGGTTGTTAATGCTATTACAGTATTTTCTCAAGGTGAGGAAGGTGATTTGTGATTTTTATGTGGCAAACATATAGGAGGGAAATGGTTGGGTTATTTGATAAGCAATAAACTAGAATAAAACATATTGTTGATAACAATTGTGTTTCTCAAGCACATTTCATGCACATGTCTCCCTGCATGAATGTCGATAAATAGCACATTCTCTTTATTCTGTTTATGGTCAGGTGCAAGGGCTGGCCTCGTCTAATTAAATGTGGGGTAATTTCATATTGATTAATGCAGATGTGTTCTTCTTGGCACTGGTATGCTACCTGGAGCCTATTTGGCGTAAATTACTGATGCCATTTCACTGCTCATAGCAGTCTTTTCCAATAAGGCAGTGGCTCATGTGTCGACTGGGGCCCCAAAACTACCTTCTGCCTGCAGGAACCACTAAAGCTTTTAATTGCCTTCTGTGCAAATGGTCCTTTTGCACTTTATCAAGTGTCTGGGAACTTAGAGCTTGGACACGGCTGCTGCATTGTGCAATGTGTATGTGTGTGTGTGTGTGTGTGTGAGAGAGAGAGAGAGAGAGAGAGAGAGAGAGAGAGAGAGAGAGAGAGAGAGAGAGATAGAGAGAGATAGTGGGAGTGTGTGTGTGTGTGTGTGTGTGTGTGTGTGTGTGTGTGTGTTCAAGGGGTGTGGTGGGCAAAATTCTTGGTATGAGCTGCACCACAGTTTCTCATTGCATGGCTAAAAGGAAGTCAGATTGGGAAACTTGCTAGCCTTGTGATCACACCCCTTCCATGCAGCATGTACACTCTACATTGACTGTATTTAAATAAGAAGTTTTAAAAAGTCTGATATTATTTACCAGGTTTCTGTATGACATTTCATAGGAAACACTGAAATTAGTAATAGGTCATTCCGTTTGGTTTATGCTGTGCTCTCATAGTTATCTGATTTGATAGAGATTTGGCCATTTCTGATCAGAAGTGATCTCAGTTTAGAAATTGTGTGATGCACAAACAAGCAGAAATAAACCCTACACTCCCCCACCCCCCTCTTTCTCTCTAACATTTACTAGAATAGTGTGGCTGATAACCCAGGGTACAGTGATAAACAATCAAACTGCAGCTTCAGTAGAAACGATTGGGCTCGGGATCCCAGCAGTGCATGGAAGCCATTATTAACACTGGCCCTGTCCTGACAATGCTGTTTTCTGGAAGGTAATTGCAGATTTAGATCTCTGAGAGCACCTGAGTGGGAGTAAATGCCACCTCCTTAATTATTGTCTCCTCTACGTCTCCTCTGTTGAGCCTCAGAGATGTCTATCGGTCCATGGGATCCCAGGAAAATGACTCTAATGGGAAATGACCAGTGTCTGGGAAGCTGGTGCAGATTAGAAACGACAATTCTAATTGATGCCGGCAGAATTCCCTGGATAGATGACAGGGAAAAGTCACTTTGGCACTCATTGTAATTGGCCTGATTTGTGCCCGAACAAGGATTCAAGGATTACTACTATGATCTCTTGAGTTTGTTGCTTCACAGCCCGTCTCAGTCAGTCACTTGAAAAACGTGGGGCTGAAGGCAATACATTGCTCCTCAAAGAATGTGATGATGGTGGCACTATACAGCAAATGTTGCTTAATAGCTTGCACTGACTCCAGATTCTTAATCTCTGCCCTGTCTTTGCACCCACTCTTGACGGTTTATTTTAATGTGGAGGGCTTAACCTAATTCCAGCCTAAATGTTCCAGTCCTTGGACAACATCTACATTCTGAAGTGCTTGGCATTCATCATTTTCAATGGCCCATTGTCTGACTGTGTAGCAATAGGCAGGTAAAAACTGATGAACCATTTCAGTGTGACTGACACATAAATGATTTATTTCCTGTCTTACTTGGTTCTGTAACGATGCAACTGTGAGCCTAATTACTCAGCAAGCTGCTTAATACATTGTTCTTCAATGCAGCGACTTCAGCATTCACTACCAGTTAACGATTTCTTTGACTGCACATTGGTGCATGCAGTTTGTCTATCACTGAGTAGATCTGCGGACCATGAAGGAGAATTCGAATGAAAGACCAAAATCCATCCTTGGTCTGTCACTTGAAACAAATGTGATGCTCTCTTCTGATTGGCCACGTATTATTTGACATTTTCTAGGAGTAGAAATATTTACTTTTGACTTTCATCTCCTGCCCCATCCCCCACCCTCTTCAGAAAAAAAAGCTTTCGCTAATGTCGAAATGACATAGCAATAACAACATTTGTCTTCTGTCTGCAGATATTGACATAGCATTACACGTGGCAAATTGTTTTGTGTTGTGGAGTGTGTCTGGACAATGTCTCCAGCTTATGAGACTTCAGGCTCCTGTGACTGAAGTGTTTACCAAAGCAACACCTGATTCAGAGCACCGACTACAGTAGTGCCATCAAACATTGATGGAGAGGTCCGCCTTATCTTTTTGTAAAGTTACCTCATGGGCAGGTTAATTCCTTAATAAAAAAAACAGGCTGAATACATGAATACAATGACAAAAACATTAAATAATTAAATAAATGCAATAAAGATTAAATTAATGCAGATCTTGTTTTAAACTTGACAAAAGAAAACAATGTGTGGTACGTCATTCTTGATCAGGGAAGCTGATGCCTTCCTATTATCCGATAATGCCTCTTGGAAAAAGTCAATACGGCATAAAGAAAAACAATCTGGATAAATCTTCTTTTCATTCACATCTGGAGTCAATGTGTAGTGATACAGCACACACACATACACACACTCACCCCCATAGTATGTACAGTATAGATTTAGTGCCCCTCCATTTTTGAAAAACGCTATTGAAAGGTCAACACTCACCTCCCATTCAATAAAAATGTACTGACCTTGTCACCCAGTTTGTATAGTTTGTGGAAGAACGAATTAAGATTCAAGGCCCCAGTAATGGGAAAGTGTTTTAATTTCCCTCTGACATTCAGATGTTTGTGCCTCTTAGGCATGTGCTGGCGCGTGGCACTCCGCCTCCTCCCCTGCTCTCTCGGTGCCCCCCGTGTACCACCGAAACACTTCAATCACTGCAAAAGATCAAAGGAACTGTTAAAACCAATCAAGTGGAGACACAAGAGATGGAACTCCCTGTGTTTAGTGCTTTTTGCTTCTCATATTATTGCCCCACTCGGCCTGTAACCCTATTAGTGCTCGGTATGGATTTACAGAGGAGCTCTAAAAAAACTATTGTCTGCAACATTTTGCAGTCAGCATTCTCTGACGTAGTGAATTTTTAACACATAGATCACCATGCTATTCTTGGGGATGAATTCCGTGCTTTGGGCTTTGCACAATAGTTTTGCACAACACGTTTATAATAAAGAAACTGGTATGACAGTCACAGAGTCAATTACAATAACAACACCAAAAAAAAATGAGACAAAATTAGACATAATAGCTAAATTAGACATAATAGACAGATGAAAATGAGGTTGGCAAGTAAAGACAGGATTGAAGTGTTAGCTTGCCTGTGTGATACGCCTCACACAGAATGCTGTATCGCAAACTTATACTTTGTATCAGTCTGACACCATAGGGGGTTTCATTCAGGTGTCAACAAAATATATTGCAAAACAAATAAATAAACAAACAGACCTCTAAACCCAGTGAAGATTTAGGACTTATGATATAATATGATACCATCATTGTAGAGCTCAGTATTATGTTGAAAACATTTCCATCTCATGATGGTAACCTTTCAGCAGATATCTAGGGGTTTAGGGCTTTATTCACAACAATGAAAGCTTACTCCCTTAGAGAAGAAAGAGCAGCTTCTTCATTGTTCTACAAACAATGAGGTGCAGAAAAACTGGTCATACATTTTAATGTCCAGATTTCTCCATCATAATTCCTCAAGTGTGGGACTTCTTTTTCCCCTTTACTGAGTCTGGCAGTGCTACAACCGTGTAATAACTTGTTACCAAGCAACAACAATAGAAGTCTATTGTAGCACAAAGGTCAAGGGGTGACACACCTTTCATTTTCTTCCAAAAATTGATCTCAGGGTTTTATCAAAGGCAACTTGAGGATGAGAAGTTTCATGGGATGACTGACTGAGACTGCTCACTAAATCATCAAGTTAACATCCATAATTAAGTCCTAAGAAATATAAAAAAAAATTACATCGCGATGGCATGCATGGGTGGAAAACTTTATGTCTGACATTCTATTAACTCTCATATAAAAATGTAATGTACTGGAAAGAGGTTAATTTGATTGGTCTTTTCGTTTCTATTACCAATTAATTGAAGGCTTTGATGAGCACCTGATGGCCTAAATGAATACGAGTTGAGTAAATGAACAACATGGACAGTAGCAAACATATGTCTGAGCAGAAATAAACATTACTCAAATTAAGCAATTAATTATAGCCAAAGAGAGAACCTCTCATTACTTTAATGGGACAATTAGTATACTAATGGGTGTGTGAGACTGTCTGTGTGTGTGTGTGTGTGAACATAAAATAAATGGAAATATCATTCCATCAATCAAATATCGCTACAGTGCCATTGAACCAACTCTACATATAGCCTTCTGGTCAGGGTACCCTCATTTAGAAACTGAAATATTTTACCTGACTAAAACATAAAATGAGTATGACTCAAAGTCCACATCTGTGCAAACTATGAACTCTCACACACTGGGGCATTTACCTTGACAGAATAAAATAATCTCTCTGGGAGAGAAAAAATGCAATTAGTATGGAGGCACTGACGGCACATAAACTTTTTTTCCGGAGTGCGCTTTGACTTTCTCTCTGTCAGCCCCTCCAACAGGAAGTTAATGATCCTGGCAACAAGATGAATCACTCCAGACATCGCACAGAGCAGCTCTGACAGGCCAGCACGATTGTTCCTGACACCTGCTAGTGCCAAAGGAAAGAGTAATACTCATGGCACCGGCTACCTGTAGGAGCTGAGCTATGTCTGCTCTAAGAGGAACTATCATTTCAATTTGGGTGAAAAAGGGAAAAACATTACTGGAGGAGAATTGGACTCTCCTGAAATTTCAGAGTTGATTTAATACTGATGAAACTTATATCTCAGAGACAAGAAGCGACCAAAAACCGAGACTTTATCAAAGGCAGCAACTGTGAGGCTGAGGCTCAGCTCATATATTTGATAGTCAAACATTTAGAAATAGAATAGATCAAACTATTTACATAATGTTACTGTAATTCAATTAAATTGAACATTTTTTTATTTATCCCTGAGGGGCAATTTCCCTATGCAGGCATAGTGATATATAAGACATAACACAACATATAAGACAGAACAAAAGAAAGAACAGGACAGACAGGGTGTAAGGGGGCGGGGGGTTAGTCCTAGGAGAGAGAGGAGGAGGGGCTGGGAGCATTCAAGTTCAAAAGGCGAATACCCTCAAAAGTAAAGGTAGCCTTCCTCCTGTTAGTCCTAGCCAGAGGACAGCGCAGATGCCTGCCAGAGGGCAGTCATTCAAAAACTCTATGTAGGACATGAGTAGAGTCTTCTAAGATGTAGTTGGCTTTCCTTAGTGTTGCCTTGTCGTGCAGTGATATCAGAGACTGAAGAGGGTGGTCAATGATTTTAGAACATGTGTTCACAATGCTCTGGAGGTGTTTCTTATTTTTAATTGAGAGGGAGTGAAACCAGCATGAAAAGGTCAGTATACTTTCAATAAAGGAGTAATCCTTTGCCTTTGTAGGCATTTGATGGGAAAATGTATTATAGCTAAGGGAGTATACAGGAAGTACCAAATTAAATTACCCGTGTGTCCATCTTGTATGGTCTTACACATACGGTACATTCTGACCCACTACAAAAAAACCCTTTCCCTTATATTTACCGTTTCAAAAGAGTTCCATTATCAGCATCGTAGTTGTTCCCACAAGGCTTCCATTTTAACATTCCATAGTTATCTTAATGGAACGGAAGTAGATTGGGAACAAAATAGAACGTTCAAGCATTGTTTTTGTTTTTCTTGTTGAAAGGGTCTATATCGGAAATATCCGTCAGTAAATCCAGGGATGCGTGAAAACATGCACACAATGTAAAAATGCCCCTGACAACATGCAGCTAATCATGAGAAGCATGTACATGTGCAAAGGTTTACGATGGGCCTAGCGTTAGGCTACTGTTGAAATACTGCTGAACGAATACCTCCCTTTCAGGCCTGCGTGCTGATATACGAGCCAAGGCCAGCAGAGGCCCAGTGATGCTCCAGTGAACCATACTCTGATCCATCATCTGGCCTTCCCATATTAATGATGGGGTCGTAGTGTTGAGGGTCACGGCGTAACTTATAAAAGTGTGATGTCTGGTATTTATTTCTGTCGCTGAGGAGAGCTGTCATAAGTCTTTCTGATAGGGGACATCATTTTTAACGCCCTGCTTGTTTTTTTTACGCTACAAGACCTGAAACACACAACAGCCCGCAAGAGCACGTTCTGCATCAGAAACGTTCACCACGGATCCACTTAAAAGCATATTCACCGACTCATAAAGGAGGAGAAGGGGGAACTTGCTAGTCAGCAGTCTCTCAAACCAGTTAAATAAAAATGATAGAATATATGGGGGGAGGGGGGGTATACTTTTAATGGTGACGTCAGTGTATAGCTGGGGCAAATCAGTAGTTGTTTGAGAGATGGACGTCTCTCTTTTTGAATCACCATTCCAGACATATTCTGCATTATCTGAAAAGAAAATGTGTTTGTATTATCTCTCTCCTCTGCACTGATTTACTCTGACTCCTAACACATCTGAAACAAACACAACTAGCACACAACTGTCAACAGAATAAAAACAACAACAACCTCTTCATTCAGAGCAATATAATCGCTTTCACTGGCAATTACCATGCAGCGGATCCATTTCCCCCACCACCACCCAAAGCCTGTTAACCCTATGCATCACGCCCACTTTAGAGTAACAAATGAAAGGCAGTTATCTATGGACACACTTTCAATCATTTAAATTGCCTTATTTCCATAGAGATGACTGCTGTTTCCTGTGCCACTGTCATCAATAATGTGCTCGGTGAGATGGTAGGGTGTTGCCGTGACGCCGTACCTGTGGAGTGGGCAGAGAGAAGGGGGCCCTCTCCTAGTCGCCGCACGCCAGGGTCACCACTTGTCACTTTCCAGCAGGCAATGGAACATATGGCTTCCTCCCTTATGAAAATAAGGCTGCCTCTGACAGTTTGGCAGTGTTGTTGAGAGGTATAGGATGACAAACAAGCTTTGGTCGCAGTCTGAGTGAGCCAGGAGGGGGGTGAGAATGGAAGTAGTTTTAATGGTCGTTTGTTTCCTGAGTTTGCCGGTATTTGCTGCCATAACAAGGTGCCAAGCTCTCACTAAGGCACAGAGGCACAAAGTAGCAATACATGCTGTAAAGACTATGTACATTTTATAGAAATATAGACTTATTACAGAAACTTAGGACACTCAGAGACTGAAGGTACTTTATCCAACTTCATTCACAGGATTGCACTTATTGCACTGTAACGTACAAATTGCAATAGATTATATATTGATCACTCCAGCAGGGTACAGTTTACTGTAGACATGTGCATTTCATTTAATCATTGTCATCAGGAACACAAAGGCTTAAGTAATTTTCTCTTCCTGTGTTAGTGTGTGTATGTTATGGCATGTGCTTGTGTGTGTGTGTGTGTGTGTGTGTGTGTGTGTGTGTGTGTGTGTGTGTGTGTGTGTGTTTGTTGATAGACATCTGACCTTACCTCTTGTTTAACATCTCGGGATGAGATGGAACCACTGGAGTAGCATGGCCGGCAATTTAATAATGAGGAAGGCCATAAGACAAGCACATTTGCTAATCTTGTCTTGTGAATGTCAGTCTAGATAACAAATTAAGCTGTAATTCATCCACCTCCGATGTGACAGGGCTTTTTAAAAGGGGAAGCCTGACTTTATAGTAAGATAACCTGTAATAATATAATCCATTTATTATCACTGGGTTCAAAGATTTGACCAGGGGTCAAGGGAAAGATAAAAGATCTAAAATGTATTATATCAGTGAATGTATGTTGTCATCAGCATGTGGTGACATAAGATATTGTGAGTTTTTGAAAATAATTACATTTTATAGGGACATCTTAGCTTTAATCCTATAGGTAAGAGTTACCCCTCACTGGTAAAGATGTCTTAGCACACCACTTCATAAAATTGAGACAAAGACAGAGAGAAATTTCAGAGAAAGAGAGAAAGAGAGAGGACAAAAGTGAGATAAAGAAATGAGCGAGGGAGAGCAGCCTCCTGGGCGGTTTTGTGCCACGCGTGCAGCGTCGTCGCTGGGGCCGGTCTGCGGGACTGGACTGGCCCGGCCGGCCGGCGCTCCTCTGTTTTCATTAGCAGCCCAGTCACAGCGGCGCGCTGTACCGGAACCTTTTCCGGCGGCCCGTGGGGACTGTCAGCTCCGTGACGGAGACGGATCGCAGGTGGACCCCGAGCGGCCCTGCCAGAGATTAGCGTCTCTGCCAGCAGGGGGACTCCACTGCTCCATTTGTTCGCTGCTGATGAGATAATGTTTCTAATTAACCTTAAGAGCACTGTGGTTGGGGCCTGCACTTCAGTTTGAGTGCTGAGGAGAAACTTCTGCCATCTAAAAGATGAAGTTTTCAGACAAATACGCAAAACAAATGTAGAAGCATATAAAATGATAGCAGTGTACACAGGGGTGTCAGACTGGGGGTAAAACCAGTACTGATTACTAGGGCCCCAAGGGGATGGAGGGCCCTTGAAAAGTCTGGAATATACTGTATGCATGGGGGGGGGGTTGGGGCATGGGGGCCCATCAGGACTGCCTATGCATAGGGCCTAGGATCTTGTGCTATGCCCCTGAGTGTACATAAGACAACCCCAAACTGTCAATATCTCTCAGTACTCTACATAATACTGTGTGTTTGTACCCAAATCAGCATCCTCTTGCCAAGACCTGGTCTTGATCTGCTCTGTCTGTCCCTGGTGGACTAGTTGTTGATCTAGTTTGTCTAACTTAATTTCTGTGTATACTTATTCTATGTCTTTAGCAATGGCATTATGTGGTGAAAAAGGGTATGTACTACCAGGGTGCGATTTGTGTAAAAACCAGAGGGGGGGATGATTTTGGGGGGGATAAAGTTTGTAACCCCCCCCCCCAAAAAAAAAAAAAAAAAAAAAAATGAACGAACGATTCATAGCCTAGTAATGTCATGGCTAATAATACCCTATATTATTTTTGCCACCTTTGTAACATTTTAGTTTTAGTTTACCGTGGTGTATGACTTTAAACAGCGAGTGTGCTTGGTATGATGATCAGCTCCTCTAATGCAGGGTAGGACTACGTTTTGACAAGCATACAAATATATTGTATTGTATATATTGTATATTATGGCACTGAAGTCTTAAGTTAGTGAATTGGCTAACAGTGTTAGTTGGTAACCAAATAGCCTACACATTGCGCTACACGCTGCGTAGGCTACGTGCATTCTCTCTCCTGCTGATTTGCGTTCAGTAGCCAAGTGAGTAATATTGCAAAAGTTGAAAAAATAAATGTGTTTATTGTAGCCTACAGAAAATAAATAGCCTATCATACTGTCAGTTAATTGCCTACAGTGCAGTGAAGAGTTTGGATAAGCGATGCCAAGCAATTTCTGTAACACTTTTTGTGACATTCAGCAAATATCTCCTCATTTAATGTAAGTTCCTTCGGACAATAGGCCTACGTTCTACTTATACGTGCAGTTGTCCTCCATCTCAGTTGCATCAGTTTTCTAATTTTGAAGGTTCTAAAACATTATTATGCTTCACTGAATCCTTCTCGTTTTCTTTCATTTGTCCAGCTAAGTTTTCCATTGAACCTAGCCATTTATGATGGATTACACACTCGACATTCTGAAATGTCCTGCACGATCAAGGCCAAATTAAGTTATCACGCAGCCACTGTGTCAGCAGCATCAGTGCTGACGGTGACGTTGCGTTTCTGATGTCAGATTATTATGTAGGCTAGCCTACTAGACTGTTCTCATGTTGCAGCGCTTTACTTATATGAAGTAGCATTAATCAATATGAGGGGCAGAGGGGGATAAATGTTGTCCCCCCCGACGATAAAAATAATTTAGCAGAGGTAGGGATAGGAAAACCAGAGGGTGGGAAATCCTCACCATCCCCCCCTACAAATCACACCCTGTGTACTACAATGTCACAATATGGTTTTATGATTTAAATGTTTTATATTTAAATAGGTGTTTGAATTGTGAGTCACTCACTGGCTTATACTTGTCAAACATGGATTTGTCAGTCACAGAATGACAAACTAGATGTACCGCATAGCGGTACAAAATATGACCGCCGCTCAGTCCTGTACAGCTGTTCCGCGGAAATAAATCACACTTCAATTTGTCTCCATATTTTACTCCATCCCCTACTCTTGAAACTTTTGTGTATGCTTGTTTGGCATGCCTGAGTGTGTGTGTGCGGCTGCACAGAAAGTAGCCTACTGGTGCTGAAAAGTTGAATAGATTGTAGAATAGCCAAAGAAGATGTAGCATTGTTATAAAACCTTTAAAATCTCTAAACAATCACAAGTAGGGCAGTTCATCACAGTTCATCCATTGCAACTGATTGATGAAAGGTCATTTACACCTGTAGGCTACATTGTATTTGGGAAAAGCAAAAGGTATCAGCATAATGTTATTTATGTATTTATTTGTTTGTTTGTTTGTTTGTTTATGAACAAAAACATCTCTGTCAGTTCCATGCCGTTTTCAACAGCTATCAAAAACAAAGGTCATTTTTGGATGGATGGATTTTTTGTGAATGTTTCTTCTTCTACATAAGATTTTAGTCATCTTTAGTTCATGTAATACTTCATTGTCAATGCACAAATTAAGTAACAGTAGTCTGAAACGTTATTGTTAATGCACAAATTAAGTAACAGTAGTCTGAAACGAAATGCTATTTTACATGTAACCAGTGGTGCAAATAACTGACATGTCCAAATGGGCCTTGATGAAATGCGTCGCTAGACTGTTCATACACATTTTAAGGGCCAAAGTTGAAGAACTGTTGTCCGTTATTGTTCGTGCAAATATAGGCTGATTCATGTTCCCTTGCATTGTGTAACTGAGGTCCATGGCTAGTCTGGCTTTCACCAGACCAAGCTCAATCTTTTAAGAAATCAAAAAATAAATAGCGGGCAGATCAGGCTGGGTTCACCTGGCACCCGATATTGTTTAATTTTCCGATTGAGATATCCACGCTCTGGCTATTCTAAATGCAAAAATGCATCAGGGAGTTATGACAAAACTGTATCTAACTCTAACTAGATCCTAATAGAAAGCTGTTAGCTTCCCTAAGCTACAGGTAGGCTTATAAGGTAGGCCTATTTACAACATAAATTGTCAATAGGCTATGCTGGCGACACAAATAAAATCTCCTTTGGAATGGCTTAAACTATGAAGGTATATTGGGTGCAAAAGTGGCGAGCACATTTAACTGCAGATTTTGCATGTGCACACTAAAGTCGTAAATGTGTAACAGTAAAGTTGAAGTTGTACATATTTTTTTATATCTTGTTAACACAAAATAGGGGCTACGGGTTCACAAATCCTTTTTACAGGTACACAAATCCTTTTTACAGGTACACAAATCCTATCCTGTGAGTCACAACTTTCAAGAGTCATGCACTTGACACTTTTGCTCCAAATGTTGCAGCGCAGTTAGTGCGAAACACATTTGCACATCCAGTGTTTCATAATCTGAGAACATGCACAACATTCGTGCATTTGTAAACCCAAATGTGAACTAATGCATCCGAAGTTGTGCATCTGTGAAATAATTTCTCATTAATAAAATTCTACAGATCGCTTTGATTTTCTTGCACGACTACAAGTCAATTGATACAAGTGCTCGAATCTGCTTCTACGAGTGACGAGTGACTTTTGCTCCTGGCTAGGTGATATAATAGGAGCAAAAAGATTTGTATGTGTGCACGTCGAGCGAATCGATCGAGAAAACAAGGCGGCCGGATCTGGATCCAGGATCGCGCTCAGACTACCATTGCCTGCTCATAAGGTAAGTAACATGATAATAATATGAAGAAAGTTATCTTGTTTGTTGGTTTACATTATCATGACAGCTATGTTTAGCTTAGCTTACCTGCTTGCTAAATCCTCCAGTGCCAGATCAAGCTAGCTAGCTATCGCTAGATAAATAACTAGTTTAGAAGTACAGAAATATAACACTGCCCGTCCAAAATCGTTAGGACACATAATCTGACACAATCGTTCAATTTTCGAACACACCGCAACAAATATTTTTTCCTCGCTTTGTGCAAAGAAAAACTATAAATCGTGTGTCCTTCATTGATAAGGAAACATGCTGAGGTTACTTACTTTATGAGCAGGCAATGGTAGTCTGAGCGCGATCCAGGATCCAGATCCGGCCGCCTTGTTTTCTCGATCGATTGCTCGACGTGCACACATACAAATCTTTTTGCTCCTATTATATCACCTAGCCAGGAGCAAAAGTCACTCGTCACTCGTAGAAGCAGATTCGAGCACTTGTATCAATTGACTTGTAGTCGTGCAAGAAAATCAAAGCGATCTGTAGAATTTTATTAATGAGAAATTATTTCACAGATGCACAACTTCGGATGCATTAGTTCACATTTGGGTTTACAAATGCACGAATGTTGTGCATGTTCTCAGATTATGAAACACGGATGTGCAAATGTGTTTCGCACCAACTGCGCTGCAACGTTTGGAGCAAAAGTGTCGAGTGCATGACTCTTGAAAGTTGTGACTCACAGGATAGGATTTGTGTACCTGTAAAAAGGATTTGTGTACCTGTAAAAAGGATTTGTGAACCCGTAGCCCCTATTTTGTGTTAAAAAGATATAAAAAAATATGTACAACTTCAACTTTACTGTTACACATTTACGACTTTAGTGTGCAAATGCAAAATCTGCAGTTAAATGTGCTCGCCACTTTTGCACCCAATATACCGTCATATTAAACTGCCATATTGTGGCGAAAAGTTGTAATAAAATTCACGCAGCTCCATGAGTCAAGGAAAGCGCGAATGAAGTAGCCACTTCTAAATGGGACCCACTACACAGTAGCTTAAGGTGTGTTGCTAAAGCAACCATAATGAAATGAAGGTGTCATTGTTTGGATACTTCACACACACGTGCTTTTTAATTTCACAGACTACAACTACCAAGCTGGAATCAAAGCACATCGATTCCCCTCTCACACACCCTGCACGCACTTAAAACGAAATAAACAGGCGTCTTAGTCTCACGCATGTAGGCCTATAGGCAAAACTGTATCAGTAACGTTGGTAAATCTTCCATTGCACAGAATGATTTTTGTAGCACGTGCAACAAATGACAGTCGAAAGATACAATTACAGTGCTGCTATCAATTTGCTTGGTATATCCGCATTTCTAGTTTTCTACAAATGCAATCAATCAAATTGGCCTCCATCACTCAACCAACGCTAACGGTAACATTACCTAGGTCCTTATTGATATTATAAGATTAACGTACCTGCAGTAAAAACCAAGCATGTCCGATAAACATCCTCAGATTTATGTCGGCTTCAAGAAGAAATGGGAATTAAATTTCATGTGAACATCGTCCTATCCTTATTAGACGTTCTCTGCGGTAAATTACAGTCCTTGTAGGAAGCGTCCATTGTTTTTTTCAACCCACTTTTAACTTCCAACAAAATTACGTCTCACTGCAACGATGCGCCATCTAGTGGACAAACGACTACTTATCGCCAATATTGGAAATGCAGCCATGATGATGGTGATGAATATTTATTATGGCTTTCTTTTAATCCTACTGAATTTGTAATTATGTATCGGCCGTTCTAATACCGATAGTATGTGGGTGCCTGTGTGTGTGTGCATGTGTATATGTGTGCACCGCCATCTACAGGCCAATGAGTGTACAGTCACTAAATGTACACATAACCTAATTTTTTTAAGACCCCCCCATGGATGAAATTCTACGAAACTTGGCATACCCCCAGAGAATGCCAGGTCAATCATACACATACAATGTGGTGCAGTTCTGAACATCTTAACTGAAGATAGGGGCAATTAAAGCAGAATAATATTGCATTTTCATTTTTTACCGGGGGGGGGGTGCAAATCACAAATGAGTGATTATGGGCCAGGTTGATGTGGGCCCTTGAGACCAACATACCATAAAAGATTCTTCATCCTCAGTGCCACGGTTCAGGTAGTTATTTAGGAAAAACTGCTTTTTTTGCGGTTCGGGGGGCCCAGCACGGGGGTGGAGTGGCCCCCGGGGACGAAACGAAATTTTTCCGTAAAAGTCTAGTGGGGCTACATACCCACCAAATTTCATGTGCCCCGGTGGTTCGGTGTCCCGGGTATCGTTGACCAAAAATTCAGGAAGTAGATGACGGGAAAAAAAAAAAAAAAACTTTGACAATCCCTATATGACCGCTTCGCTAGCTTCGCTAGCTTCGCTAGCGGCGGTCATAATGATATCTGTGTCAAAGAGTGGCAGTTAAATCACATATTCACTGCTGTCTTTTTTTTCTGATAACATTACAAACATATCCAGCAGTGACTTGTGAGGTTGACTCTGTTGAGTTGCCATCCGCTGAGTTTACATAACTCAAGATCACACAAAGTAAATAGTTAAGAATAGAAAATATCATCCGCATAGCCACAGGATGCAGATGCCCCCTCTGCCTGATAGTTCTCTTCCTCCATATTCATTAGTGCCAGCAGACTTCATTTCCACAGCGGTGTCGCGTTGAGAACCCACCTACGCCTGCCAGACCCCGACAGAAAGAGGTAGATGGACGACAGCAACTCTGCAGTACATCTTCAGGGTACATCTCGCAGTGTCCTTCCAAGAAGAGGGTCGGGCTGACGACAAGGACATAGCTCAGCCGCAGACTAGCCCTGGCATTTTTTTTTTTGAGTGTCTTGCCTTCAAACGGTGTGTTTACCATTATGTTTGACCCTCGGGGTAACAGTATGTGTTCCCCCTGCAAATAAATCCAAAATGGGTATTCCAAGAAGATTTCCCCAAGCCTGGAGAGGTTCATGGTTTAGATTAAAAATGTGTAATTCTGCAGCCATCTGGCTGGGGAGAAGGAATTTGAAAGCTGTGCGGATGCCAACTCGATGCCACATCTTGGAATGGGCTATTGCTTCCTAAATGGCTTTGGGCTGTGTGTCTGCCATGTATTTGGGGAAATAGCATTAGCTTGTTTTCTATCCCCCCCTCTCTCCCGAAGTTTAAAAAGTAATCTTGACTCAGCGCAGCTCGATGTGATAAGGCATCTCAACTGGGTCAAGGACTCTGTGCAAAGTCACTTAGCTGTAATTAAACACTCGATGATGCCACAATTGGTGTGCGCAACATTCGGGCAAAGGGGCTGGCACGATAGAAATCCTTTCTCAGGATTTGGGAATCCATTGTCTCACTTTCCTCCTGAGTGAAACCATTTTCTCTCCATTCCACACAGTCTTTGAGACACTGAGCCTGTAATTAGACAGGCTGCCTTATCAAGCAGGCGACCGACCGAGAAAGATGCACAGTACTGTGCACGTACTGGCAGTGTAAAACAGCCATTTAAATGGAAAACACACGACGAGACCTGTACATTAAAGGTCTTCTCAATGTTACTGTATATCCATTTATTATGTATAGCATCAGAACTATGCCAGAAATCCAATGGGAATTGGAAAGGTCAAATATTGCAGTGCTGATATTACAAAGCATGCGGTTTATCAGATGAACACAAATTGCTACCAAGAACAAGCTGATAACCAAAGCAATATACTGGAATTATGGAGCTAATATTTATACTGCCAGCTTTCAACAAAAAGCAGTCTTCAGTTCTCTTGTGCCTACACCGCTCCTGAACTAGTCATTTGTAAAACCCTTCCATCAGCTTGTGGAAATGATAATATGTAAGCTCAATGTTGCAGTCCTTTTTCGATTAACAGTCGATGGACTTGGACCATTGAGGTTTGCACCCTGAGCCCTGTTTTACAGCCACCTAAACCCCCCTTCGGCTCTCAATGGCAGGATGTTTAATCCTATGCACACACCGCCAACGACTAAGGGTCACCTTTCGGTGTTATAATTTTATTCTATTCCCCCCTTTGCTTAGTTACGGCAATCCCTCCTATTTCACACACTATTAGGAGAGATTGCCTAACGCGAAGAAGATGCTCCCTGGTTTCAGGGATGAGAGCGAGAGAGAGAGAGAAAGAGAGAGAAACTGATGGCGTTTCTGAATCCTGTCTCTCAGAAAACCACCTCGGGCACCTTGCCCAGCTTTATGACCCTCAGATTAGTCACTTTTTTGGCGCTGGATGTAGCGCCCGGGGCTGTTTCGAGGGTGTGGGGGGAGGACTGATTTTCATATTGATGTGTGATGTTGAGGCGTCTCCAGTGCACATATTGGCTAATGCATCACCTGAACTCTGTGGCTGTCAAGTCTCACTGATAGCAAGTGAGGCGGACAATCCCTCCTTTAATAAATAAACAAGTTGGCGGCCGCTGATATTACATTCCCGGCTCCAGGCGTATGAGTGCGCCGCACACATTTCATTACCATTAAGATTGCATGGGGTTCAATCATGCTCATTGTTACTCTCCTTTGATTGCCTCCACGGCATGACAACAGTCCTAACAGTATTATATTACATCAAATCCAGCACTAAACATATGTAATGTGTCTGCTGCTGTGACTTCATATTCACCTTACTGAGTCTGAGAACTTGCATTAATATTTAATCAATAAACATATTGGTATGTATTTTCCATGCACACATTTGCAATTACATTCCAATTACAAAGCTGGACAGAGAATAGGTTTGTATTTGCGGAGCCAGCACAGCCTTGCATTTTTAAAGAAGTCATTTGCCTTTGTGTAATGACAGACAGTTCCTCACCAGCGCATACAATAGCAGCATGAGATGCCATCAGGAGAGATGTGGTTGCCACAGCTTTGATTTGGTTTCCAACAGAGCGAGCTAACTAAGCAGGCCCTAGCCACTTAGGTGTGATGCGTAATCATCATTGTACTGGAGGTTCTGCTAATATTAAGTATTTTAGTGTATTTTTTTCCTCTGCACTCAGATCTCATTGAAATGTGATGATGGCTTACATAAAGACCACAGGCTGTCTGGGCTCAAATAATGTGGTTATTTTGTGTGCTGAAGCGTGGCTGAATGGAAAGTGGTACATTTCCATGTGTGTGGATCGGATATGTGTTTTCTCAACAGAAACAAGATGAACAAGACAGATGATACACAGCTAATAGTTGGCGCGCCTCGGATAAAAACACAGAAATATTCCTTGAGCCGGAGTGTGGCTGTAATCCGCGCTGGTGAATGAGAACTGAATTATACGAAGCCGCGGCTCGCGCGTGACGCCGTGTCAGACTCGGAGAGGAGAGATTATCAGAGGCCAGATGTGTGTTTCTCCAAGGGTGGAAGAGGGAGAAAAGGAAAAAAAAATGAGAGAGTGCATGCGAGGAAACGGGGGAGGGTAAAGGAGAGAGACAAATAGGGACCAGGCCGCTGGATGGAGCAGGAAGTGGAAGAAGCAGATGGCAATGACTGCCCAACACCATGACCATCCAAGCCCACATTTGTTGTCCCTCAATGCTAAGTATCTCAGCTTAATGAGAAGCCCATTTCTGTGCACCAGCATTCTCAGTATTTTTTTATATGAGGGGCAGAAAACCTATATAAACTCTCCGTGGCTTCACACTGTTTTGTGTGGAAGGCTGCAGGAGACATCTCTCATATTTAACCACCAGGTTCAATACAGTGTTGCAGGTGTCCAGTTCATGAGCTATGACTTCTGGGATGCAGAGAGAGAGAAGCCAGGGCTGCCTCAGTCTGTACAGATTGTGCTTTATTGAACCAGAGCTTGTCAGCGTTTTTGGAAAGCTGGTAAAATATAATTGTGTCATCCTTTATAAGGCAGCGTTGGGGTGACAGCGCCCAGCGAAGCTTCATTACTCTGCTTTTTATTGGGGTGTGAAGATGGGGGCTCCTGCTCAGTGATGAACAATGTCTCTCTCTCTCTCCAGGAGCAGAAACTAAAACACACAATGGCAATCACAGCTCTGTAGATGTACATGGATCATTTCAAACGAAAATCAATCCTGCCAGGTCAGGAGAGAGCCTGGGCTGTAGTTACCTTAATGGTGTTTTATCAGAATGCTCATCAATACGCTTATTGATCAGCCTGATGTAAATTGACCTGGGTGAGAGGAGGAATGATTAGAGGCGGTCTGATGAGGCACAGGGTAGAAAAAGCACTTTTGATTTATGAATAACTGTGATGAGTCCATTCAATCAGCCTGCAGGAGGTTAAACTCACATACATGTACGTATAAGTATCCAACACAATCCAAAGACAGCGTTGAAATTGTAAGTACACAAGTAAGTAAGACTGCCTAATTCCCCTTAAAACCTGTTGTCGGGGAAAGCTATCGTCACCCAAACAATAACTATTTGTGCATGCTGTGAATGTGGGAGTTTTGTGAATGAGATAAGAAAACGCAGCCTGCACCTGTGAGAATAACCTTGTGAAGCCTGGTGACTGTGTTTGGAAACATATTCTCCAGACAATTATAAATAGGCTTTAAACTTTCAAAAACAACGCCATTTGACAACTTAATGGAGAGCTTCAGTATTCTGCGGGGGACTTTCTTTTTCCATCCTGCCTCTGCAAGGCCCACAGCAGCTGAATGCCGAGTGAACCGGGGGAACTTTATTACACGTTATTAAGGCACAGGGTCACTCCAGAGACCCCTGCTTTTAAATAGTGCATTAAATTGGAAACTTCATTTTGCATGCACAATTGAACACTCTCCCACGAGAGAGAAAAAGATTTAACATCCACTGAATGGATCTGCGCCGGGAATGGATTTTTAATATTACCAAAGTTAAAACATAACTTCTTTAATAAAATATAAGCTATCCTTCTATCCACTGCATGGAATCAGGACTCCAGGTTTCATGCGCTGTTCTCTTTGGACAGATATTCCCCCAGTATAATTAGTATTTAAATGCCATCTGCCCCCTTTTTGAATTCTACCTATTAAACAAATGAAGCGCCTGCAAAAATATTGGCAGTTAAAAATGAAATGACAACAGTGCTGACACTTCGGAAACCTCCTTCAGCTTGAGGAAACTATTGGATGATTGATACCTGTACAGTATATCAATAAATGATTAGAATCACGTTGGCATTTTCTGGGTCGTGATTCATAAAGCATGATTAAAGAAACCCTCTGGCCTTCAGTATTGACATAGTGAACATCTGACATCACTCCTAATTAAGAAGACACAGAGGCAGGTTTGCCTGGAGAGTTTAGCGTGTTGTTCTCTCTAATTAACTTAGCTCAAATTCATCACTCATTGCTTTCATTTCTTTCTCTCATTTTTTTTTTATTTTTTTTTTTGCTGAGGGTTGCAACGGCATCTCTTGACAAAAAGTGGAGGATTCATCCGGGCCAAAGTAGAACCAAAAATAAGATTTGATTATTTTTTTAGAGGCGTATTCAATTCCAAGTCATGGATCAAGCCATGAATCGGGGCAATTAATAGAATTTCCATAATGGCTTCTTTTCATTGCTAGAGATTAAATATGTGGCATGTGTAATACGTTTATAACCCATAATAATATCATTAACAGACCGTAAATCACTGCCATCTCTTCTAATCTCCCACATCTAATCAGACGAGTGCATACATCTTGAATTGAGTGGCTCCCATGGATTGGATGAGATTAATGAAGTAGGTGAAGCTAATCTAGATTTTCACTTTGTGTGGATGGCATCATATTTCAACCCCATGACTGGTCTACTTTGCAACAGAATAATTGATTTAAGCCTTTGTCAGCCTCAGAATAAATTATGATTTCTCTCATTTTTAACAGAACTGAGATGGCAAGACAACAATTGGTGGGGACTATATTTAAACCCAATACCTGATCAGGCTCAACATAATGAGCATCCCTACCACCGTTTCCATATACTACTGTAAATGATAACCACGATCAAGAAGCCACTTATCAAATGTCCATGACAATGTAATGGCTCTGCTTTACACATCCAATTGATGCAAGCAATTTTCCTAATGCATCTTGTTTACAGTTGCATTACTACTGCATTACAGTTGAAGAAACCTCTCATTGTTTCAAAATGTACAGTTAGTTACGCCTATCACTGGGGAGGAGGTGGACAAATACAGAGTTGTACTTGTCACTCACTGTCTGAGTGATTTAGGCCTAAAACTGTCTGCTTGAAGACAGGGTAAAGGTTTGGAGTGTCAATCAAAGCACTGTAATTAAACCAGTTAAAGATAGCCTTAGCACTACACTATATCATATGTCCACACATTCACATATCCGCACATTGATCTGAAACATATAGATTTGTGTACTGGTTTAGATTTTCAGGTGGCAATGCTATTAAATCATTCTTCTGTGATTTCTTTAGTTAATTATCAGTGTGGTAAAACAGTAGCATTGGCTATCATTCAGTAAAACACTTAAGCTACAACCATTATTAAAGTTGTTGGCTCTGGAATCAAGGGAGTCTGTTTTCAAATGGATTAGTCAATCTGTTATACTCATTGAGCAGTTTTGCAATACTTCAAGGAAAAACTCTGATGAATGCAAATATATTTTAAGTGTCTTTTTTAATAGCTGCGTTCCATTGTTTTAAGTACTTACTCCCCAAGACTAGAGGAATAAGCGAAAGAAGAAGTGAATGAAGTAGAAGATAAAGAAAATGCTGAAGAGACCAGCCATTCAGGGGATTTTGTATCAGGGCCATATTTCAAGGTCACGCTTCAGCTTCTGCCCATTAAAGCCTGTTTGATACATTAAAGGGGCGAGTTTATGTCCTGCTGAAGTCTCGGAGAGGTCTACACTCTGACATGATAGGTGATAAGAGGCTATGATTGATAGCGGCAGAAGGCCAGGGAGAGAGAGCAAGAGAGCGCTGAACGCGCCCCTAATGGGAAAGGCTTTTATTCACCTTCTGTGAGGTGTGGGCAGCGTGAAAAACGGCAGGTACTAACTTTGACTTAGAGCTGTCGGCTCAGGCACTGTCCAGGCAAGAGAGATGGATAATATTTAATTAAAAATAAAAGAAAACAGGAGTATAGGAATGAAGAGAATGGAATGGAAGAATGAAAGAAAGTAGAACTTTATCAATCACAGTATGTATGGATGAAGTGTGCCATTCAAAATATGCTAAACTAATACTTATGATAATTCATTCATTGGGTCCATAAATCTTTCTGTGTTTTGTTTGCATTAAAGAGGCTTCTGTAATCAGGTGAATATTCTATGTTTTGGCTGAAAGTGGTGTGGACTTAAATGGAGTGCATATCCACAAAGCATACACACTCTAAAACTGACTTCAGCACAATTCAAATCTATATAGTAATTGTGCTGGCTGTTTACTTACGTAGTCTTTCTCTCGCAGTCAGCGTCAGTGACAGACACTGCTGTAGACAGGGACAGGAAACTAGTTATTTAAGTCCCTGGTTGAGGTGTTTACCCAAGTAACCAGAGCAAATTTATCTGCATGGTTCATGCGACTAAGGCTTTCAAAACATGTCAGCTCCTCTAAGCACCTAAAGCTGCAGTTGAACTGGCACATAAAGGGCCTGTGAACTCTGTGGTGCAGTGGAGTTTTGTTTATATTAGGGTGTTCCAAGCAGCTCGAGCCTTGGGGAATGTAACACTGTAAAGATGGAGTCTTCATCGCATCTGTTTTCTCCATAGCCGTGAGGCTTATTATCTCAGTGACAAATACTCTGTCACTTTCTGATAGCAGAAGGCATGGTTCAGATGAACCCCTAACATGGCTTGGGAGAAAAAGACTGACAGAAGTCGTCGTGGAGATTTCAGTAGGGATACTGACTCACCCTTGAGGCTGTCAAAAGTTGGGAAGAATTTATTGGTGCCTGTGTTCAGTTTAGGGTTGACAAGAGCACATCGATGTAAATGAAGATAACCTATTATGCATCCTCTGTAGTCATCAGTCTGAAATTACACAACAATTCCAGTACAAATCCATATTTTAATGCTCAAATTGAAAATGACTTTTCACAGCAGTCGCATAATTTGAGCTGATTGACCATGCAACTCGGCTAATTAGGCTATCAATTTGCTGATGAGCATCATATAAATGCTATTTTTTGTAAGGTATCATATTCAGTGTCTGGTCTGCTGGCCACATTCCCCGTAAGTGGACGCCATACTTCATTTAGAGTGTAACAGGCAAGAGCGCCATCTTCTGGTGTAGATGCAAAATACTGCAGCACTGTGTACTGGACACCAGTACATCTATTTACCGGAAGAAGATATTTTAAAAGAGCAAAACATTTTTTTTCACATCACGCCTAAAGAATTACTAAAAAATATAGAAATCTAAAAGCCTTTGAAACAAGAAATAGACGTATAGAGATGACAGAAATATATGTAGATTGTGGCATAATGCTGAAACTACACATAACATGCATGTCTGTCATCTGCACTGACAGTATTATGTGGTAGAGCAGGAAAGAGAGTGTAAGTAGTGTTAAGCATGTATGAGCAAACAGGTCAGGCTGCAGTCGAACAGCAGACGCCCATTCTTCTCTGTGCAGCACTTGTTGCGGAGCATATCCAGAATCTTCGCTTTCATCTCTGGGCTGAAGGCCTTTTCAAAGCTATCCTGGTCAGTCATAAAGTCCAGCAGCATCGCTCCCAGTTTGCTGCCCTCGACGAAGCACTCGGTGATGTCCATGGTGTTGGGGATGCTGTGCTCCTCATACTTCAGACCCAGCTTGTCTAGCTCGCCTTTGATGTCAGCGTCAGAAATGTACTTGGTAACAGACTTTGTGCAGAGATCCTTTGTGAAGGTACTCCACAGAGTACCCCAACTGCTGCCAGCTAAATAGGAGTGAAGATACGACAGTGAGACTGAGGGTGTGTGGGGTGAGACAGTGAGAGGGTGTGTGGGGTAAGACAGTGAGAGGGTGTGTGGGGGGAGACAGTGAGAGGGTGTGTGGGGTGAGACAGTGAGAGGGTGTGTGGGTGAGAGGGTGTGTGGGGGGAGACAGTGAGAGGGTGTGTGGGTGAGAGGGTGTGTGGGGGGAGACAGTGAGAGGGTGTGTGGGGGGAGACAGTGAGAGGGTGAGTGAGTGTGGGGTGATACGGCATAAACACAGCAGTAGCAGGCCGATACCGTAATTTCCCAACTATTAGCCGTGGCATATACATTGATTTTGCTGAATTTCTTCAGCTATGAAGTTAATACACAGGGGCAGTTAATACTGTATTACTGTAATATGGTTTTGTTTCACTGTCTTGTAGCTTATACACAATGCGGCTAATACACAGGAAATTACTGTATTATGAAGATTTGTTGTTTGACCTGAGAGGGCCATGGTTGTTTGTGGTCTACCTGCTTCATGAATGATCATGAGTCTTCCCTTCTCTCTCAACAGGCTGTGGAAAAACTTGATGACAGCAACATAATCATCCATGTAGTATAGCATCTGCAGAGGGTGAAGGAGTTATAAACATACAAGTTGACCTGTCATGGACAAAATGTGTGTCTCTTACATAGTTGACATTTTAATCCCCACATCACTATATCACGGTCTGATATCACACGGTTTGATATCACTGATGTATGATGGTGTATGAATAAATCATCAACTGTCATAATACAACAACTGTACCTGAATCATGTTCATGAAGTCAAATCTGTTTGCGTCTTTGGTGTCTTTAACTTGTTTCTCATATTCAGCGCATGATAAAGCATTCCAGGTGAATTTAATCTTTTGGAGGTTGGAGGCCTTAGCCACTGAAGCTGCAAGGGAAGATGGAGTCATACAGTATTTGGTAACTCAATGTTTTCAGCTGAATTTCATCAACTTACTTGGAGAATCTAATAATAATAATCTCATATAGACTTAGTTAATAATCTCATTTATATTTAGCTTGGAGATGGCGGTGGGGATCATGCAGCGGTATCACCTTTAAAGTTTTCAATGAGTGCGATGCTTGGTTCCACAATGTGAGCGCTGATTGGAGTCTTGGGAAACTTGGACTGCAGGAAACCAAGCATGTGAGAGTCCATTTCACCTGGTGAAAACAAACTTTTTAAAAAAATGTATTCTGCACACATCTGTATGTGATAAAGATTTGATGCTGACCACAATTCTGTATCTAATACAGGTTGACATTGATTCTTCATAGTTGTATGTAATTCAGAATACAACTTACATTGATTTTGCATACAATATTTTATATCAATATATAATTTGAATTAAATATTGATGTCAAAAAGGCAAGGGTTGTACCTTTGCTCAAGAAAAGTACACTCAATTCAGCTGATATGAAGAACTATAGAACTAGACTTCTGAAAGTTCTGATTTCTCTGATCTGATCTCTGAACTAGGCCATATTAGCAGGTTTTACGAATGTGCTCATTCTCTCCCATAGATTTGGCTTTCATTGTTAGGTAACTCTCAACTTTACCTGTCTTTCCCACCAGATTACTCCATTATTTCTGCTTGGATTTCTGCATGCCTCAGGGAAGTTTCAGTCTGGATGAAAGCTCAACACCTTCTCAGCTCAATCTCTCCAAAACTGAGCCTCTGGTATTCCCAGCTAATCTAGCTCTTAATACACAGTATCAGCATCCAGTTTAGCTGATCTTCATGACTCTGGCTAAAACTGTGCATAACTCAAGTGTCATAATTGATTACCAATGAAATGTCTCTGAGCATGTAGCCTCAGTCACAAAGTCATGTTGTTTGTACTGCACAATATTCAGAGGATCAGACCTTATCTTAGACAATATGCCACACAACTTTTTGTGCAGCCCATGGTCATTTCCAACAGGACTGGCTGGCTTATAAATTAGCTGGCTCTATTAGTCACTCTTCTTTGGCTTCCTATGGCATCCAGAATTAAATTCAGATTCCTCACTTTGGTCTAAAGCAGGGGTTCCCAAACTTTTCCACGACAAGGCCCCCCAAATACTACTAGGTTCTGGCCAAGGACCCCCTTGATGTGTTATTAAACCCATCGACAATACTACGGCAAATGTAAAAATACATAGCTAATCCTAATAATTATTTTAGCCACAAGCACTTCGCGATGGAGCAGTGTGTAAAAATTGCATTTGGGGCTTTCTGCTAGAGAGCCATCACTTTACTATTACTCCCAGTCATTATCATGGAAAATATAATGTTCAGATATGCGACAAATTATTATAATGGCATTGTATAACAACCCTCATAGTAATAGGTATATTTTACATTTTTCAAATGTATTTATTTGTTGCTTTTATTTTTCCTTCCAACTTGCTGAGGCCCCCCTGGCACCCCCTCGTGGCCCTGGCCCCCACTTTGAAAACCACTGGTCTAAAGGACACTTACTGGATCTGCACCTTGTTACTGTATCTTAATTCTATGTACGATCTTTATTCCACTTCTCGCCCACTACAGTCCACTGATGAGTGTCTTCTGTGTCTGCCTTCCACTAAGAGTCATCAAGAGTCATCTGTGATCGTCTTTGAGACCTTGTAGCTAATTAATTCTCCATACAGTCATGGTTTGTGTATGTTTATTGTTACTGTTATAATAATGGTTTGCTATTGTTATTCTGTTGCATTAGATAGATAGATAGATAGATAGATAGATAGATAGATAGATACTTTATTCCTCCCGAGGGAAATTTTAGAATTTGTAGTCCAATACTGTTTATCTTTAATTGTGGCAATACGATTTTACTTTAAACTTTTAATTTTAATGATGATATCAGTTATTGTTATTGTTTGCTAAGAGCCATAACCATAAACACAACCATAACCATAACCATAAACATGACAAATGCTGCCATTCAAGCAGGACAAAATGTGGAGGGATCAGGAATGGGCAGCAGATGGAGACAAATAACAAGGAATGAGCACAAGGGACTCAGAGCAGAGACTTTCTAATGAGGAGACACAGCACTCAAAAAATCCTCCATAGAAATGCATGGGGTTAGTTTGTAACGCCGATATGGCAGTTGTCTACGCATATCACACCCCTTCCTCGGCAAAACGTCGACATGTGAATGCATTGAGCCAATCATTTGCTGTGTTGTGAATACATTGAGCCAATAATGTGGTGTGTTGTGAAGACATCGTGCCAATCATGTGTTATGATCTCGGAGCAAGATTGGTGTCGTGAAGCCTTGCGCATGCACATTTCTGCGGAAATAGATGCCCGATAAGTGCCCAAAAAGCGTTGCAATATGGCCGCCGAATGGAGGGACTTGCCTAAAAGGACTTTGCTCAGAGTCAACTTACCTTGGCCACTTCCAACGCCAAGAAAGTTCAGATCTGATTTCCCCTCTCCAATTCTAAAACACATAAAATCCTGTTGATTTTTTCCCCAGAATAATGTCCCAAATGTGTCTTAAGCATTGTATGTCATCCTATGTGCTTGCCACTTCCACACATCACATACAATTTACTGTAAACACCCTTACCGATATCATTTAAAGCAGTTTCATTATATAGTTTCATTACACTTCATAAAGTGTTTTAGGCAGGAGTCTCCCTTGCAGTATCCTTCCTTCTAATAACGTCTAATACCCGAACCCTGTGTGTCGTCCATTATCTCTTATTAGTTTAAATTAGAACCCATGAACTTTCTTAAAATACATTAAGCGATATGAATGAACTTTGACCTGTTACCAGTATTATTTTTAAACAGTTTCAGAGACGTACAGTCCTGTACACATGTAATTGAAGCCACTTTCATTGGAATATATTTAATTATGGTTAAGTGTAGATTAAATAGCATTCTAGAAATACTATTTCACAATACTGTCTTGCATTCTTTTGCATTGAAGGTCATAAATGGGGAAAAGAGCAGTCTGAGCTGCTGAGCGAAAATCATGGCATTATATGGCAAAGTCTGCTTTCCAAACATTATGCTTATGTTATATTTCAACAGAGTAATGTTACTTGAGTCTGAGATTTCAGTATCTTACTCCTCCCTCCCCATCCATGCATTTCCTGAGTGTGGTACTTCATGATCTTCATGTTTATAGATAAACCTTAAGCATGAGCACATTCATAATTCGGACAATCCATGTAGGTACAGTATGAGAACATTCAACATTTGTAAGCACTACACTGAAGAATGTTTGCACATCGAAGCCATTTCCCACCTTACAAATTCACCAGGGAGAACTTTGTCCATGAACTCTCGCATGACCGTGTGCTCCCCCGAATGCTGGAGGAAGAACTGAAATCTTTGCACGTAGTCACCTTCATAGCCAGCCTGGGTTGTTGTGGTTGCCATGATGAGTAGTGATTATGTGGCGTGGTGATGAGTAGTCGCCTCTAGAGGGGTAAACACATCCCACACGTGGAGAACAAATTGAAATCAATGCTGCAATGTTCTGTTTGTTTCAGCTTTCTCTCAACATGTGTCTGGCAAAAGTTGTTCAGTACCTCCAGTATCTACTTAGTGATACAAAATATGCAAAGTTTTGACTAAATGCAAAATTAAGACAATATTGGGTTCTTTACCTTTGGTTTTGCTGGATTGAAATGTGCACGCTGGTGGAAAGAGCCTATATATAAATGAAGTGGTAGGGGGAGTGTCCTCATTACATAACAGGCTACACAAAGTATCCACACTGTTTCAAGGCACCTGTTCATAGGTCAACAAGTTTAGCATGTTGAAGAGGGTCACAGTAGGTTGTGGGCAGCATTGTGTAATGATTTACTGGTATGTTACACACACAGAAGGAAAATATTTGAACAAATGTCAATGAAAACTAAAAGGTTGGAGTAAAATCAGGTAGGGGTAAAAACTGGTAGGGGTAAAAATATGAGAACTTACAGGGGCATGCTCTTCTGGGAGAAACTTCGGATAGATATTTCCCACTGCCATTCCACTCTGATAGCCTAGACAGTTGACACCACTTTGCACATAGCCAATGGCTGCAATGATGGCATCAGTATTAAACGGTACAGACATGTATTTCATTTGAAATTGAGCAAGTAACTGCATTTAAAATAACAAGAACTTGCTGTTCTTCCAAAAGGATTCTGTAAGAGCCTAATGTACAATTTACGTTTAATTTCACCAACTGGTTATGTCCCTTGGGAATTGAAAGTGAACAGAGAGTGTTAGACTTATTTTCATTTGAGAATTGATTTGGTGTCAGTCAGGCTAGGGGTCAGACCTAATCAAAGGTAGAGTAGTGTTAGGTGTTGGCAGAATGCAGGTGGGGCAAAGAGTTTGCACCTATGTACTGCTGTATACAAAGTCAATGTGTTCACAGATTATATGACATGTGGGTGGTACTTTATCTAAAATGCTGCCTCCCACAGTGCTGTCACACTGATAACCAATGTGACAAAGCTAAAATGTGTAATGAATACTCAACACCAATGAAGTAAAGACCAGAGGTGTGTTCAGTGGTGAACATTCCTGGCGAACATGTTTTCTCTGAACAGTTAAATTTGAAGGATTTGGTGTAAACAGCTCTTTGTAACGGTAACACTTCGTCCAGCCCACGTCCAGCTCCACTGTATGTTCGCGGAGAACTATCTCCTCAGACTGTTTGTGACTGTTTGTGACTGTTCGCAAACGTTCGCCAAAAAAACTCAAGGCAAACAGAAACATGTTTGCAAATGTTTGCAGATTTGAACACACCTCACTGACAATTCAATCACAATCCATACATACAACAAGTTAAAACAGGGGGCTTTTCTTCATTCAGTGCACTTCAACACAAATGAACAGACATTACAGTGAAAGATTTATTTTTGTTTGAGTTGGGCATAGGTGTTCTTTGTGTAAGTTTTAACCCAACAAAAAGTATAACCTGTACCCATCATTTGATAAAGGCCCAACAATTTGATAAGCATGTGACAAGAAGCCAAGATAAAAAGCTTAAAAATAAAACAATCGTTTGTGATCTGGAGGCTGGTTCTTGATTATGTTAATAACAAATCTCCTCGACCTAAAAAGACTGCAGCTAATAATCATAAAAGTGTCAGTCAAATATGAGTTTATCAAGTGATGTCAGCTAATGCGTAACCACTATGAACCTGTTTACAACATTTCTGTGATATGTAATCATGATCAAAGCATTTGTCCGATTGACTGATGTGTGCAAATGAAAGTCCTCCCCTATAGATGTGTAAATGACTATAAAAGATACATTTGGAAATTGGTCTATGACATCTAAAGGGGTAGAGGGCATGTTTGTTTCAACAAGCCTCTAGGGATCCACGACTAACACTTCAAGGTTGTTGTTGAATAAGACTTTCCCATCCTCCTCTTTGCTGCAGTCAGGGTGGCGCAGCAGAGCCAACACGCCTGCTCTGAGCTCTGGAGAGGCGTTCTTACTGAAGTCAATGACCTCGGTCAGGAAGTCCAGTAGCAGCTGGCCCTTCTCATCACCCTCCGTGAAGCACTCAGTGATGTCCATTTGGGATGGGAGCACGTAGTTTTTGTATGGAACGCCCTTGGTATCCAGGAAGGTTTTGATATCCCCGGTGGTGACGCACTGACTGATCTCGGTGTTGCAGAGTTGGGCTCTGTACGTCCTCCAGAGCCTTCCCCATCCGCTTTGGCCTGTAATCACCACACCATCAGCCACATCAGTCAATGATATTCTCCAAAGACATTGAGAACGCACAGTACAGTGGCATAGAAATGTGAACTGAATGACCCACCAGCCACTAGAATGATCACAAGCTTTCCATTCTCACTCAGTAAACTCCTAAAGAATGAGACAGTTGCTTCAGGATCTTTGACGTAATACAGCATCTGCAGATGAGAGACCTCTTCAGCAAAACAAATACACATTACTGGGTGCTTGTCACAACAGGTCACTGATCCGGCAGACCATATCATACAACCTGTATCATGTGAATGAAGTCAAACTTCTTGTCCAGCTTGCTCTCTTTCCAGTGGCTCTCGAATTCAGATGCAGTCATCTTATTCCATGTGAAGTTTATATACTCAAGGTTGGGTGTTTTTTGTACCAACACTGACAAACATCAAAAACATGATTAGAAAAAGATGAATGGATAAATCTAGAAATATGGATTTTCCTGGTTAACAAGTTACTTTGGAGCCATTAGAAGCAGAGCAATGTAAACAAGACAATCAACTTGAACATTATGCCAAAAAGCACCCGTCTTAAAGAAAGTCTGTCTACTTTTGTTCATTACCCTTGTACTTGAAGAGCATGTCTCCACTGGGCTCCACCACCTCGTTGATTACTGTGATGCCCGGAAGCTTCAGACGCATCTGAGAGAACATCTGCAGGTCCATCTGACCTGTAGACAGTCATCATCAGCAGGGCTATAAAATCAGCTGGCAGAATTACTGTACCTCTAACGTCAGTAAAACATCCCTGGATGCTAAAAGCTGCACATCAAGCAGTGAGGATCGACCACCGTAATGTTGATGCCATTTTCAATGCATCAGCAAAACGGAAGTCATATATGGGGAATATTTATGTCCAGAGGAACATTTTTATTTCTGGCCTAAGTGAGCAACCCTTATAACATCAATTGCAATTAAAAGTTATGTACAATCAATCCTGAATTAAAGGCCTAATGCCAAATTTCTATCTGATATAAGACACTATGAAACATGTGCTGAAAACATTTTTAGAACTGGATTGTCAGGTGCATTCATCAAATGAGATCTAACTTAAGACCCTACAGTCTGACAGACCATTGCGAACTTCAGCACAGGATCAGAGAACAGAGTGCCAGTGGTTGAACCATCACAATGTACCACAGTTTCTAAGAGCCCTTTTGATTGTGTTGCTAAGGTGACGCAACTCTGGAGGGTTTTTAACACATTTGTTATATGTGGAGGTTTCAACACATCGTTGGTATACTGTGAGTATGTTTGTAAGCTTCTCATTGAAGTCACTGGCATATGTTAAAGCATGTCTGATGAAATTAGTAGAGCACAGACATTTGGTGACATTCCCTCTTCTTAAATCTGGACTTTGCTCTCCAAGCGATAGTAAAATAAAAAATAAACAGGACTTACCTGCTCCGCTGCCCACACCTAAGACATTGAGACTGCTTTTTCCTTTTCCAATTCTGGAGGGAAGAGGGGATCATTTTAATTATAATATACTGTAATAGGGACTTGTTCAAAGCTGATATCATAGCATACATAAGTAATGACAGCAATGGAGGACTATCCCTCCAACTTGTAGCCTAGCCAACAGACTGGAAGAATGAATCCCTTTTATTTTCCTGTATATGTCCATCGATCTTTTCCAAATATGTAGTTGCTATAGACTCCAAATCATAATATTTATCTGGCAGCAGACCAAATGTGTGTAGATCACATATGTGTACATAACACATGCGTCTTTAAAGCATTCTGAACCTAATTCTAACTAAAAATGAACAGCTGAGGGTTTCTTGCCAAGGGTCAGAGTTTGGCAACCAACAGAATATGTATTGACTGTAATTACTGGTAGTATAACAAGACATGCTGTCTATAGCGCTGGCTGCAGTAGAGTGGGGTGTGTAAAGCCCTAATGCGCAGAGATAAGGCGTCCTATGGGAAGATCTTCCTGAAGCCAGTGAACTGCTATTGCTGTGTCTATTTCATGGGTTTATTTGGTATTCAGCTGTATATGATTTACATAATATGACTTGGACCCTGCCTGACAAGGACCCTTGGACACTGACCCTGAATCTGACTGCTGAAACTAAACAGTGACTTTGGCTCAGGCCTGATGTCCATATTCATCTGGACTATGACAATGGGGTCAAATGCAGGTGCTATATCTGTTAAATTATACAGGCAGAAGTGAGATCCGGCAATGTTAGAAAGCTTCCATGGTTCTCTGGCCTGTTGGAAGACATAGGCGGGCGAATCACTCTAGCTGGGTCAGAGGAGACCACAGAAGCAGATGTGAGGAGTGTGGTATGTAACTCCACATCATCAAGTCACATGTATAAGACATACCGGCGGTGACCAATATGTAATCAGGTAGCCTCAATTATCCTTCAAATAGGCCAGACATCCGTGTAATTGATTTGAAGATAGTTCCATTTTGCTGCATTAGGCTAAGATACACAGCACATTACTTTGTAAAGATCTCAGGCAAAACCCCGTGGATGAATTCTTGCATGCACTGATGTTCAGAGGAACGCTCCAGAAACAGTTGGAATGACTTGTTGTATCTATTCTCATCTTCTATCAAGCTTCGAAAGGGTGATGCCATTTGATTCCTCCTAAAAGATATGAAAAAAGAAAAACATGGCCATTATAATGATTTTCTTATTAAAAGCAACAGAAAAAACACTGACACAGATGGTACAGATGGAAAATTGAATTGATGCCTAAAATGTTACACCAGGCCATCAGCTGTGTCAGATTGCATGACTGTTGAACATCATTGAAGATGTAACGTTAATTATACGACCCCATCGTGATAATAGGGCGTGTTATTTGCCTATTAACCTTTGCCCCCTAAGTCTCCATTTTTATGAATACATGTGTTGAAATGCACAACTCCTGCTTTAGACACAAATCTGTGGTAGTATTAACGTGTGTGCAAAAGCACATTAAATATAAAATATACTGCAGATGACGAATAATGATCTTTTGAAAGATAGACAGGCTGCAGGTAATTATTAGGCTAGAAATAACATTTGCGTTCGTCTGATCGACAATAGGTGACGGAATGAGTGATTTATTTTATAGTAGCCTAGACTAAATTCGATTTTCAATAGTAGACCTAGTCATTATCCGCCGGAAGGCTATAGGCTATTCGTTGTAGAAAGTACCTGTAATTCAGTTAAATGCTGGGTGGGCACGTAGGCTTCGGTTATCAAATGTCAGACGAGCAGGCAGCGACAACCGAAAGCGTCTGACACGGTGTCAACACGAGGAAATCAGTCTACCACGTTCTTTGAAGCTTCAATTCAGACACCTCCCTTTTCTTGGACGGCCGTCCTTAAAGAGGCAGTAGCCTAACCTAGTTTGTTTATTAGACTAACTTAAATTAAACCTTACATTCAGTCATTATGTTTTTGAGACATTGTTGACACAGTAGGCTTATTTACGGAGCCCAGGAGGTGTCATTGCAAGATGTTTTTGTATATCGAGAGAATGTACTGTATGCTCATTTTAGTTAATTGTGCGCTCATTTTACTAAATTGTGGTCTCATATTAGATTGTGTGCACAATGTAGGAGGCCTATAGTGCTTGTTTTACTACTGCTCTCGTTTTTATTTAATTTTTGTAAAATGAGCGCACAATTTAGAAAATGTGTACACGATTTAGTCAATTGTGCGCACAATATAGTAAAATGTGTGCACGATTTACTAAATTGAGCACACAATCTAATACAATGAGATCACAATTGTCAAGAGAAGATTATTGTGCAGGTCAAATCGGTACACACCCGTGAAAATTACAACCGGTTGAGAAAAAAAACAGTGGCGGTGCCAGGATTTTTTTCATTGCTGTAGCTAAGCAGTTGCTTTATTGCAGTCAGGTGTTGCTGGTCATTCCCAAATAGACCAAAACTAAACCAAAAAAGAGGGTTGCACAGAGATTCACTTCGTGCACACTTTTTTAAATCACACAGTTATGACGGTCATTTCGAAAAATAACTATAGAAATCGTTTAGTATTTTAGTATATTTCTTTTAAGTATATCGAGTACATTCAGTTTGAGTATGTTGGTATATTTTTGACTCCTCTCAATACAGAAGTTGTTTATATTAAATTAAAAGTTTAATGTGGGCAAATTCCAATGAAGCATTTTTTTGGATATATAGATGATATATAGATGATATATATTATGACCGCCGCGCAGCGAAGCGGCGGTCATATAGGTTTCGTTTTTTTTTCTTTATTTTCTTTTTTCTCTTTTTCGCATGTCCAAATTTCCGTCAAGGATTCCCGGGACACTGGAAGACCGGGGTACACGAAACTTGGTGGGCATGTAACCCCACATGGATAACATGGAACCATCGTTTTTCGTTTTGATCTGTAGCCCCCACGCTGGACTGGACCCCCCGAAAGGAGGGTAGGGCAGACACAGTTTTCTGTAAATATCTTGAAAACCGTAGGGCCTAGGATGACCAATTTTTTCCGTATGTTTGCCTCCAGGGGTCATGTTAACCCCTTCCATATGCACACATGTGCATAAACAGATACACACGCACACACATACATTCACAGTAATCATATGTATGACACATACTCACACAGTAGACATATGTACGCATGCATGCACAAACACAGGCACATACGCAAGCACACACACAAGCACGCACACACACACACACACACACACACCCCACACACATAAACATAAACATGTACACGCACACATGCACACAATTCAAGAATTTCTCAGAATTATGAACAGGCAAGATGGGGGTGGGGTTATATAAAATGAATTTTACATGTGAAATCTATGAACTAATCATGTTTTGGTACTTGCTGTCTAGCAGATACCAGTAAGAATTGAGTGTGGATCATGCAATTTAGTGAGACAGTTAGAATCATATATGCCTTTCAGCGTGATTTCTTTTTGTGGAAAAAATGTGCTGGACTGGGCGGCGGTCATATTTTGTAGAGTATTATGTATCGCAGAGCGGTACATGTAGTTTAGTGTTTGTCTTGTTTAATTCACAGTGAGGCACTCTCTTAGATTGTATAGTAGGCCTACTCTGTATGATACTCTGCTGAGATATCTACACCTGGACATGACACCTCATTCATTGTAATTGAAAGAGGCTACACTCTTAAAACAAATGTGTTGTCCCTATCTGGACACAGAGATGCGTTAAAAAACAACGCAAGTTGTGTTGTTTTCAACACATTCATTTTAAGAGTGTACAGCCAGTTTATAATATTTGAAAATGTTCAGTGATATTGTGAATTCAGAAAAGATACAATCAAAATGAAGAGGTGAACGCCCTCATCCATTCTGGCTCTTTCACTTTCAACTTCACTGCACCCTGTGTGTTAACACATCGATATAGGCATAGGCCAGGGGTGGCTAACCAGCATGAAGAGCCAAAACAAATTACACACCACTCAAGAGTCGCAATACAAAAATGGTTCCCATACAGCAACAGTGACTTATAAGCCTAATGAGACATAGGGTTACAGTTTAAATATCTCTTCTCTTTTTTATTTAAAGCGGGAAACTTTATTCACAAATTATTATTTTTCTGAGTGAGTGTAGCAACAACAATATCTGAGACTCATTCCAAATTCCCCCTCACTGAATGACTAATGTGCATTGAGCAATGCTCCAACTGGTATAACTGGTATAAATAGGGTAGTCTAGTATTAACTGTAATTCAGCCCTTCCCTATGTATTTCCATTTCTTAAGAAATAGGTGTGGGGCCCCTATTGAGAGAAGTGAAACTGCTGACTTCAAACTCACTCCCAAGTGACAGTAAAAGTGACCAACTTTTTTCTCTTATCAACTGCATCTGCCAACATCCCCTCTTGCACCAAGAAATGGACCGGGACATCATTTTTGAAGGACTGTCAGCACTAGTTGGAGTCAACATCAGACCCAAATCTGCAGCACCGCCAGCGTTGTTGAGATCTTTCTCTGCCTGCCAGGCTCATCCTGATGTTCTCTCTGTGCAAGATTTGCTCTCTGCAGTGTGGTTTGACACAGATTTCTGGCAGGATGTCAACTGTAAAAGAACAGGACTACGGTCCACCCCTGTAAGCCGTACTGACCTCTTTGTGATGGAGGACGATTTCTTCGATTCAAGGTTTGACTGTGACTTTACCAACGTGCGTGACAAATGTACAAGATACATGAGAGGAAATGAGGTATACTTTCGTCCATATGGATGGATGCGGTTCGCCCTAAAGGTGCTTGATAAGTACGATGATGGCAACGCTTGGCTTGGTTCCCCAGGCCACCGAACCCAATCCGATAGGTGCGAGTGGCCGGTTTCCTATCATGGTACCAGTCTGGATGGAGCCAAGGGCATCATCAGCACCCACTACAAACCTGGCAGTGGGCAAGTCTATGGGCGAGGAGTCTACTCAACACCCGATGTGAATGTGGCAGAGTCACATGGCTACACCAAGACCTTTGTCTCCAAGAAGAACGGGAAGACCTACAA
This sequence comes from Alosa pseudoharengus, assembly GCF_046254945.1. Lineage (NCBI taxonomy): Eukaryota > Metazoa > Chordata > Actinopteri > Clupeiformes > Clupeidae > Alosa > Alosa pseudoharengus. Next base: position 22,530,335 of record NW_027468718.1, on the reverse strand, counting down.
AGTATGTATGCAGAACAGGATCAACCCCAAGGTCAGAGAGATTACTGCAAATCAAGAGTATTGGCTTGTGCCCGTCCCAGCATGCACATCAACCTCACAAGAGAGAGATATCGTCATGGGCGCCATTCGTCCATACAATCTACTGCTGAAGGAGGCATAAAAATGCCTGGTTGAGAGTTTGAATTAAAGTTACAATAAATGTTTCCTCTATGTTGCTAAGTTCTGTAATTCTGCATTTCATGTTTTAAAATGTCAGTGTTTGTACAATGTTTAATAAAAGACCTGAACACATAGGCTACAGATCTTTTTGTTCCTTTCTTGTGAGCTCAAAAATTTTATTTTCTGGGAGTAGCATATTAATGGGAATGTTTTGATGATACAGTTAAGAACAAAAATATTCATACCCCTGGCAAATATTGATTTAATGTTGATTTTCTCTTTATCACTATGTTTGTTCTGACTGAAAATGACACTGTCACATGATGCCAAAAGGTTGCAAGACAATGGGACAAACATGGAAATAAAAAAAATAAATATTTTCATCTTTTTTAACATTTTTGTGAAAAATAGCATGTCCAAAATTATTCATACCCTTTTTAAATAATCAATGGAAACATCTTTATTTGCATTCACAACTCTCAAAATGGTTCTTATAATACAGTACCTATCAAGCCTCTCCATGTCTCCACAATGATTCTAGACTGCACCTTTTTAACAGCAATCCGGGTTTTGAGTGAGGAACGATTATTCACTCTGACCTTGTGCTCACTTTTTTGACGGATTGAGGTCTGGACTCTAAAATGTTGATATTGTTCTTGGGGGACCGTAGCCTGGGTGCCAGCCAAACTTAGCCTCGTCCCCCCACATCAGTTGAGGACGGGACGTTCGATCTGGCATTGCTCCATTGTGGAGCAACTATGCTCGAACCAGAGCTGTTTGAAGTTGATATAGGAAAACTTTTCATCAAGGGAAAACAGTGTGTTTGCATTGACATGTTGTTCTCTCATTTGTTTGAAATCTCTGATTGGCCACCTGTTTGCTCAAGGGGTTTGCGACCCTTCCCCAGTTGTTTATAACATGTTTGTAGCATCTGTGTTCAACAGAATAATTTTTAAAAATGAAGGAGGGGAAAAATCTGTTTTTCCAAATAGCCTACCCTGCGTATTTCGTTGTCTTAGATTTCGCTATCGGGTGTTGTAGGAGATACTGACAGCACAATAAGACAGACCAGAACAATGTGAAGGCATTTGTGGAGAAGGATGGTTTGTGTGTTCTTCCTACAGCTCACGGTAAGCTATTTTGTTGCTCTGATTAGTTTGGTCTATCCAATTGAGTGCAGATGCATTTCCCCCCTGTATCGTTTGAAACATGCCCCATAACTACGTCCCAATGGAGCAATGTCAGACTCATATTCTGACTAGAATCTGAGTATGACGCAGGCTAGGGGGACCCGGTAACCTTCTCAAAACAAACGGTAATACTAAAGCAAGATTCTTACACTAAGATTCTGGAGGAAAAGATCAGGCAGTGTGCCGAGAGACATGCCCCAAGAGGCGTCATTGGACCATTAGTTATAGACCAAGCTGTAATTAACTTGCAGAATTATAGGACTGGTTTCATACAGGGATGGATTACTGAACAGGCCAACTGGGCCCAGGCTGGGGGCCTCTGTATAAAGTCACTACTCTGTTCTCCACTCCCATATAATGGGAGTGGAGAACTGTCATAGGGCCCCTCAATCATATACCACAGGTTATGATATTCACCACTGGTATCTGAATAGGGCCCCACAGTCAAATAGTATAAGTATAAGTATACTCTTTTGATCCCATGAGGGAAATTTGGTCTCTGCATTTATCCCAATCTGTGAATTAGTGAAACACATTCATCACACAGTGAACACAGGTGAAGCACACACAGCTCACAGTGAGCTGCCTGCACACAACAGCTGCGCTCGGGGAGCAGTGAGGGGTTAGGTTCCTTGCTCAAGGGCACTTCAGCCATGCTTACTGGTTGGGGTTCGAACCGGCAACCCTCCAGTTACAAGTCTGAAGCGGTAACCAGTAGGACACGGCTGCCCACCCCTGGAATCTGAATGGGGACCCGCAGTCAAATAACATGGGTTACATTATGTGATTAGGGCCCCTCAATCATATACCACGGGTTATGCTATCACTCATATCTGAATGAATAAAAAATTAGTTATTGTGCTTTTCAATGGGTGTACCGCTGCGGATGCCTGCGTGGGTGCAGCGGACGGTTAGATGTGTGTGTGTGTGTTTGTTTGAGGGGGTGTTGGGACACTTTTCGTGTCTATACCCAGGGGCCCAGTGGCTCATAATCCATGGTTTCATATCCTATGTTCTGACTTCCCCTAAATATCTGTTCCATGTTCATGGGGCCATTTACCATTCAGCTTTTTCTCAGTCGCACCGTATTAAGCTCTGACAAAGGCAAATGATAAATCATGATTAAAATGAAGTCAGGTCTGACCCAAACTGCTGAGGCCCACCCTCAGAAAGCTGCTGGGTAGCCTAATGCCTTGAGCATGGGTCTTAAATGGATGGATTAACCATGACAAGATCGCAACTTTCAGCCGCTCCCCAGCAAGGTGGCCATGACACAACCACTTAGGTTCATTTTCTCCCTGAGTGGAGCTGACATGCATAACTAAATGACAAAAAGATTTTAAACGATCCCACTTCCTAGAGAGCAAGTATTCCTCGTTGTGAACGATCTGGCAGCTTGTGCAAAGTGTAACCAACGGCAGGCAAGTGTATGGGAATCAAGCAAACCTTTGTTAAGAAAGAGAGAAAAATTGATAAAGACACAACAGCATAACTAACTATGCAAATGATGGCAGCTATAATGTAAAATTTTGCTTCAGCCTCATATGTGCTATATGTCTGTGCCAGGCGCACTTAGTATTCCATCGCAGTCCCCTTGGAAACAGATGGATGTGTACACACAGAGCATTACACACAAATGAAAAAAAGAAAACATTGACTTCCTCAGAAACAAGTTATTCTTTAGAGAGCGAGAGTATGAAATGGAGAGTAGCTGAAGATCCTGAGATATCACAATAATATCTATAGAACACTGCAAGGTCTGGCCATTCATCAAAAATGAGTTGCAGAAAATTAAGGGTTTATCAGCGCATTTGCGAGGGGCTCAGGATAAGGGCCACGGCAAGGGAAATGGCAAATTAAAGCAGAGAATTCTGTCTGTCTCTCTCAGATGATAGTGATGAAAATGAGGAATATATGAAAACATTCTCAAATCTACAGAGAGCAAAAAAAATAAATACATGAGAGTCTGAAGAAACTACATTCAACCACTTCCTTAAAGACCAAGATGTGCAAAAAATGCACAAGGAAAACTGACTATACCAAAAACATGACATTATTGCGCACATCATGTGTATATGTTAGGTAATCAATGCTTGCTGAGCAAGCAGGACCCTAACTTCTATGTTGAAGAAAAATGAGTCATGATTTTCCCACAGAGTATCACAATTTATTAGCATTTTTCGTCCAACTCTTGAAATACACACAAATATAACAGAAATTACAATGTAAACAAAAGTCCAATGTTTTTCTTCCAGGCCACTGGATATTGTTGGGAGCATATTTAACAACTGTGAAGAAGCAATGTAAACCTAGAGGAGTCTGGGGGGGGCAAATGACTCCTTAATGGTCACTGAAGAACACTTCTTAAAAATGCACAAGTATAAACGATAAATGCAAGGCCACTTTTGGATCATTTTATGTTTCAGACAATAAGATTCAAGCATGCATATGCACAGTTGGATGTTTTAGTATATATTGCCATTTTGCCATAATGTCAATTGGAACAAAAAAATAACCTTAAATCACTCACTGTACAATTTCTGTGGTCCTCTCATGTCTTCACTACCAAATGGCTCCAACCCAAACCACTAGACTTAAGCCTTGGGAAAATGCAACCATATGAAGAAATACTAGTATACTGATCAGCACTGTTAAATGAGAGCATTATTTTTTTTACATTGGTAGATGATTTGGTACTCCCTCAACAATGTCTTTGCAAAATGGGTCAAAATATTCTGCATGAATTAGAGGTGCATTTTGAAGTTGCAAACAATTCAAATTAAATGGACAAACATTGAACATTTGTCACTGTGAACAGAAATGACCCCAGTATTTTATGACCGGGGTAAACTATCTTGAGACAACTCATCTAAATGTTGCTATTGGCAACCTGGATATTGGTATTGTTGGCAAAACAAGCAAGGTTGGGTCCCCTTTTCAAATCCTACCACTTCAGAAACACTTCTGTGTTTGCTGTACGGCTCTTCTTTGAGGCAATGGGTTGGTTTTGGAATGTTTCAACTGCATGACAAATGCTAAACAACTCCACCCATATACAGAAGTTCTGACATGGTCGCCTCCAAATATCTATTCATGTAAATACTGTTGATATCAACAATAAGTATGTAATGCCACCCAAATATTTTGATTGTTTTTGGAGTTCAAATTGTTTTCCAAAAAAATATTTAAACATAATTAAACAAATATAAGGATACACTAACACATACAAAAAAATTATAAAATAAGAAATAAAATGGATCCACAGAAACGTTGGTAAATTTGGTCTTTCAATGACAGCTTCAAAGTAAGATCGTAAATGTAGCAGTTAGTTTTCCACAACAAAAACATACACCTGCACCTTTAAAAAGGTAGCCCTGAATGATAATTATAAGTTCAATCACCCACCCATACATACATACATACAAACAAACACACAAATAAATAGCTCAATAAATAAATAACAAATCAATAAATAGTCACACTATTTATACATTCAACTTATTTCAAATTATGTGTAATGAAGCTCCAGTGTCCTTCAGTATTAGTGCTTATATACAGTGCTTATCATCTGAGTCCACACAGTGACAATTTACAGGAAATACAGCACTACAACATGATTTCACATTCTGGGGCTCAACCGACCGCTGCAGGGGCCACGAAGCAAAACTCTGACCTGGAAAGCTATTTTCCAGTTGTGCATCAGGACAAACAGCTGTCTACAGACTGGAGAGTTACTGTAAGAGACATTTACACTCTGATCCGTCGGGTAACAAACGTGGCAGGACTGGCGGAGTGGGCTGCTCTGAACATAAGCCAGACACCACTCTACGGATAAGAGTAAGGCTGGCTGATTACAAAACATGTTGACAAATAAATAAACAACTGAAGGAACTTAAACGTACAAATCAACACGATGAACAAAGCTTCATCGGCTCCCAGCATTCTTTTCATGGACAGAAGTAGTTTCCCCAAAGATTGCTCATGCACACAATCACAATATCAATGGCAGTTCTAGTCTCTCAAACTCTCAATCTTGGGCATATATGCAGTCACATATCCAATACTACATTGCACATTCATGGTGGGTATTGTAACAAAAGAAAAGTAAACTTGCTGGTTTTTGGGAGAGCAGACTTGACACTTGCAGTTCATGGGTGCAAATTGTGAGTGCTGAGAAATGTAAAGCCTGTTTGATGGACCAAGGGAGCCACGATTCCATTCACATTTAGTCCGTGCTGATTTCATTTTGGTTTCCTATCTGATAAGCACATGTACATCCAATGACATTATCAATGAAAACACAATTTTTACAGCAAAATTCTTGTGGCACAATGAAAACACTAGAAAACTTTTTTTGTTATTTTTATTTCAAAAACAAAATAAAATAAAAAGAAAACAAACAGATAAGCACTAATATAGTGCATAGCGCTTTTTTTTTTCTGACGGACCAAGAGTCATTTGCAGCTGGCCATGACACACAACATACTGACGACACATCAGTGACCTCTCAAAATGCCTTGTTTTTTCCCCAACCACTGTTATTTTCTGTCAAGGTTAGAGAAACAAAGAAAAAAAAATCACCTCAGGAAAATGTCATCATATTCCATTGGCGCATGGAATGCCACTTTGTAGGGTTTTGGTTACCCTTTTTGAATGTCATGACAACACATGTAGTTCCTTGATCCGAAACGTCTCGCTTTGTGTCCTTGGACACTGACGTCTAACCCCAGCACATACAAGTTTGGTTGACGTTGACATTCCTTTTGATGTGAGAGGGAAGGGGAACGTGTTTTCCAACCCCCCCCCCAAGAATCTTGTTCAGCATTTCTTTCCCTGCTGTTCTGAGCGACTCAGCGGGGCTGTGTGAAGAGGTGATGTTTGAAACCATGTCTTCTGGCGGGGTGACCGGGCTCAGGGTGGCACACTGGTCACATGTCCACATCGCCATCATAGGCAAGCGTGAGAGGCTTCTGTGGTGGGCAAGCGCTTTTAGTCTGTTTGGGAGGGCTGCTGTGGAAAAACAGAGAGAGGACACACACAAACAGGCAAAAAAAAAACATGTACACATGAATTACAGAAAATACGAGGAAAACCTTTTATAAAACTAATTGCTGACTTTCTTCAGCTTTAATCCATTCCAATGCACGTAAAAAAACCCTAGAGAAGGAAAGATTATCTCTCTAGTAGTGTCTCTGTTAAGCAGCTAAAATTATGGGTCTAGTATGGAACTAGTTAAGCATGAGAAGGAGTGACTGTAGTGGATATCAGCAATAAATCACTGTAGCACAGCACCTTTCACCTCCATTGGCCAAATAAAGCTGTGCTCATGATGTCTGACCACTGGAGGGCAGCAGTGAAACATTACTCAGAAAGACTAACAAGAAAAAGCAAATGCAATTCTTTTGTTTCAGGTCTCATGCTCTCTCAGAAATAACACTGGTGTCAGTTTCAAAATGCTGTGACGCAGAATTCAGTAACAGTAACCTTTACATCAATAACACACTTTGAAATGATATACGTACCAAAACAAAAAGGAGATTGATATAATTAGCAAAATGAGGAGGAATCCACCGGCGGTCACCCCATACACCCAGAGTTTGATTCTTCCATCTGTGCAGGCATGAGAAAAGCAGATTTATTTACCATGCCCTCTGCAGCCCACTATAGCCCTCAGAGCCTTGAAGATTGCGTCTAAAAATACTATTGTCCCATCTTTCATTTGCTATTTCATATTGACATTGTGGATGAAAGGAAATGAGAAATAGTGAATTCTAAAGACACAGCTGGCATAATAGGGTTATATCATCTATCTCCCTTTTGGTGCAAATGAGGAAGTGAACAGACATATAAAAATAGTTTTTTTTTTTCTTCAACTATGTAAATGCCGATAACAGGACATTTGAAGCTATTTCTGCAACCCACTGCCAATAGATAGCACCATTTCAACAATAGAATCCCTTGGGATTAAAAAAAGATGCACAAGAGATGTGCTGCTCAGAATAAATGAATTATACATTGGCAGTAAAATGAATTATATATAGTAACTTACAGAATATAAACTCTCATAGGTCCCAATAGTATGCACCTTTACTTCTGCTTGAGATAAAACATGAATACTGTTTACCCTGTCTTGCCATCTGTGGTACTTAAAAAAAGAGGCCAGTGCATCTGTTTTGAATTCAAAGGCAAAGAAATGATCTAAGGGGGCCCTAGCTGATACAGTAGCATCGTTGCCATCTGCATTTCAAATACCTGGTCCCACCGGCCGCAGGGACCACTCGCCAAAGAAGTCTTGGATCTGCGAGGGTCCGGGCTTCAGTCGGCCCGAGTTGGTCTTGACGTCGGCCTTCTTGTTGTCGGCCCCCGGGGTCTTGGTGCAGTAGTCCAGGAAACCGTGAGTGGTCATCACCTCGGTGTAGCCCCTCTCGCAGCCGCACACGCCGCTCTGCCCACAAACACACAGCTCAGTCAGAGGCAGCGCAGTACAGTGCAGGGCGGAGCACAGCAGGACATAATATTTTTCACAAAGCCCTGCATTGCCACCCCGACACTGTATCTTCACTGCCTGCTTGTCATGTGCACTATCTTCATGTGGCACTGGTCTATGCTACTGATATCATCTGTATGTTACTATCACTCCCTACAATATGCAACATGATTGATGCAAAGCTTGTGCACTTGCACAGACTGCACTACTGGGGGCAGTAGTAGGCAACCATGGGTGCTGCTATGGATTTTTTTAGGGGAGTGCCTCCTGTTTGTTGGCAATAAACTGCATTAAAACCACATTACTTGCAATGCCATACTAACGCTAGCACCAAGAGCAGACATCTGACCATTAAGAGCATTTAGACGGCACTCCGCTCTGGTCTATTTACTTTGTTAAGTCCAAGACATCTTGTTAACAGAAAGGAGTGGATGTCTGGGGGGCAGTTCTGAATATAAAAACAGTTGTAATGCATTTCTGGCATGCAGCATAGTGCGTATGGTTACCTGTGTGCAGTGGGAGAAGGGTTTGGTGCAGGGGGGGTGACAGTGTCTCACAGTCGTGGGCCGGTTCTGTGGGAAGCACCCTCCTGCGGCGCAGAGGTAATCATTAGCATTTCCTCCCATTGATAACCAAACAAATGTGGCGCAGCGGCTGATTAATGGCTCCGCTAGCCTATCGTGGGCTTTGATCAATCTGAGAACATTGTAATTCCAGGAATGGAAAATTACATGTCAAAACATCAGAGAAAAATGCCTCGGGCTCACGCTGAGCTGAGCGGTAAAAGATTACCCTGCTGGAGCTTATATTTACCGGAGACAATTTCTTACTGAGATAAGATCACTTTTACCTGTTATTTACAGCAGATCAAGCCATCCAAAAGCCTTCATGCGCTCTCTGCGAATACATTTTTTTTGTGTGTGTGGGGTTGCGCCGACCGGCTTCATTTTGCACTAATAAAAAGGTGTAATATTACATTTGTATGGATTGTGAGGCGGCTACAAATTCTGGCCGTTATTGATGACTGCAGTTGGTTAGTGCGCCCATGATCAATGGCAGGCGCATTAGGGAACTGTAAACCGAATCTGACGCTTTTATACTCGCCCAAGATTTGTTTCGGGTCCAGATGAAATCACTGTTTAAGGGCCACCTGCAGTGCAGCCCTCTGTGTTAAAAACGGAATTCAAGTGAAAAGAGAATGCTGTGTGTGTGTGTGTGTGTGTGTGTGTGTGTGTGTGTGTAGTGGTGTTTATGGCATACAGTACGACGGATGGAACAGCGTACCTGTGACATTGACGCCGTCGGAGCGCTGGCACCACACCGACCGCTCATTGTCTCTCCATCCGCTGGTCCTCCACTCGTAGCTGTGGCACTTTCCCCCTGTGACGGCACATGGCACAGAGAAGGCTCGTTACGCCATGGCCAGGCGCGCGTTACCGCCGGCTCTCCTGAATAGCCACACTTAGGTGGCCATGCTCAACAATGTAGGTGAGAACATTTTTTGCTGCTACTGTCAACTCATCAAGCTCAGTTCTCAGACAAACTACAGCACAGCATTGAGGATTTAGTCTCAGAGATACAGCACTTAGAGAAGTAAAATGGAAGGCATGTGGTGTTGTATTAGAGAGCATGCCTTTGGAATTTGAAATGAAAAAGCCTCTGGATAGAGTAGAATGGATACAATAGTCAAGGAGAATTAAAGGAATGATGAGAATCCTCTCTGGAGTACCTGAATTGTTCTATTCAGATTATCATAGAGCTGCAGCCACACTAAAAGAAAAAATTCTCCTTTTTAAATATAATGACCAAACAGCACGAAGCATAGCATAGGGACAAAACCAACAGTTTCATGCACAGCTTAAGGCGGGGATCACATTAGCCAGTGGCAAGCGGCAGCGGCAAACGTAACGCAACGCTCAGACCATAATAAGTTTTATCTCGTTCCTAATCAACACAAACGGTTTGTCAATTGAATACGCTCGTGTTGCGCTTTGAAAGTAGAACCAAGTTCAACGCTCAGCTTGTTCAATGCTAGCATTACGCCAGCGTTGCCACCGTTCACCACAGAGAATAATAGGAACAATAGGAAACCTGCCGCTCGCCGCTGGCTGATGTGATCCCCGCCTTAAGTTTAATGAACGTTCACTCCAAATGCCCTTTTCGCACCTTTGCAGGGCCGTGTCTCAAACACCTGGTGTGGGCAGCTTTCCTGGTTCTCCAGGACCTGGATGACCACGGCCCGGGAGCGCGCCTGCCGGCCGACCGTCTCGAAGCTCCGGCCCTCCAGGCAGGTCAGCTGACATGAGCTCCACGAGGACCACTCCGTCAGATGGCAGTCACCTGTGGCGCAATAACAATATTCCACAGCTATACACATGTTTCAATTTCTTTTCCACAAGTCACTCCAAAAAACACACCACTCAAAATGGATTGGAGCGAGGCATGTGCGTGCCATACTCTGGCAGTTTGATTCATTGACTGACATGGCACAAATGACAAGAAATCGAATATATTATGTGATTCTTCAGACATATTAGCTACTCCTTAGCTGAAGGTCGCACATCAATAAACCCCATAATCCGCACGAGGGCTCCTCTCTCGCGGTGACAATTTCTCCGACTGCGGCGACTCCTCATCCATGACATCCCTTTGATTCCCTACCCTGGCTCGCTATTAGTGACAATCTGTGCAGTGAAGCAGCTCATTATCTTTCATCTTCATGGGGCCGTTCTATTTTCACCCCTCACAGGAGCCCCGTGAAACACATCATATAGCCGAGCGTACGCTCCCCCCCCCCCACACACACACCCACCCCACCCCTACCAGCACCAGCAGCCCAAATGCCTGAATCCACAGCAGCTGCTTCTAAGCCCGGACACGGCCCAGAGATTGAAATGTGCTAGGAGCCAAGATGAACAGATAGATGAGAGAGAGAGAGAAAGAGAGAGGGGGGTGGGGCATGCTGTGTTGAAACTACCCTGTGCTTTTGTTGTTCTGGGGGGTAGAAAAAATAATGTAATGGTGTGGAAATAATTGGGAGTCATAATACAAATACAATAAAGAGTATGTTTCAGCTCAGACTTTCTCTACTCCCTACAGTTTTCCTCCTGTAAGCTTTGGATTTCCTCCACTCTGATGATGGTGACTGTTGTTTTCCACACACTTAAAAAGATTCACTTCAACAAAATAAGTTGTTTTCACTTGTTTTTTTTCCCTGTGTTTTTTTTCCGCCCACCCCTTTATACCAGCTCATCTGATATTCCTTGAGAGTTCAACCTCTTGGCTTCAAATCTCTGCTAATTAGTAAACCCAGATGCTTGGCAAAAAAAAACAAAAAAACAAACAGGCCGAGAGAAAGACCTTGTATCTCTCCAGCTCCAGCCCACAGCTGGGAGTGCGTCAGCGTCGGGCTTTACCTGGGCAGGGCACGAAGCAGGGCAGCTGCAGCTCCTGCTCGCTCTCTTTGCTCAGCCGGTCGCCGCACCTCTCGTCCTCCACCGGCTTGGGCGAGGAGGCGTCCAGCCAGTCTCCCCAGTGCACCATGCAGGAAAGGTTCCTCACCCGGAGCCCCTCTCCGCACTCGGCGCCCTGCGAAGAAAGCGCTCGTTTTAACGGCCACACGTGACCACTCCTCGCCCACACACCTCCACTCGCCGCCTGCTAAGGAGTGGCAGAGGTCGGGATTTGAAGGGGCAGGAAGGGGGGCAGCGCCAAGCAGGCTTTTGCTCTCGTGATCGCTGACAGACTGAACTGTGCTGTTATCCGCTGTCACTGGGACATTAATAAGAGGTTTAGCCAGGCATGTGAAAATGTCAGGTTGATTCATTGGTGCCAAACAGCTGCCATGGACACATTTTTGTTAATCGCAGTGAAATAACTTGCTATGTCTGGCAGTTTTAGCTTTACGGAAATACGGAAAAGTTCAGCATTACTATATCGAGACAAACCAAGCACATGTGTGCGTGTGTGTGTGTGTGTGTGTGTGTGTGCGTGTGTGTGGGTGTGTCCGAGTGTGTGTGTGTGTGTGTGTGTGTGTGTGTGAGAGAGAGGCAGGGGGATAAAGTCATCAGACAAATCTTGCTGGTAATCTTAAATACCCAAGATACTGTTGCACATACAATGATTATTCATTATCTCCTTGCATATGCAATATATTATGCATGAATAACTTTGAGCTGTTTTAATGTCTGACTTGTTTTTGGTTTGACGCAAGAGATGGAAGATTATCGCAACAAACAACAAATAAAAGATTTCAAAAGATTACCATACAACTTCAGCGCTCCACATTGATCAAAGAGAAAGGCTCATCGGAGCGCACGATTTAAGACAATATCATAAACATAAACAAAAAACATCTCCTGTAAAATGAGCATTGCCTGCAACATTAAAGAGGAACTCGTCTAGCGAGCAGGGTTTTCCCGCCTGTTCTGTGTTCTTGATGACACACAGCTGGGGTGTTTAAGAGCGCCCGGGCAGAGTGATTCACCACGGCTCCGAATGTTCAGCATCGCCCTCCAGCTGCTACGCACAAATCACTTTCAAACACCATGAGCTCAAACTCGACGTGATGATTATTTCATACCTGTCAACAATGAGGACGTGTGAAAGTAGGTCTGTATGGGAGAGTTATCAATTTTTATCATCATGGTTGTAAAAAAAATCCTGTGGTTAGGTACAGTTTATCTCTAAGTGCACCTTGTGCACACATAGATGAAGATGACACTTTGTGGTTAGAGGGGCGAAAAGGGATGAGAATTGTGTTTCTGGATGAAATTGTTAGAGGGGATGCAGGGTGGGTGGGGGTGGAGGAGGGGGGGTGGGGGTGGGGGGGCGTTATTTGATCAGGCCGACTGCTCTGAAGACCCTGGGGATATATGGAAGACCCTGAGACATTCAATTAAAAGCCCATTCAGATGAGAGGCAAAACAAAGGCGGGCGAAGAGATGAAAATCTAAGTGCAGGCTTTGGTCTCTTTTAATGATAAGACTGTAGATCCAAAAGCGCGCCCCTTCATCAACAGTTTCTGCACGTCTCAATGACACAAAGTCGCCCCTCTCAGAAACACACACACACACCTATGCAGGTTGTGAGTGCCTTTGGAGAATTCAATTAAAGTACCTTCGCTTTCTCCCCCTCTGTCAGGTATTAATGTGGTGATACCTGTCTTGACACCGTTTGAACTTGCTGTCGCGCATTTCTGACACAGCTCCTGGGCATTTTACACTTAGTTCCCATTGTAATGCATTCTTTCCTCATGAATAAAGAGCATGAACGTGTTAAGTTCAGGAGAAATTTGGTAACGCTTTAGAATAACATGTGCTTATTAGGTATTAACAGTGCATAATAAGCAGTTAACAATTCATTACTAACAGTTAGTAACAGTTTAATAACATTAACTAACTGTTAACATGCAGCTTGTAGGTGATAATAAGCAGCCTTTTAAGTTACTTACAAGCATATTTGTTAACAGTTGTAAGTGTTAACAAGCAGCTTGTTAATGCTCGTTAATGGTGTATAAGACAAAGAGGTGGATAACTAATACGCTTATAAGACCTTTCTTACCTATTTGTAGTAAATTTTGCAGCCCCCCAATCTAAAGCGAGGACCATGTAGCCTAAAGTTCCACAAGCCCAACCTTCTATCTCTCTATACTGTATCTCTCTATCTAGCTTGGTTTAGCTGTGAGAAATACACCTTCAAAATTGTTGCAGTGAGCAGGAATCTAACCCCGGTCTCCCGCGTCAAAGAGTGCATCGCTACTTGTTGAGCGACACTACTGTTCCTAATTAGGTGATGGAAAATATTCCGATGTTCTATATCATACTAGCTATGCTTTTTACAAATGTTTCTGATGGAAAAGTGGTGTTTAATTTCCATAATCTTTGTTCAGTGAACGCATAAAACAGTTTGTCAGTTTGTCAGCAGTCTAAAGATATGCCAGCTTTGTATATAGTTTGGTTACCTAGCAACCGAGGCTTAAAGACGATAAGTGGGTGCGTTCAAAGCTCTGGTTTAAAGTTGCAAACATAGGCGAACGTTCGTGATCGATTTGAAACATGTTTCAGTTTGCCTTGAACAGAGGCGAACATTCGTGGTCTGTTTCTGCATTAATTAAACACCACTTTTTCCTTTAGAAACATATTTGTAAAAAGCATAGCTAGTGTGATATAGAACATCGGAATATTTTCGGAATATAGAATCAAAATAAACAAATTCATCAGCCTTACAAGAAAAGTAGTGTAGCTCAATAAGTAGCGATGCACTCTCTGATGCAGGAGACTGAGGTTCGATCCCTGCTCACTGCAACAATTTTAAAGGTGCATTTCTCACAGCTAAACCAAGCTAGATAGAGAGATATAGTATAGAGAGATAGAAGGTTGGGCTTGTGGAACTATAGGCTACATGGTCCTCGCTTTAGATTGGGGGGCTGCAAAATTTACTACAAATAAGTAAGAAAGGTCTTATAAGCGTATTAGTTATCCACCTCTTTGTCTTATACACCATTAACAAGCATTAACAAGCTGCTTGTTAACACTTACAACTGTTAACAAATATGCTTGTAAGTAACCTAAAAGGCTGCTTATTAACACTTACAAGCTGCATGTTAACAGTTAGTTAATGTTATTAAAGGATAACAGTTAACTAACTGTTAGTAATGAATTGTTAACTGCTTATTATGCACTGTTAATACCTAATAAGCACATGTTATTCTAAAGCGTTACCACATATGTCTATGTTTATGTGTATGTGTACATGTGTATACTGTATGTGTGTATTTGTATGTGTGTGTGTATATGTGTGTATGTGTATGTGTATGTGTGTGTTGTGTTCATCTGTGTGCATGTGTCTGCACGTGCACACCTCCACGCGGCAGGGAGACCACTCGCCAAGGTGCCAGGTGTAGCAGGGCCTGATGGGGCAGGGCTTGGTCTGGGAGAGCTGGGAGGGGCAGGGACGACCCTCCTCATGGGCCGGCTGGAGCACGCTCCGCGCTCGCACCATCTGACCTGCGCAAAGAAGAGAGAGGGAAATCATCATTGTTACGGCCCCGCTGGTCATTCCCAGTACCACATCTTCTCTAATGCCTGTTGGGGCTCTGCCCCTTTTGTCTGTGCTGCCTTATCAATCTGCAGATCATGGAGTGTGCCCATTGGTGCTGGAAGTAATGGGTGGTCCTATAAAGAAGACCTCATGGGTAATGGACGCCCGCTGCTCTCGGCTCGCTGCTCTCTGCTCTGCTCTGGCCTGGTTCCTGGTCACTCCGCTGGGGAGAGCCTTAGCCCATCGCTCCTCACACCGACGTCGAGTTTTACACTTTTATTTGATCACCCCTAGACATACTTTGCATTACACTATCCTTTTTCATACACTATACTGACCTTATCTTCTTAATGTTAAAAATAAACTTATGTTATTGAACATATCGCTACAGTGTGGTCTCCCATTCAATGTCACAGCTACTTTGAGCCAGGTGGTTGTGACATCATCATCAACACACACACACACACAAACACACACACACAGACACGTAGACACACACACATGCACACAAACATACAGTACACACATAGAGAGAGAAAAGGGAGAGGTTCATTTTATTGGAAGAAGACTCTCCAGCAAGGGATCAGCTAAGCGGATCTCCGAGAGCCTCCCACAGCACAGCACATTCCTCCATTAAGCACTTTGTCCATAAAAGTGAGGCATTACAGTCAGAGCCCCCTCCACGACATGTCAAATCAATGTTTTGTTCTTCCCATTTAAGAGGTAGCCAGAACAGCTGGCTAGCTTCGAACGGGCGATTCATTACAAGACAGCCTCGGCAAAGTGAACGGGGCTCTTTAAAACGCCCATGATTTGACAGCAAAATTTCTCCCCCTGAAACCTGAGGGGATAGAAGAGAAAGAGGTTTCGGGCAGCAGCAGCAGATGGGGCATGGAGTGCAACAATTCCACCGTTCCCTGACAGACACATTACGCAGAGCACTTTGCACCACCACTCTAATGGAGCACAAATTAAGCCACCACTGGAACACCCCAGAAAAAAAACAAGATGTCAGCCAGAGCTTGACACACATGGACTGATAAGTCCGATCGGACTCCCCTCTCTGACTTTCATTTTCCTCTGTGGCTGCATGTGTTTTAAATTGCAATTTAATAAAGGCATTTGTGTGGGGTTAAATTGAATTGTATTGAGAAGATTTAGTCTTAATGAAGATTAAAGTGACTAATTGGCAGCATAGCAACTAGGTTATTTTAGGTGACAAGTCAGACATGTGGCAAAGGGTATAGGTAATTTGAGAAAATAATTAGGTGTTTCATTTTGCATGAGCTACACAACACTACTTCGAACAAATTGATGGCAAACAACCCACACATACTGAATTAAAAATGATAATCCTGACACTGATAATGGACAAGATAAATATTTCACTTTACTTGATAAATCATTCAACAAGTCCAGGGAAGCGAGATTTAGTTAACCTGCTATCATTAACCTGTAATCCCCAAATACAATTGGAAAAATGACATTAATAATTAAGCTGAATCCTTGTATTGCATGCTAATGACAAAGGAAGTTAATGTAATGTATCCATTTACAAGGAAAACACATTTGCCTCTCATAAGTAACTGCTGTTCATCACTCACGTGTAGGAACTGCACCATGTTCACTTCAGCACACTCAATTAGCTGACAAATGTACTTCACACCCCAGTTATGTCTTAGATATGTTTTTTGGGGAAAAAGGCCTACCTTGGTTCCCGCACGTGTGCGAGCACTCTGTCCAGGCTGACCACTCTGACAGGATGCAGCTGATGGGGCAGTCGATGACACAGCTGGCAATCAGTTCCCACTCATTCTCCAGGCCTCGCTGAAATGCAAAGGACAAACAAGGAGGGTTAAACAGCAGACCAGTTTCGATATCTAGAACAGATGTCCCCCCACACCCCCCCCCCCCCCCCGTTCGCAACGGTAGCGCTGACCCACCGACTCCAAACACATTATTCGGCGCAGTGTGGTTTCTCTCCGCAGACAAAAAAACATGACAGGAATGAGAGGATACATGGAGTCCAGGAGTGTCACTCCATTCACTGGGTGGAAAATGGATGGTTACGCTCCACATATTGAAGGGCGTAATTAAATCCCACAGGCTTTCCAGTTGGGCAGGGGCCGCCGAAATGCAGCCGGCGGGGCTGTGGGTGACGGATCTGCAGTGGTGTGTGTGTGTGTGTGTGTGTGTGTGTGGGGGGGGGCTTGACTTACCTCCTCGCACACACTCAGCTCCACTGTCTTCCCGTCGCTGCGGATGCAGTCTTGGAAGCGGGTCCTGGTGCCTTTTCCACAGACGGCATTCTCACTCAGCTGACATGTACTCCAGTCTGATGAGTACACACACACACATGCACCACACACATAATAACATACACAGACACACACCACAGACACACACACACA
>NW_027468718.1:22155547-22510547 GCF_046254945.1 Alosa pseudoharengus | reverse complement strand
TGCTGAGATGGTGTAGCGCCCCACACCTCCTCCCTCTGTTTACCTGATCTTGCGGCTCTGCACCCCCTCTCCGCAGGCTGGGAGCTCGTCCACGGCGTTGATGGTGCAGACTGACCAGGCCTCGGTGATCCACACGTAGTCACTGCACTCGCTGTGACACGGCACAGCCTCATACACCTACGGACAGGCGCACACACACACACACACACACACAGGGGGGACATACAGCAGGACCGTGAGAAGAGTGGAGTTGTACCAACAACAACAGCATGCACGCACACAAGCACGCACACAGACACACAACCGCACACCCGCACGCACACACGCGCACACAGACACAAACAATCACACGCACGCACACAATCACACAAGCGCACACACACAATCGCACACACAATCACACGCATACACACACACACCACACGTGAAAAAAGACAACATACCCAGGAGGTGCACATGTTTACTACTGTACTCCACAGAAAGGGGTGCGTAGGCTGGTTTGTGTACACTGGCAGAGAGAGAACTGCTACTGTATATGGGCTTCAGATATCTCACTAGGTTTAAGCTTTAATTAAAAATGGCTGGGCGGAAAAAAAACAGTACACTTAGCCAGCTTATGTAGTAGATGTCTTGAGGGAACATATTGATCACCCCAGGCCTATGAAGAAGGCTGGGTGGAAACTGGAGCCACTTCTCAGCGTGTCATGTTTGAGAAGAGGCTTATAGGAGACTCATCCTCAATATTCAACTCCCTTATTGTAAACATACAGACAGAGGCTTACATGGCTTTTTTAAACGACTTTCATACACTGGTACTGTTCCTGTGGCTCAACCCAACCCAGCGACAGATAGCCAGTGATCGAGTGAAACCACTTGCACTCGTTTGCTTGTTAAGGGAGTGCCCGTACCCACATCATAGATGCAGATTCATCTTCCCTTTTTCTCTTTTTTTTTTCAGGGTATGGAGCGAAGCATTAACATGCTGCATCAACATCAGCTGCACAGAAGAAGGAACATAAATCAAACTCCTAATACGTGCAGAAACAAATACATAGTAATCACTGCCGGCATAATGCACATATTTATTTGCAAACGTTCCTCTGCTGAGGAATGGACTCGGGAGGATTCGATCGGGACGAGAATCGTCGCTCACCATTAACATCCCGACGGGGACTGTTGACGCTGCTTAATCCTACTCATCAGCTCCCATCTGGCCCTGCAGCTGCATATGGCACATACTGTACCACAGAACACGCCTGAGCCCTCTCCACTCGTAAGCCAGCCGTGCTGCCTGCCTGCCTTTCCTGTGCAGACCAGGCAAACTGCCCTTCCCATTGAGGCGGGTGCCTCTCCATTGAAATCATCATAAGGTCTACCTATTTATGGCCCATCAAAGGCGATGGAGGATATAAAATGGGGTGCTGATGTATGAAATGGACTAAATGCAGGAGGAAGCTTTAACAAGAAGCCAGAGTGGTTTTACAGTCTTTAGTCTCAAAGAGTAAAATCACTGGAGCCTGATCAGAGCTGGAGAATGGTGAAAAGATATCTCTTTTTGTCCCGGATGCCACATTTCATCAGGCTCAGTGGTCTACTATTCATTCCTTAAGTACACACACAACCCAAAGGAACACTCACAGATACAATACGCTTCACCTGTGAACGTTTCTTTTTTTCTTCTTTGACAGTAATACGATAGATAACTACATTCACTATTACCATTCAAATCCAATAACTAAGTGTTTTTTTTTTTTTTTTTTTAAACTGGGAACAATAACAAGCTACTGACTACATCTGTTTTCATCAAAAGTGTAAAAATGACCCTAGGCTCTCTACATGGAACAGAGAGAGCCAGGCGTTCTCTTCCCTCTTCCTCTCATCTCCATCTTTCTCCCTCTCTCTCTCTGTCTCCTTCTGTCTCTTAATGTCACTTTCAATTTAAGTGCACTGTAAAGACAAATCAAACAAAATAGCACTGGGTCAGCTCCTGTGAGCTCCCTCTCCAAAGGTTTGCTGACAATTTGCACGACTAATGAAGTCCCCCCGTTTCCCTGGCAAATGTCAGTGCCAGGGGGGTAGGGGTTGGGGCGGCGGATGAGATGGAGGTGGACCCGCCGCTGCCGTCGCTGCGAAGAGCTTTCAGTGCCTCTGGTACGCTCTCTGGTCAAATCAACGTGTGTAGCCGGGCAGCCCCTGTGGGGGCCCCTTTTCACTGTAAGTGGGGTAGTGTGTGTGTGTGTGGGTGTGTGTGTTTGTGTGTGTGTGTGTGTGTGTGTGTGTGTGTGTGTGTGGGGGGGGGTGTCAGTGTAAGTGTTACTGAAAGCACAGAGTATAAACACAGAACGAGTAGCACTGACCTGAGCCTTTGAAGATGTCCGTGTTAGCAATGCATGTCAGGCAAAAAGAGAGAGAGAGGAAGAGAGAAGAGAAATGATAGAGCCATTAGTTGGGGTGCACGTTGCCTCTCGGCCCCTCTCAAAAAAAAAAAAAAAAAAAAAAAAACCTGTCACTGAGCCTCGGCGTTTATAAATTACGCATCAGATGATGAAGTGCTAAAGATCGGCTGCTCAGGCCGGGTCATTCGTGCCTCATTACAAGAATAATGGGGATGGAGGGGGGAGATTGTGATTGGCTGCAGATGGGATTGACTGAGGAGCCCAAGAGCTGAAGCTAGACCTGGAATTCCAATAGCAATCAGTTCCATTCTCCGGGCAGGTTCCTACAGTGGAGCAATAGAACGGCTCTGTGCGCTTTGATTTACATGAAGCACAAGCACGCTTTAGGCCCTCATAGATGCAAAAATGAGTGGCAATGCAGCATATGATGAGGGATGCCTGTTTTGTGACGTGTTGACATTTA
Source organism: Alosa pseudoharengus (assembly GCF_046254945.1). Lineage (NCBI taxonomy): Eukaryota > Metazoa > Chordata > Actinopteri > Clupeiformes > Clupeidae > Alosa > Alosa pseudoharengus. The sequence goes on along the minus strand of NW_027468718.1, from coordinate 22,507,688 downwards.
CATCTATGAGGCGCAATGCAGTGTTGATGAAACCGTCTTTGTGTTTGTCAACTCTGATGTAGATCTCATGAAGGTGTCACACGATGCTATATAAGGGTCCCTGCATACTAGCTTGATCATCCTGATGTACTTTTCACTGATCTTTTATTACAGTAGTTGTTCCTCCCCACTCAATTATAAGTGAGTGTAAACATCTGACATTATGGGAGAATGTATAGAATAAAAGGTATAACTAAATACCTATGAATACACTATGGCCTGATGTCTACAGAGAGTATAGACACAAAATATAATAACAATTGACAATTGTATCAAGCAAACCAAATAAAACTGCTCATTTTTCTGTAGCAGCATCTGACAAGCCATCACACAATTATATGGAAGGCAAGCTTTCCCCACATGCTTAACTCTGCATGCTAAGGATAGAGATACACTGACTCCCATCATTTCTCTCTCTCTTCCTCTCTTTCAGACATACGCATGCACACAAACACACACATACACATGTGCACGCACACAATCATACACAATGTCGCACAAACACATCCAAGCTACTTGAGGGCTTTTCATTGGAAGGAGACAGACACTCGGATGGTAAGCCTCACAGGCACGCCTGCGCTCCATAAATCTCTTTAAGTGTCGCACACTGACTCAAACTTCAAACAGATTGGCCCATTACTGTCGCCTGGCCTCTGGACAGGATGGAAAACAATTGTGCTGCAGAGCAACTTCCTAAAGATGAATGACTTTCCCATTATGGACTTTACATGGCGTTGCACGAATATCTGTGTCACTAATTATGCATGTAAAGCCAGATTGAAGTCTGTGTGGGTGGAGAGCTGAGATATCCGTTTGTCTTACCAACATACCAAGCAGATATATGAATCTCATACACCAATGATACTCACGCCCAAACTGGACTGACTCTGACAGACTGCTCCATGCTGTCATTTTGAGGTGACATAATATGTTGCTTTCAATATCATCATTGAAAGAATGACAGAAACGCACAGCATTGCCAAGCCTGGACAATAGCAGCGACTCTAAAAGGAGGAGTCTTTGTACAGTCAACTGTCAGGCAGAGAATGCAGCTCATGTGAGAGAGCAGACAGATGTAACCGCGGTCGTGTCACTGCAGAGGCAACGTACACAATCATCACACTCTTCAACAGCGAACCGCAATGGCAAGTTACAGCCCTGTACGAGACAGATATGGCAGCTGAATGCCTGAGAAAGCTCCTTTGAAAATTCTGAAATAATTCTCCTCCTGGCGAGGCTCGAGGTAAAGTAACCGCTCTTCAAACCATTGCAGCCAATGTTTACTATTTGAAATTGAGTGAAGCAAATAATCTTCAGAGACACTTATTAAAAAACGGAGAGACTCTCATGTATGACCTTGGTGGCTGAATTGTATCAGAGCTAGAAAATACCTGCCCTCATCATGTAAAGGGCCTGTGAGCAGTGCTCTCTTCGAAGGGCAATCTCCATTAAGTTTATGGTTAAAATTAGATCTCAAAAGCACAGAGATGACCTTTTTTTCTTTCTTCTAAAAAAAAGCGAGAGGGGGATTCCATCGCCGTCAGCTGACGAGTGGACACTTATTATTCCTCTTTGGCTCCCTCGCTGTTTTGTTATTCTAATTAGTTGATGAAACCACGGCTAACCTTTGCAGCAGAGCTAAACGGCGCCGGGCCATCTGGGCAACTGAAGGACTTTGACAAACCTGGAGTGCCTCCAAAAGGAGATTGAGCTTCACCCCGCCACCAGGGACTGTCTGAACAATCTGCATATTTTGCGGCCGAGGTCGAAATGAAAGATGGACACCTTTCCTCGGCGGCTGTGTGGGCAAGGAATGAAACCCACACGTATGCATCCTGCCCTTGAACCAGACCTGCCTCTGTCAAACACAACAGAGGCCGTGCAGCGGAGCAGCAGCAGCCAGCTTCTGTCATTTAAATGATTCCTGCCGAAAAGTGCTGTGCTTTTTAGAGCCCATAAAGAAGGGTAATCCAGACACTTTAATTCCCTATAAAGCTTTACATAAAGGGCCATTATAACGCTTATTGAGCATATTATGAAGGTGTAAGTACTACCAGGCTGTGCAGAATTTCTGACAAAAGGATTTTTTGTGTAAAAAAAAGTCTTACTTCCACATAATTTAATGGGCAGGGGGGAAAATTACCAATGACGCAAAAACTGACTGATGCTCCGCCCGGCTTTCCTTCAGGATTGTAATCACCGAGAATGGCTCCGTCTCGGCACACAAACGCTTCCAGAATGTCTATGGGTTCCTGGTGGTGCGCTGGTCTTAACCATAGTGAACAAACAAAATCCATCCCCTCCCTCCCTCCGATTTCTGATTTCAGCGAGGTACGTCGACTCTAATTAACGTGGAGGTGGGAGGACGCTGGAGGGGGTTCGGGTTGAGGTTGCCTCTCTCTCTTCCCTCCTCCTACATGCTTTAACATGAGAGAGATGCTCTCTGGTGCGCAATATGACTAATCACAGTTGAAAAGCTAAATTGGGTGCAGCAGATGAATAGCAAATCCACCCGCCACAGACAAATTCGCCGCTACAGGAGTGCTCGGCGAAAGCCGCTAAGGGGCCGCTCGTTAATGAAAAAGAGCTTTAGCCCAAATCAAAACATCAATCTCGCCATCTCTCCGCAAGCACGTTTCCTCCCCACAACAAATCAAACAGTCAACAATCTGACAGGGGGCATCAAAGCATAACATCTCATTCACCTACTCAGTCAGTGCATATCCCCCTCCATCCGCCCCATCCACCCAGCTCCAGTCCCCTCCACCCCCCACAAATCCGTACTTGGAAATGGCAGATCAAAACCCCGAGAAGCATAAATGGAAAACATATTGATTTTGCCGCATTCAATAAAACGAGACGTGATTGTTTCTGGGCCGAGGGCAGAGCGGCAGCGCCACTGCCGCACGGACAGCCTGGCAGGGACGCATTCATCCGCCACGGCACACTTGGTCATTTGAGTGAGCTAAGCCCGCCACCAATTATAGAGACGGGGAACACAACAACAACAATAACAACAACAACAAGTTGCACTCATGCCGGCCCTGCTGCTGCTGCTGCCTTCGCTTACCTCTTGTTTTTTTTCCCCTAACGTGTTTTTCTTTTTTTTCTCATATGAGGAAAATGTCAACCCCTGTTTAACCTCGACCACCCCTCCTGAGTTGAGTTCCACCCAACCGCTGCCCAGCTCATAAGCACTCTGTCAACGAATAGTGAAGCAAAAGAAAGAAGATATGAACAATGGATAATAAAATACCAAGATATAGAAGCAAAGCCCACCCTTTCACTTTGCCATGAAAAAATATTTAACTTGCATGCACAACAATGGCCCATAAAAATGGCCACACAGGCCTAGTCATCTGCATGAAATGACAATGAATCACTTGTTTTGGGAGTTCCAGTACTTCAGTTCTCACCACTAAAACATCATAAAATTTATGGAGTGGAATGCTGTGATGAAATTATCACCATCAACTGCACAACAGCTCTAAAGGTTTGCTTGATTGCAGACTTAGACATACTTAACAACTTCCAATGTTAAAAATAGTGCTTGTGTACACTCTCTCTCCAGAGAGGTCTTGAGTTGCTTTGTGAGGAGCTCCGATGCTGCAATGAAGGACTTTAAATGACAGAGTCCTTTTTTATTGAGCACAATTGGCTCCTGAGTAAAGATTTATGGAGCCTGTTAAATTATGCAGTCCGGGCAAGCCTAGTCTCCAACGGTACCAGCCTGGTCCACTTCGTTGTCTGTGTGTGATGGCTGCCATATGGCATGAGGAGCCGAATGTGGGAAAGAGGAAGTGTACGCCACACGACAGGGCCAGAGTGGTGCCCATGGCCCCAGGCACTGAATGAGGAATTGCGCATCTAACTGCAGCCGAAACCGGCGAGGCTTTGGGGAGGAGGACAATATCTGCTGCAACCCGCGGAAATAGCAACCTCACTTTGTCTTTATTTTTACCCCGTTTCCGCACAAGGTCAGAGAATCACTGTTGGAAATTTTCATGCAGGAAATGAAATGTCTTCCATTTACGGAGTCTCATTTTGCTGCCAGCTCATGGATGGATCTCTCATGAATAAGACTATACACTTTTCCAAACACATTTGTGTACCAGATCTAGGCATACTGTAGAATCTTTTATTTTCCATCCAAATGTGAAAGGAAGATAAATCGAGAAATGTCATGAATGTAAAAGTGAAAAAAATGATAACGTTACATAACCATTGTGGTAATGTCTGTTTAATGTGTTTATATGTCAAAACCGGCTGTCCGGCAGTGTGTCAAAACCACACATTCCCATCATTTGAAAACAAGACAAGTCTTAACGATATGGAGCATTATTTGTTGCTTTCCCAGAATTATTTACCAGGTCCTTGACCACCCACCTAATTGGCACATAGGAGGTAAGGAAACGTTAAGAATACGAATTGTTGGTGTGTAGCGGGCAGCGTGAGGAGACGTTTGCTGAGGGAGTGGAACTGTGGCCTAATTGCATCAGGTCGAGATGCAGGTGGAGGCCAGGTGTTCAGCGTCAGCAACAAATTCAGCAGCAGTGGCAGCAAATGAGAGTCAGCTGCAGCATTCAAAGCCATTCAGATATCTGCAGAAGCTAAACATATTCCATCTGACAATGGAATGGGATCAGCCTAGGCGGCCAGATCGGTGTCTACTTGGCTACGGAAAACACGTCCTCAGTCAGATAATAAAAAATGATCAAAATGAAGAATATACAGATATCTGAGGTGAAAAAAACAAGGTTCAGCAGAACAAGAACAGCTGTTTATTGTGCTAAATTGAGGTGGAGACAATTGGCTGGTTGTGACACGCCACTCCAATCTGTTAATGCTTTTCCGTTATAAATAAACAATGAAGGCAGAGTGCTCTCATGCTCTCTGACTCCTCAGCGGTAGCGGAAGCTCTCTCTGGGGAGTCAATAGGGATGCCTGGAAAAGAAGAGCCTCTGTTTACAAAAAGCCGAGCAGAACTACCTGACAATAATACTGAGCGTATAGTGGATGCGACTGCTCAACACCTGAAATCATTGACCGTCACGCTATATTAAAGCTGTCTTTTTTGACCCCCACCCCCAGCAAGTGCCCTATTGGGCTACACAACTAGGGCACATAGTGGAGCACTGTTCGTTTAGTTGATTTCACTCTCTGGCCGCGTTCTAATCTTCAGCTCTTGTGAAAAGGTCACGGCCAGCTGAGACCCCTAACAGGTGGCCGGGTGAACGCAACAGTCCATTTCCCCTCCTGTCTGTGGGGAGCCCGGCAGACAGCAGCGCAGGGAGATTCCACCGGTCCCTGCCCTTTCTTCCCCACCCGGCACTCCATCACTCTAATACCACTTGGACAGCTGTGTGCGTCACATGTGAAAGGCCCAATATGGCCAGCCGCAAAATTAACGATGAGTGCTCATCTCCCCCTTTAAGGATTAGAAGGGCCATTATTGTAGTCAAAACTCTGATTTGGGTGGCAGACTATTAGTGGACAGCTCAGCAGAGGGCACATAAAGCTTGTTAGCGGGCACTTAACCATCTGTACACAAAGCTCCAGAAGAACGCATTTAAATGTTTTTCACGCAGCCGGCCTCATCTGCATAGCGACCTCTGCAGACCGCTGTGTCCTTTAAAAGTCAGTCAAGCATACACACCACATTTAGAATACAATTTTCCTCTTTAAACCATGAACCCTTTGGGGAACAAACTGTCACAAATACTCTGTGAGACGAATAAAAGTTTGTGTCTGTTGGAGCAAAGGTTGCCACCTGTCCCACCTGCCTTCCTCTCTGGAGGCAACACCTGATGTGGAGATGTCCCGTGTGGATTCTAAAGAAGGTCTTTGGGCAGTAACTGAACATCAAGACTCGATTCACTAAATAATTAAATAAAACATGAATGAAAACAGAGTACTGATATGGCCAATTATGATTTACTCCAGCTGATTACCATAATGACTTAATAGGGATAATAATTTCAAAACTGTAACTATGGTTACACGTACCTCAGTATATATATATAAAACAGTGGGGGGTGCATATTATAAGGTTGTGTACCTCGTTTGGCTATTTCAAAGGAAGGCGTTTGCAAGCCTTTAGTGCTTACTGGAGATCATAGACATTCTATGCAGATAAACTGAACTCCAAGTTCTAAGCTGGTAGTCCCGTCATGGTCACAATAGCCGCTCCAATAATTGGCTTTCACTGCTGAGAAAATCAAACATTTTGATTTTCTCATAGGAGCTGGTGTGGGTGGGAAGAGCTATTGCCACACCAGGACGGCATGCACCAATTCCACCAGTTCTCATCAAGTCCCCATCAACTCCCACCAACTCTGTTGATAGGCTCTCTGCAAATTTCAACTCTCAGCACATCTTGTCAACTCTCACCAGCTGGATGCAACTTGTGTAAACAGAAGCATAGCTTACACATCAAATGGATGTCCATGGGAAAGTAAGGGCAATGGCCTTATTAGAGGTAATTACCACAAATAATGAATCCAATGCTGCACTACACTACACACGCTCTCTGTCGCACATGGTGTCCATTTGTATTATAATCATCTTGGCTCAAAATGAAATCTAACTGCCAGTTACAAACTTTTGTGTGGTAAACAAGAGGCGAGTGGTGACAGAAACCTGCCCTTCTCGCCTACACTCTCTGGCATTAATGCAGGCACAATGACTTAGGAATCCATAAACCATTGTGCAGCTACTATAATTACACACTTCCCTCATTAGTGCTTTCTGGGAACCTGACGAACTCCACACAGCCAAGAACGACTCAATTTACTGAACAATACCAAACTACTCACAACACTGGGATCTGGTTTGTTTAGACTCCGCGCCACGACTGAGGGGCATTTTTCACATTGCCCTGCACATAATGAAGTGACAACCGCTGGAGTGAAAAGGAAGCAGAATATTGGTCAGAAACTCGCGTTCTTACTGTGCTTACTGTTAACCATCACTTCTCTCCACATGGCTAATAACCGAGTACGTGTTGGGATATGTGTAACGCCTGATGTCAGGACTATGCTCCATAATTAATCAGGAAATAATGAGAACAATTAAGTTACATCACTAGCATTATTCCATTATTATCATAATTTTCATCATTATCATAATTCCTTTACCACCGAACCCCCCCTTTTAATTTTTTTTTTGCACAAGGAATATATGAGGAGGTCATTAACACAGTGCTTGAGACCTTTCCTTGTCACGTTTAATGGCTCTGCTCTCATTAAACTGCACCATCAGTCTGGCCGGCGCCGGCCAGAACACCTCACCTGATTCTTCAGGTCCAGCTTGGGGCAGGGCCGGCCGCCGTTGAAGGGCTTCTCCCGCAGCCACTTGGACCTGACCTTCAGCCCGCTGCCGCAGGAGGTGCTGCAGGGGGACCAGGGCGACCAGTCGCTGAGCTTGCAGTCCAGCGGGCACGGGATGTGGCACACCTCCTCCACGAAGCCTGTGGGGGAGAGGACGGGGTGGGGGGTGGGGGGGGATTAAGCACGTGCCCTTGATCAGAGCCGAGGCTGCAGCCAGGATCATGCAGCCTCGACTAATCACGTCGGTGTGGGGGTGGGGGGGTTACATGGGGCTGGCCTCCGTGCCGAGACCTCCATCTCATTTACAGTGACACGGTGAGCCCGAGGGGAGAGCGCTACTTTGACTAATGACTTGCCTCCCAGCGGCAATGCGGTCTGGCAGCTGACGGTAAAAAGAGTGGAAGTGGGAGGACGGCGGCGGCGGGGGAGGAGGAAGAGGAGGAGGAGGAGGAGGAGGGTTGTGCCTGTGTGAGGGTGACGCGGACCTACCTGACTCGCTGCACAGATCCGGGCTGACCAGGTGGTCGCTCTGATCCATGCAGGCCACGGCTCGGAAGCGGAGGCCCTGGCCACACTCCTTGGCGTCGCGGCGGGCCTGCCAGCCGTGACGGGAGCCGGCTGTCGCCATCTCCGGCAGGATGCAGGACGACCAATTGCCGTAGGGCTGCGACAAGAGGGCGTCGCAGGGGCACTCCTCGGTCTCGACCAGCGGGTAGAGGTCCTCTCTCTGGCAGCGGGGCCTCTTCCTACTCCGGCCTGCAGAAGGGCAAAACACATTTTTATTTTCCTGCTCACCGTCAAGGTTTTTGTCACAAACAAACAAAAAAACGAAATAAATAAAGGAATAAATAAATGAAGATTGTCTTAGGTTAGGCTGGGGTGTTACAGCTCATGAATCGCCACACCAGAGGCACAGGACAGGACGTAATTTTGTTCCTTTAAATACTTGTATGGTTCTATATAAATGACATGGCTCAGCCAACTGACTTTAGAGAGTTGTCAAATATTATTACAAGTTTCCCCTGGGATAGCTTCATGCCCTATTTTCAGCAGACTGTGACAAGGGACGCTTCAGGGTAAATCTGATGAGCAAACTGATTTTTTTGCCCAGATGAGATCACATCTTGCAAGACATTTGCAGGAGACGGAGCTCGGTTTCTGTCTGTCTGCCACTTTGTATTTCTCCCTCATTACTGCCCTCTGAGTCACGGCCATGACCTGGGCCAGTAGACAGCTAGAGGCAAAAGTAATCACTTCATATTTCAAACTGCGCACACACACACACACACACGCACATGCACACGCACACGCACACGCACACGCACACGCACACGCACACGCACACGCACACGCACACACACACACACACTGGTGGGCAGACAGACAGACAGACAGACAGACACACAGACAGACACACAGACACACACACACACAAGGACTCAGACTGGTGGGCAGACAGACAGACAGACAGACACACAAACAGACACACACACACACACATTGATAGAGTCGAAGATCTGTTTACCATCTTAATCTCATTTCGCTAACAAGAGGAAGATTTATTTCTTCCACCATGAAATGGATTTCAGTGAAGTGCCTCTCACTTCATTTTGTGACACAGTCGCAATTAGTGTGTTAGGTTTGCCAAGTGTTAATTTGGTGTGTTAGGTCTGCCAAGTGTTAATGTGGTGTTGAGATGGGAGGCGAGGTGCTGAGGCAAGAGGAAATGAGACCTGATCGGTGGATGATGATGAGGAGCGTGCACATCTCTTGACACCCTGTCCATCATGTGGTCAGCGAGGAGGCCAACAGCAATGTGGCCCCCGTCAGCCGGCAAGCACACACTGCGCCAAACGCTTCTGACACCTGCGAGTCACCACTCCACTGCTGTCAGCGGGAGAGTGGGCTGGAGGGAACTTATTCTGTCAGAGCGCTGCAGGGCCTACCCCCACCCCCCCACCCCAAGAAACTGAACAAATATGACATGCAGCCGGTGGCACATGGATGACACATTCCTGAGATATGGCTTTACTCCTGCTAAGCCTAAAGTATGCTTATGGATGAGTCATTCGGGTGGACTGGAGCTGGTGAGAGAGAGAGAGAGAGGGGGGGGGGGGGGGGGGGGGGGACTGGGAGGAAAGTTACTTTGGAGAGCACATCTAGATCCATAGATGCATCAACCCCCACATAAACAAACACACACACGCACACATACCCACACACACAGAAGTGTACATACACATAAGCGCACGCACACAGACACACACACACACACACACACACACACACAGAAGAAAGGGGGGATGCTTCTACTGTTGGAGCCTCATTGGAAAGGAAAAAAAAAAAACAAGAACAAGAAAAAAGTTCTATTTCGTCCAGGCCAGATGGTGAAAGGGAGGGGAGCAGGTTTCGCTTAAGTTACTGTGCTGCTGCAGCGTCCTCCACCTGCGCTGCCGTTCCGAGCTCACGCTCTCGCCGCGCGTCCATGGGTGTCCTGCGCCTTTCTGACGCTTCTCCAGCAGCCACCATCTGTTTCTGCTGCTCGCCGCCGGCTCCGTCGCCAAAACAGACCTGGCTCCACCGAAACGCTGTCAGCGTGCAGTAGCCCCAGCCACAATCTGTTTGCTCACCTCTGCGTGAGCGCAAGCTTGCACACTGATATACACACACACACACACACACACACACAAACAAAGGCTCGCTCTCGCTACCCTGGTGCCTTTACATAATTGATGAAACCTCTTGACTCTACACCTGCTTGATATGATGCATATGGTTAAAGATGCTGTGTTGGATCCCCCCCCCCCCCAGTTTGCACATTTTCATAGTTCCTCTAAATGCTATGCAGCTTGCCATGTGTTAGCATAGAGCTGTGTTTTTTTCCTGTTCTTTGTGTGGTGGCTGTGGTCTTCAGAGCAGTGCAGAGGATTAAGCTTTTAATGAAAAGCAATCAAGATGTGAGTCCTGCTTTTTTTTTTCTCGGTCTAATAACAAAACCCCTAGTCAGTCCCTCGAAGACAGCTTTCTAATCTGGTTTTGAAATTGTTCACAGCGGGCAACCTTTGAATATGGAAAGGTCTGTCTTGGTGGGAAAAGGGCCTTCAGCTTCTGCATAAGGGATGAGCTATTCGCTCAGACGGGGGGAGGTAAGCGAGCTGGTTAATGAAACGGCCTTCTGCCAGCAGCCCCCGTGGCTCCCCCATGCGCTCCCACCGTAAGCTCTCCCTGCAGTCCACTTAAAGGGCTCTCTTCGGCTGCTTCGTCTGTCCCTTTCGCTTAGACAGACTCTTCTGTCCCTTCCCTTAGGTAACCCTGTGCATCCATTTTTAGTCCACTGAATGGATGCACGTCCAGTCGTCTGGCCTCTCATCAAAAGCACATCCCCTCCCCATCTTTTCTCTGGTGGGTACTGAAAATCGAAGCTGCTTTACATGAATTATAACTGTGAGAATAGAACACAGCAGGTTGAGTTTTCCATTTTGCGATAAATACCAGGTACTTGTTAGTTGACATGACGATATGATGATTCTAGGTGACACCTAGGGGGGTAGCTGGCAAAACCTGTAATGCCCAGTGGAAACGTAAAAAAAAGTTGAAAAAAAAAGCTGGAAAAAAAAGTGCACAGAATGTCACCACACAAATCTTTGTGTTTTCTGATGCATTTTTAAGGATGTGGCCCGGTCAATTTATTCATTGCTCATCGGCGATTGTGCAAAGGGGCAACATCTGAGCCTTTCTGGTTCACCGAGAGGGAGAAATGAACTGAGAGAGCAGAGCAAATGTGAGGATATTGCATATGCTCGGTAGACTCCACCAAACACGGTGGGCTAATTTACACTCTAAATGAAGAGCATTATGGATAAAGGCAGGGGAAATTTGCGAAAGCCTAAAGGCAACAGATCACAAATTTATGAGGACAAATGGTACAATATCTGCCCCAGCGCAGCTACACACCATGTAATTCAGCCAAAAGGCTCTGTCATTTCCATTCAAATAAAGGGATTACAGTGATTCCTGGGGACCTGCTTTAAACCTGATGGAGGGAGAACGTGGAGTGGGAGCTCGAGAGAATGAAGACAGCCAACAGCTCATCCCTGAGAGGGATAATATGGGCACGTTTGACCTTATGTCAATACTCCCACAAGTTTGCCCAGGAGCTTGGACGGTGTGTGTATGTATGTGTGTGTGTGTAGGTGTGTATGTAGGTGTGTGTGCGTGTGTGTATGTGTAGGTGTGTGTGTGTGTATGTATGTGTGTGTGTGTAGGTGTGTATGTAGGTGTGTGTAGGTGTGTATGTATGTATGTATGTGTGTGCGTGTAGGTGTGTATGTAGGTGTGTGTGCGTGTGTGTATGTGTAGGTGTGTGTGTAGGTGTGTATGTAGGTGTGTGTAGGTGTGTATGTAGGTGTGTGTAGGTGTGTATGTAGATATGTGTGTGTATGTATGTGTGTGTGTGTAGGTGTGTATGTAGGTCTGTGTGTGTGTGTGTGTGGATGTGTAGGTGTGTGTGTGTGTATGTATGTGTGTGTGTGTAGGTGTGTATGTAGGTGTGTGTATGTAGGTGTGTGTGTGTATGTATGTGTGTGTGTGTAGGTGTATGTGTGTGTATGTATGTGTGTGTGTGTGTAGGTGTGTGTAGGTGTGTATGTGTATGTATGTGTGTGTGTGTAGGTGTGTATGTAGGTGTGTGTGTGTGTGTATGTGTATGTATGTATGTGTGTGTGTGTGTTTGTGAGTGTTTGTGTCTATGGTCCCCTCTATGGTCCTGTCTGTGTATTCAAGGTGCGAATAAACACTACACTCCCTGTGTGTAAACTGTGACTGCAGCAGAGTGCCTTGTTTGGGAACTGTGAAATGGAATTGAACTGTTCCAAATGTATCAAATAGAACCCAGGAGTGGCCTTCGTGACACACCTTCTATAAGCCACTGATTTTACCACCTACTGGAGCCTCACACTGGCACGCACCGGCTCTCCAAAATGTGTCGGGGACCCTAGGGACAAGAGTCGGTAAACAGAGAGAGAGAGGAAAAGCAGAGGTTGGCGACGGCTACTCACCGGTGAGGGAGCGCTTGCGGCTGCGCAGGCCGCCGCAGCCCGTGCACTCGGAGAACTTGGACCAGGCGCTGAAGGCACAGTCGTCCTTGCAGGGCTCCCAGCAGGGCCTGAAGCGCTGGGGCATGGCGCCGGCCCAGAGCAGGCAGTCGCCGATGGCCGCCGGCTCCTCGTCCTCACCCACACAGCTCACCCCTGTGGGGACAGGCACAGGTGGGAGGGGTGTCATCCGGATTACACGGCCCAGTTCAAGTGCACACAACACCACACGCACACACACACGACACACACAACCTCCCTCCCGGCCAAACAAAACACCCCATTGCGCATTACGCTCAGTGGGTCTTTATAAAAAAAAGCGCCGCGGCAGTCCTACACCACAGGCTGTTTACACATGCTCAGATCTTCAGGCCGGGCTGATCCCCGGAAAATCAGCTTCCATCCCTAACAGCATCACAGAAAGAAAAGAAGAAGAAGAAGGAAAAAAAAAGGTAAGAACGGAGGTGCGGTAACTTTCAACCTGGCGGCTATTTGCTCCATCCCCCCCTCAACCCAGCAGGTGGCTTGTGCGGTAACTTTCAACCTGGCGGCTATTTGCTCCATCCCCCCCTCAACCCAGCAAGTGGCTTGTGCGGTAACTTTCAACCTGGCGGCTATTTGCTCCATCCCCCCCTCAACCCAGCAAGTGGCTTGTGCGGTTTTTTGTGAGGGCTGTTAGATCAGAGCTGGTGCAGTAAAAGGCGTTATTGCCGACTTTGTTTTCCTTTTCACCGCTGGCTCGAGATTCCTCTTTGCCTTTTTGAAATACTACCCCGATGCTCCCCCAACCCCACCCCACACCCAGCCTCTTGCTAAGAGCAAGTAAATTATACGCTTGGCAAATGTGGATGTGCTTGTTACCTTTTTCAGGAGAGTGATGCATCCATGCCACCCACCAGCCAATATGTTCTCACTCTCACGCGGCAGAGCAGAGGGCTTCAGTTATATCCAGAGATTTTGCCACTTCACCTTAAATGATGACATGTTTTGACATGCCACTCAACCATGTAAGTCTCCCCATCAAGACTCCTATCTCAGGGAGTGGGAAATAAGACTCTGGCTCTGCCCTCTTGACTTCAGTGAGCTGCCAGTAAAAAAGCTCTTTACTTAAAAGGGAAAGGGCAGAATGCTGTTTAAGTACATATAGATATCTCTAAAGATAATCAAATACAAAGGCAGCTATTGTATAAAAAAATACAGATAAATAAATAGTTGAGAAATACGCTGCATGCACATTGCACACCACAAAATTTAACGAAGGTTCCTTGCTGTGATCCCAATACCAATATCCAATAGCCCTTTCATGATAACTCACCTCAAATTAGACAGGCAGCAATCACCGCTTGAATCTAACACATACTGTCCAACAGGGAACTGCTCGCACCACAGCCTGCAGCAATAGTCTAATTTCCTCTCGTTTGTGACTCGGACACCAGGAATTATAATATAAATTAAGTGTGAGTTTAGGCAGGAGGATTTCACACTGTGCAGGTGTTGTTAGTATTAATACAGTACACTGCTTAGCTGCCATTTTTAAAAGATTAAAATCCAATTGGACTCTGGCCTTTTTGGGCTCTACCTTCCCTCGAGGACAGGGTTGTTTTTTTCTCTTTGAACATGACCCCCCCTGATGTCTTTGAGGAGCCCATTGATCTACAAACATGCCTGTAACACATTTTATTGATCGCGATTTGACTTTTAAATTCTGCCCTCTGACCAATTGGCTAGGTTCTCCTCACAACTACTAGTGCAATGTGGGGATCCACAGTTGCAGTGATCGATGGATTTTGCATCACAGAGCACCCTGTCACTCTGGTACACATCATTGATTCAATACACCTTGCGGCATTTAACTTTGCTTTCAACTTTTTTTTGTCAGAAGAATCTCTGTTTGTATATGTAAAACTAAAATACTATCTGTTGAGTATGGTTTCTATAAGATGTATCAATGAATGCAATCTGCAATGTGTGAGCTGTGCATATCTAGAAGATGTATGCATGTACTGTACAGTACATCTATATTTGAATTCTGAAATGCCAAATGGAATTAGCTCATTTTTACCCCAGTGAAGTCATTTCACAGTCACACTTCTTGGCATTTTGTCACTCGCTCTAGCTTTTTCTGTTCTTTTTTTTTTGTGGCGGTGCCCTTACCTCGGGAAGGTTGACAGTGGTGACATTCTGATTCAGAATGGAGGTCTACCCATTTTTAGCACAATTATTTCCTCTTCCATTCCCTTCAGCAGCACTCGCTTTCATATTATCTTCCTTTCAAATCGTTAACATTTTATTCTTATCTCAGCTTATGACAGGGATCATCTTTAATAATGTAGTTACTTACAAAGGTGACAATGTTTGCTGACTGCACAAAAGGACATAGCAGAGGAACTTTTCCCCTTTTCAAAGAGCTTGTCAAACTTCTTCCTCTGGGCTTTTCAATTCTCATTAAATCTACTGGGCCAGGAAAGAATGAAAAGAATTTGTTAAGTCGGTTTCTCACCTTACCCTTATTCAATCCCTCTCTCAGATTGGACCGCGATTAAATAAAACACGTTGCACGATGCCGTTTGAAGCTCAATTTTAGACAATGCGGTCAAAGCCCTGGACAAATTCTCTCGAGGGAATTTAATAAATTGGTGTGTGAGTGTTTACATTTTTCATCACACCATATGTCTGTTGTCTCTCTTTTTGGCTTTGATCACTCAAAAACCTTTATCTTTATCTGCGACATCTGTGTCCGTTAGAAGACTAACATCTCAGAGATGCAAGGCAACTGAATTCTCAGTGGCCATTAGCTCAGTCACTCAAGCACTACTGACCTCAACACATGTGATGTCAGAGAACTAATACCACAGGCCGCTTAGATTTTACACTCCAGCATATGTAATCACTACATTTTCCAAGATGGAACATATGTGTTTACGTCTTTTGTCTTCTCCTTCTACTCTTCTCACAACGATTTACAATTGAGTTTGTTTAAGGTGTGGATGGTTAATTTGGACACAAACAGTGCTGCTGCAAGTGGATTATGCATAATTGACTACCGCAGTGTGTTAAGGGGTCACATTCTCGCACACCTCCAAGGTGGCAGCAGGGTTTCTCTGATTCACAGGTATGCCATTGTTTTGAGGAGATGGATTTTTGCACTCCCACCAACTTCTGCTGAGGTGCCACTCTCGCTGGTTCATTGAGTGCAATTTAGTGCCTCTCCATCTCACTCTGCTGTTTATTCTCTGCTGTGCTGATAAAGCAAGTCCTTTCAACACAGCAAGACTTTCTCTTACTCGTTAATTTGCATCTCGCTTGCAGAGAGAACTGTCAGACTACTCTGCTAAGCATCGTCACACCTGATTGTTGGTTCAGTCAAATTAAAACAATGCAGCCACACCTCGGAATATGCTGGGACAACGCCAAAAGACAATCAGACTGAAAAATATTTAGGAGGTATTTCGATCACATATTCTGTAATGTAGTAGAACAGTGCTATCGTCAGTATTATAATCATGGCAAAAACAAGGTTTTTATACTGTACATTACATTACATTATACATATACATTTACATTATACTGTATGCATAACTGGAATTCTGTGATTTATGCATATGTACGTATGTATAATGCACTGTACGTACACATCGCCGCCAACTTGAGTTGCAAAAGAAGCTCTGGCCACCCTGTCAAGGACGCTTGTCAAAAAGTACGGGGAAGTTTTTGCTCTGACGTGGTAGCACTACATTGTTTGTCGTTTGCCGCTGAACCGCGTTATAGCTCATTAGCATAAAGTTGACCAAATTTCAACTTTCTGCTTGACGCTCAAGTCACTCAAGACGCCCAAAACGCGATGCCGACGGATTTGCCGCTTCTTGCAGCTGAGAGAAGCCAGCTTCCATTGAAAGTGAATGACTTCATGTATTTTTTGCAGCTCAAGTCGGCGGCGGTGTGTAGGTATGGTTAATCAAAGTGTCAGGGCAAGGTCAGGTAGTCAAGACATCTGTTGACAGTCAGCCAGACTGTGATAATGACATTAAGATTAAGAATAATAAGAGAATGGAAATATATATCGGTAACTAAAGAGAAAGGTTCTGTACACACATCATTATGGAGATTACCTTAGGGAGCTATACCTGACACTCTTCAAGGATAAAAATACCAACATGCAGTTGAGTGCTACTTAGAACAACGCAGAAAATAGAAGCTTTTAGATCCAATCTATCCAGTCTCTTTGCTTGTTCCATAGACATATACTTGCAAGCAAGCCAGGTGAAATTGTGAGAATGTGGCCAAATTGTAACATTAGTGAAACTATAAAGTCCTCTATATTTTCTCCTACTCTGCTATTCTATATACCTATTGACAACTACATTGTTTCAAAACACTACATACATTGCATGACTGCACAATCCATGTCCACTGTCACTAAAAGACAGTTTCATCTGACATAAATAAAAAACACACGCTTTGCTTTAGAAAGCTAGCATGCTGTAATTTATTTTTTATCAAACTGGTAACGGAGTAAACTGGGTCTTCAGATCTTAACAGCATGCATTTCAGAGGTAAAGCGCAAGCTGTGAAATTCATCAGGGTATGGAAGGTACTTGATAGAAAATTCCATGGGGTCGCGTCTGACAAATGATCTATGATGGGGCACTGGCATTGTCCTAATGAAACCTTAAAGCTACGCCTGAAATCATTTTTCAGTCCTCATCTGAAGAATCACTGTGCGAAAAACCGAGTCGGTACATATCAAAAAGTAAGACACCCACAACAAGGGCATCGGGGAGAAAAAAGAGAAAAAATTAACCACATTCAATCAATGTTTATAACCTTGAGATCCAAGGTAGGAAAGTCATTAACAGCATCTCCAGGGGATTCCAACAGCCCTCTGGATGCAGTTCTCCATTACCAGCCACTGGAGAAGGCCAGAGCTCGCATGTAGTACACCAGAACACCAGCAGGAGGGTGATTATGGCTGGGGCTAGCTTTCACACCTTACCTTGTGAGCCAAAAACCTTGATACCAATAGGATGCGTACAAGTCGATGTCAAAGTCCAAACGAAGAGCTTTATCTGAGCCCTTGATGGCAGCACGGAGGCAGCTGCAGAGCTAGGTGCCGATCACGTGTCCAGTCATGCGCGGCCTCCGCTGTGGCGGCCTATTAAGGCCGATGCCGCTTAGCATTGGTCTCGCTGTCATGTTTGGCTATAATATTCTAACAGCGACGAGATTGTGATTTCAATCGCTCCCGCCACACACTACCCCTATTCCCCTCGCTGTTGTTCTGCACTCATTATTTAGTTGGAATCACATGGACATTTGGGCTTCAAAAAGGATGTCTTTCGGAAAACAAAACACCTGCGAAAATTGAGATGCATCACTTCATTATTTTTAATGACTACACTCATATTTGGCATAATGCCACCTAATGAAATGCCACATTTGACTGTGCTTCTCCAATATTTCACACAAATTACTAAATATGTTAATGAGACAGTCAAACTAGTCAGCATACTTGCAGTCATTTTTAATGGTCTGATTAATTCTTTGTATATGTTTAAAAATGTATGCTGTTCAGGTCAGCAATGCACAGAGCCACCGAAGAACAGGAAAAAACAGGGTCACTGAAACTGAGCCTGTAACTTTGGAGCCTGTGATTTATTTGAGTGTACTTCCTGGGTTTTGGATTTATACTGAAATCTGTTTTGCTTTGTTCTGGGCTGAAATGTTCCAATTACGACCTTGGGTTCCTAAATGATTCTGAGGGAGTGTAGATTCAACCATTAACTTCACTGAAAAACAGTCTATATTTCTGTTGTTTCTCAAGGAGCTTTATAGGTCAGAGAGTGTCTAAGCATTGGTGTGTGGTGTGCTCTGTTGTGTGTGTAGGAGAGGAGTTACTCAAATATGCATAAAGAGCTTGCAACAACATTAACAGCCCTCTAATTGGAAGTCACTTTGTTGCTGCCGTGAACTTGAGGCCAGCACAGCCATTTCTCTTGTCAAAATGAGGTATATGATTCACTTTAACAGTGACCATAAATCAGGGGTGCTCTGGGGTCCTGCTGAGTGCCTGCGCACCTTTAGTGGCTTTAAAATATATATCATGAAAACAGGAACCCACAACACCAGCAGCCGTGGCCTACTGGTTAGTGCTTCAGACTTGTAACCAGAGGGTTGCCGGTTCGAACCCCGACCAGTAGGCACGGCTGAAATGCCCTTGAGCAAGGCACCTAACCCCTCACTGCTCCCCGAGCGCCGCTGTTGTAGCAGGCAGCTCACTGCACCGGGATTAGTGTGTGCTTCACCTCACTGTGTGTACACTGTGTGCTGAGTGTGTTTAACTTATTCACAGATTGGGATAAATGCAGAAACCAAATTTCCCTCACAGGATCAAAAGAGTATATATACTTATACTTATACATACTCACTGTTTCAAAGCATCGGTTCCCATCTCCTGCACTGAGTAGTGATGCTACTGTATCAATGACACACTCGTCTGCTCAGTCACAAGGGCAGTTCATTTTCCCTTACCTCGCACTTCAAGCCCTTTCCCGCATGCTTCTCCTGGTCCTGTTATCCCCTGTCTGACAGCATCTGGTACCAGAGTACAAGGGTGCCACTTATGCGTCCTCCATCTGTTCGTGGAGATGGCAAAGGCAAGAGTGCTCTTTAAAGTGATGCCTTGGGTAATGGGAAACAAAGTGCTGTGACATTTGAACATCATTAATGGCAAGGAGAAAGCTTTTCTCAACGGTGTGTGGATGGCCGCTGCATGTCTGACAAGCTCTGCTGTGTGTTTACCTGAAGGATGGACAAACAGGCAGAGCCTCGCATTCCCTCTCTTCATACAGAGTGTCAGGACACTCTTGTCCACCATTGGCTGACTTCTGGATTGTGGTCCTGTATCGTGACTGTGTAGGTATGCTAGCATTGACTGTCAAATGAAAGAAAAACACAATACCAGATAATCAATACAAATGTTTAACACTTGCATGTGAACAGAAAAATGGGCAACACTTGCATGTCAATAGAAATGCCAAAAAAAAAACTGCAATATACTCAGTCTTCTCGCTGTGTGACCCTCCAATCTGCTTCTTGTATACGCATCCTAGAGTGATCTAATGATTTAATTTGGCTTAGACTAAAAGGCTCATTACACATAGCTAATTGAGAAACACTGAAAATAGTGCAATTAAGTGTGTGATTACATCACTAGAAGATTCAACTTGGGAAGGCAACTCTGCAGATGGAACTGCATACAATGAGAAAAAATGCAATTACATACTTATGCTATCTAAGCGGCATTAGCATATTGTT
Organism: Alosa pseudoharengus; assembly: GCF_046254945.1. NCBI lineage: Eukaryota > Metazoa > Chordata > Actinopteri > Clupeiformes > Clupeidae > Alosa > Alosa pseudoharengus. The sequence continues at coordinate 22,487,914 of NW_027468718.1, read as the reverse complement.
CAGAGACATTAAAATCTATTTCCACCTTTGTTAATCAGAAAAGTAATTGGTGATTATGAACGCAGTGTAAGTGTGATTGAATTATATTTATATTTAGCAAATAGCATCTTAGGGGAAAGTAGTAAGACTGCAGTCTGCATTTGATTTTGTGCGTACTGCAGTGATGCCATTTTAATATACACTGCCCATGCAGGTTATTCTGGATTATCATCACTGCTTTACTCAACCCCGAATGCACCCTCATACTTAATTCAACAGCATTTACATTAGGAATGCAGAATAGGTCACTCCACAAACACTGCATTACAGACTTTCCTCGAAAATTCTGTGACTAATCTTTTCATCCTCTTGAGAATAAAGGGAATTATTGAGTCAGAGGAGATTTGGAGGCAAAATGCTAAGCATTGCACTTTTGTTTGAAGTCAGGGAAGATTATGACGGGTGGGGTGGGGTGGAGACAGGGGAGGAGAGACAAAAAAAGCCAAACTGCTGATGTCCTTATGTGGAGTTGTTCTGCTGAAGCACCTGGCAGACAAGTTGAAGGACAGGCTGTCCATTCACTGAAGGGAGTCACCCTGCAGTCCGTCTTACAGGGTAGCAGACAAGGCTGGACACTGTCGGGACGGGCAGAGTCTGGACACCTGAATCAAAAACAGATATGAGAGAGGGTGGGGTGGAGAGGGGGGAGAGAAATAGAGAGAGATTGCGATCAATGATACGCTGCCTGAGTCCTAGTAGTGGAGGAAGGTGTACTGTCCTTGACATTACAGAGTAGGCACCCCATCAGGGAATTGAGGGAGGCCATCTATCCTGGTTGTGCACTCCGTAATGCTGATAAATGCAAGGATTTGTCCTATATGGGTTTAACGAATGCATAAAGATGCAATCGAACTGTCCAGAAAAGACAGTAACCAAAGCTAAGGACAGACGGCACTGATCCAAGAGGGAGTGATGTTTAACCATGTGGAAGTAAATAGATATATGCATATGATTCACATAGTAATGTGCAAAGGTAGAGAAGGAAAATTAATGGAGATAGAGAAAAGAAAAAATGGTTTTAAGATTATCAAAACAAAACAAAGCAAAAGAGCTGATTGTTGCTAAACACAGGGTATTCACGTGCACACAAACACACAAACACACACAAACACACAAACACACACACACACACACACACACACACAAATAAAAGAAGCACGATCGAAGTCCATGACACAGTAGCTAATTAAATCTGAAAAATCTGGAGTCTGCAAGCTGTATACAAATTACTTTGTTTATACTTGGCGCAATGACAGCATCCACCACACTGAACAGTACTTCCCAAGACACAGAGAAAGGGGCATATGGTTTCAAAGGTGCACATATCCTTGAGTTCCCCCAGTGCCAGTTTTGAGATGTTTTTCTTTGCAGACATGCATCAGATGAATTAGTTTCACCATAATGCTGTACAATAGTCATCAACAACATGGTCTGAAGTTTAGTTTCTTTCTTTGATGTTGCATCTCACTATTGAATCTGACTATACTTGAATATCAAATAGTAGAAAGGTAACACCATAATAGTTTCTCTGCTGCTGGCAGTATGATGTGATATGCTGTCCATGTTAAAATATAAAATAAAGTAAAAATCTAATTTTTTCAGTGCAGCTAGTTTCATATTACAGTTTTTTCCAATTGCTAACACACTAAATTGACATGCAAAGCACAATTATTTAAACTGACACACAGAAAGCAAAACCTCTTCTCAAGTGTCCAAAACTCTAAACACATTTTCCGCTTTACATACATTTTGCAATTCAAAATGGCACTTTTTAAATGCAGTGAACACGGTTCTCTGCAAAGAGACACAACAATCTGACAAAGTCACATGTTTGCCATTTCAAAACACTGCCATTCAAAATGACACTACATGAGCTAATTGGCCAACATATGTGCCACCTGGCCAAACACCACAATGGTTAATTGTTACCACTTCAATCAGGAAGTACAGTAAGCACTATGAAAAGACCACAGGTGAGCTCCTTTTTTTACAACAACAATGGAAGACGTTGCAGAGAGAGAAAGCAGGAGGGTGAGAATGAGAGGGGGAGGAAGAGTGAGAGCTGGTAGAGGTGTTCATGAGCAAAGAAGACAACAACATTTTTCTGCAATTTTCTTTTTCAGTTTACTGCTTTTTGTATATTTTTTGTTCACTCCAATGTAAATATATCTGCTGTGCATACAGGTGCAACTGGAAAGTTTTCAGACCCTTTCAACTTTTCCACATTTTGTTATGTTTCAGACTTAGAATCTTCAAATGGATTCAATTAATTTTTTCTCATTAATCTACATACAATACTCCAACACTCCAGTGTTTTGTAAATGTATAAAAAATAAAATACTGAAATATTCCATTTACATAAGTATTCAGACCCTTTGTTATGATGCTTGCCATTGAGCTCTGGTGCATCTTACTTCTATCAATGGTCCTTAAGATGCTTCTACACTTGATTGGAGTCCACCTGTGCCTAAATCAATTTATTGGACATTATTAAGAGAGGCACACATCTCTTTATATAAGGTCTCTTACTGGTATAAGGTATTTTACTGGGTGCATGTGTGCTTTCCCTGCTTCTGAGATGTTCTTCAGGCAAAGGTCAGTATTACACTCCACCTTACAAGCTGTAATTATAGCCCTTGGCACAGAGCACAGTGAAGCATTCTGGATAAAACATAAACGTATCTTACAACTACTAGTCCTTTTTAGGCTATGCTTAGTCAATCTCCAAATTGCTGCCATTGCTTTTTTTTCTATTTTACCTCCAGTTACCAGAATACATATACTACAAAGACAGAAGTATGGGACGCCTGCCATTACACCCACAGGAACTTCAATGACATCCCATTCTAAATCCATAAGGGATTAATATGGAGTTGGTTCCCCCTTTACAGCTTCTTCTGCTTCGGGGACGAATTTCCACAAGATTTCAGAGTGTCTCTTGCCCATTCATTCAGCAGACTATTTGTGAGGTCAGACACTGTTCTAGTTACACTTTTTCTCGATTGCTTTGACCTGCTGAAGGAAAGTGGGATCCACTTGGTCTTCATTAACACTTTCTTTGCGCAGCAGAAGTCATCTCTTGCGAATGTGTTCACACATTTTCATTGGGTTCACACATTTCTCACACCCTTTTGCAAAACAGTTAACACAGATGTCATTCAAAAACCCCAAACTCTATTGGTTTTCCCGTGCTAAACAAAAGGGAAAACATCTTTTCACAGGTGGTATAAATACCTTGCATAAGTCTGAGTCTCTGATACACCTGTGTGAAACTCCTTTGCACAATTCTTCAATCAGCAATCATTCATTATCCATAAGAGATGTCATGTCTGTTCTGTGTTGCTATTTGCAAGTATGAATCTAATGCACATTTAGACAAAGAACTGTATTGAGCATTTGGTGAAGAAAACAGTACAAAAGGTGTTTACTGTAGGCCTATTTCGATGAAAAATGACAAGTTGTAGTTCAATGAAACTTGTCTTGCCTAGGTGTTTACTGAAGGTCTTACATGTCAATGACAGTTACATCTTGGGAGGAATGAATAAATATTTTTTTATTCAGTACATTTTGTCTTTTCACAGTTTTTTCTGATACCAGAAAAATGAGAAAGAAATGGAACAGACATAGCAAAAATGCTCATTTTGAGAACTATATGTAGATTTAGCATTTTGTTGTCCAGTGTGTAATGATTGATTGAAATTACACAGTGATTTGACGACAGGATGTGTTGTTTGAAGGCAAGATTTGCTTTTGCTGCATGTTTTAAGTGTTTTGAGAGAGTAAAAGCTTTTTGCAAGCAAAATGTATCATTTTGGCCAGAGTGCTTTTGTTCAGACACGGCTGTTTTGAGAATGTGATGTCAGAGTTGACACAGGCATCAAAACGATCAAGAAAAACTGTAATACCTACGGATTTATAAAGGGATGTCCTTAAAGTTCCTGTGAGTGTAATGGCAGGCATCCTAACAGCTTTCCAAATAGTGTTTTCAAGAAGCTGGCTAAAATATGTTTTACATGTTTTTCTCGATCGCTTTGATGCTTGTGGCAACTCTGACATCACGTTTTCAAAACAGTTTAACACCCATGTCTGAACAAAAGCACTCTGGCCAAAATGACACATTTTGCTTGCAAAAGGCTGTTACACTCTGAAAACACTTAAAGCCCCCCTGTGTAAGAAATTCTCCCACCTAGTGGTTAGGAGTTATATAGCAACCAACCTTTCAAGCGATGCCTCGTTTAGAACTACGGGAGCCGTCTCACATCAAAACTGACACTAGTTCTGGACTCCTAGCACGTCGAAGCATAAACTTCTCTCTGAAAGCGTAACTCTCGCCAAAATGTACCCTAGGGTGTTTTTGTGAATGTACACGAGTCAAACTTTCATTTAAAAGCATAATTACGTCTGAAGCACCACTTTCAAGCTTGTCCGTGTTGTTGTTTTTGGGTCAAATGGAGTTTTGATCGAAGTATCATCAGTGTCTCTACACATGAACTCCAGCATTGAGAACACTTCTTAGTGTTTTAAAAATAGTGATTTTGACGCATCAAAATAGTAGGCTAGTGCCCCTCAAAGTCAAAGTCAAAGTCAAAGTCAGCTTTATTGTCAATTTCTTCACATGTTCCAGACATACAAAGAGATCGAAATTACGTTTCTCACTATCCCACGGTGGAGACAAGACATATTTTACCAATTTTAAGTCCACAGACAAACATAACATTCAAGTAAACAAAAAAGTAAGTAAATAAGTAAATAAGAGGGCACATATAATGAAAAAATAAGAGCAGCAAAATTTGGTTGAAATTGTGCATAGACAGTCAATAAAATAAAATACTAGTGCAAAGTCAGGCCAATAAAAGGCTGAGGTAGTTCTGTTTGACCTAAGTAAGAAATAAAGTGGCATAGTGGTGCAAGTTATGTAAGAGCAGCAGAAGTGTTGTGTTTTCAGGACAACAACAACAAGTTGCAAAGTGTACAAGTGTGCAAGTGGAGTGGTGCAGGCGGCCATTGTGGGTCCAATGTCCAGGATGTTATGTAGCTGAGGGTGGAGGGGGGAGAGGAGGGAGAGAGTTCAGCATCCTAACAGCTTGGTGTATGAAGCTGTTGGTGAGTCTGGTAGTGCGGGAGCGCAGGCTTCTGTACCTCTTCCCAGAGGGCAGTAGATCAAACAGATTGTGAGCGGGGTGACTTGCATCACTCACAATTTTGGTCGCCTTGCGGGTGAGGTGGGTGGTGTAAATGTCCTTCAGGGAGGGGAGTGAAGCACCAATAATCCTTCCAGCTGTGTTCACTATGCGCTGCAGGGCTTTCCTGTTGTATTCAGTGCAGCTTCCGCCCCACACAGCGATACAGCTGGAGAGGATGCTCTCAATGGTGCCTCGGTAGAATGTGGTCATGATGGCTGGTGGAGCACTTGCTCGCCTGAGTTTCCGCAGGAAGTACAGGCGGCGCTGAGCTCTCTTCGCCAGTGATGCAGTGTTGGTGGTCCAGGAGAGGTCTTCACTGATGTGCACCCCCAGGAATTTGGTGCTGCTCGCTCTCTCCACCACAGCACCGTCGATGGTCAGTGGCAGGTGTTGGGTGTGACCTCTCCGGAAGTCAACAACAATCTCTTTGGTCTTGCTGACGTTCAGCAGGAGGTTGTTGTCCCTGCACCACGTGGTCAGATGGTCGACCTCCAACCTGTATTGAGTCTCGTCGCCCTTGGTGATGAGACCCACCAGAGTTGTGTCGTCAGCAAATTTCACTATGTGATTGTTGCTGTAGGTTGCAGTGCAGTCATGCGTCAGCAGGGTGAAGAGCAGCGGACTGAGCACGCAGCCTTGGGGGGCCCCTGTGCTCAGTGCCCTACGACTCCCATTCACGAAAGTTTGACTCGGGTATTCACAAAAACACCCTAGGATGCATTTTGGCGAGAGTTACGCTTGAATAAGCAATAACAACATATTCATAACATTTTGTGTACTATTTTATTGCTTGTGTGTGATGCCAATGAAACTCTTTCGGACCGAGCTAGCTATCGTGTTAGCACAGTAAACGGAAAGTGAATGGGAACGGCTAGGTAGTAGGCCATAGATATATACACTAGATGTCGCCTTGACTACTGCTGTTCATTGGAACGAATGCGTCAATCGAGACGCCATCTTGCTTCAGTGATCCACTCCTCTATAATGCATTAGCGTCAATCTGGGCAAAGATCTAGCGAAAATAAAATCACCATAAATCGTCAAAATCTCAAGCAATTATCTAGTTTTTTGGGTTGTTCCAACTGACAGGCATGTATTTATGGTTGAGTCTAGAGAAAACTAAGCTTAAGACGATAATAAAGATACATTTTACCCGTCTAGCCCCATAGACTCCCATTCATTCTGCACTAGCTAGTGGCGGCCCCTAGAGGAACAATGAGTAAACTGCAACCAGGTTCGATACAATGAAAGTAAACAGGCTCTGGTTGAGGTCACATACCCCTCGTCTCGTTTACTCATGTAAGTTGTAATCTCACCAGAAGTTGCTGTAGATCTGTAGAACATTTACCTCTGCTACTAAATAGGCTACGCCAGTCGTTACTTTTATAATCATGGGTCAGTGCCATGGGCAAACGAGATGTAGCTGAATTCATAAATGACAAAGCCATGAGAAAGGTGATTTTCTTACGTTTCAACAACAAAGAAGCCGATCTGCCATCATTGTGAGAAGTTCCCAAATTTGTCGCTAATCGCTAAAAAGGTTTTCTATCGCTGGGGATGGCCAAACGTCGCTAAATAGGTAACGCTGACTAGGGATGTAACGGTATGAAAATTTAACCTCACGGTTATAGTGACCAAAATTATCACGGTTTTCGGTATTATCACGGTATTTTAAAAAGTGTGTTCAATATGTTCAGAAAGCACTGATAGGCCTACACAAGCTGAAATAGTTTCAAAAAGTGTCCCGTTCATGTTTAATTGGCTATGTGCTTATAGCTTCACTTACCCTAACATTACTTGGAGGTTGCTATTACTGTTATTTGGATCCAATGAGTGAGACCAGGCTTGGAATTTCACCATTCTGGAGGCAAGGCCACTTGGCCTTCAGTTGGGCATATTTGGTGGAGGGCACAAAGGCCACATGTTAGGGCACCAAGGCCAAAGTTAACTATACAGTAGTAGGCTATAAAAATGATCAAAGTTGTAGCCTATTCACTGCAGTAGACCTGCATCACTGTATGAAACATAACAAAAACATGAAACATGACATATTACATAGAACTGCAAATGATCTGATCATCTAATATTTACAGATATCTAGGCTATATTTAACATTTATTTTATATTTGGCCTGTTATGAAATCATGTATTGAACAATTTAAGCACAGTTCAGCTTTAAAGCAACACCAAAGAGTTTTTTGTACCTTAAAATAATGTTTCCAAAATCGTTTCAGTGGTTCATCAACTCGTAACAGGGTGAACGGCACTTTCTGCATTCGCTTCGCGGCCCTCTATCGGCTATTACCGCACTACGTAAGTTTGCTGCATCGGGTAGCGGATCTGTAGTTAGATGGAATGAGACATGAGAAACTACAAATTTGACTTGCATCTGATGTCGCAATACATCGTACTTTCATAAAATCATGCAACTTATTCTACCTTGTCTGTGGACATTGTTATTTGCAAAGCTGGTGCTGGATAAACAAATAGTGCGTGCGACAGATGAAAAGTTCTTTGGTGTTGCTTTAAGAAACTCAAATAGCCTAGATGCATGCTTAGCATTTTGTGATCTACTTTCACAAACTCTTAGTCAGCTGTCCTCTGATTTACCGATATCTAGGCGATATTTGTAACATTTATTTTGTATTTGGCCCGTTATGAAATAATGTGGAACAATTTAAACACATTGTAAAACTTAAAGCCCAAATTTGGAGACATCCATGCATGTCGAAATTTACTGCAAATTCAAAACTGGATAACTCTGGAACGGCTAACTGTACAGGGGACTGCTTTACACCTTTGTGTTCGGTAAGGTCTGCTGTTTATTCTGATATATGGTTTGTCGTGTGTTAAACGAAAGGTTCGTGAAGTATTGCACCGAGAGGAATGGGTAGGGAGATGGACGCAAAACCTTCAGTAGAATTTATGATTAAATTGAATTATATTATTTACTTTTCTCGCGAACCGTTCACCACAGCAATTTGCTGCTAACATCGTTTAAAAGCTGAGAAAAAGCTCTTTCGTGTGATAGGATACTTGTGATGTCTGTGTGATGAGTAGGCTACTTCGCGAGTAGTTCAACTGAGAAGAATGGGTGAATTTAGACGCACTTTCTTTCTCCACTGCGTAAAAGAGTAAATTAATTTGCGCTGTGAATATTTTGACAGGCCATAGGCTAAATAAAAATCGCTATTAGTAGGACGCAAAGCAGAATATTGAAAGGAGGGCACCAAGGCCACCGTGGCCTGTAAACCTCTGATTTTCAAAGGGACATCACGGCCAACGCAAGGGGCAATGACGTGGCCGTAGTGAAATTCCTACCCTGAGTGAGACCAAATTAAGTGTTCGAAATAAAACTTTAGGCTACTGTGTTCTTCTGATAACGTGAGTGGAATGGATTTAATGTGGACGTGAACATAAAAAGATGCAGAGTGGCTAAATGATACAGTGCAAGTTTTGCGGAGAAAATGTTCCGCCTTTTAAAATCAGTTGTAGCCTAATCCAAATAGCAGTTAAAACCATCAATTAGACAACAGAATCAGTAGGGTACCAATTTTGCTTCATTGTACCAGGCCTACTGTATGTCAAAAGCAGGCTCGGATGAAGCTGGGAAGGATTAAACACACGGTTTCAACACCGTGGTAATCAACCGTGATAATTATGATATTTAAAAAAAAAAAACGGTAATTGTTATCGTCAACATTTTTATCACGGTTTATCATTATACCGGTAATCGTTACATCCCTAACGCTGACAATACAGGACAACTAGTTTAGCGCTTCAGATCCCTGTACCAAGATGGCGGCGGTGTTGACGCATGCTGAGAAGCAGAAGGCGACATCTAGTGTATATATCTATGGGTAGTAGGCTACTGCAGCTAAGGACTTTGGTTAAACTATATTGTTGCAAACTAAACTGAAATAACACATTCAGCAACTTTGTGGTGTAATAGTCCTAGCAAAACTATGTTAGGTAAGGTTGTCAACTGTTTCTGGGTCTAGAAACTAGAGATCAAGTAAGCTGGTGACAGATCACGAACAGTTATTTCTCTTTATTTATTTTGTTGGAAAATACAATGTCAATGTCGGACTGTTAGGAAGCTTGATATGACTTGTAGAAAATGGGCTCGTAACTTACATTGCTGAATGTAGGGAAATTCTGCAGATGAATCCAAGCTAATGTTTTTCTATGCATGCAGACGCCAAAATACTGAGCTGTATTTCGAATATTATGTCCCTTGCTGGCCACCGGTATTTTAACATGGCGCACGTACGGCGAGTCGACACGGCGCAATGTAAATGTAAATGAGGATTTCTAAGCCAATAGGTAGCCTATGCTTCGAGTTGTTGGTGGTGGTAATTAAACATGAATGGGGCCACATTTATGTATGGGAAATGTTGATTTTGTTAACAAACAACTGAAAATGTTACACAGGGGACCTTTAAAACATGCAGCAAAAGCAAATTTTGCCTTCAAACAAAACATCCTGTCGTCAAATTACTGTGTGATTTCAATCAATCACACACTGGACAACCAAATGCATGGCATCTCTATGGATAATAAATGATTGCTGATTGAAGAATTGTGCAAAGGAGTTTCACACAGGTGTATCAGAGATTCAGACTTATGCAAGGAATCTCTACCACGGGGAAACCAATAGAGTTTGGGGTCTTTGAATGACATCTGTGTTAACTGTTTTGCAAAAGGGTGTGAGAAATGTGTGAACCCAATGAAAACGTATGAACACATTCGAGAGATGACTTCTGCTGTGCAAAAAAGGTGTTCATGAAGACCAAGTGGATCTCAGTTTCTTTAAGCAGGTCAAAGCAAACGAGAAAAACTGTAATGGAAAATAAAACTTTCCCCACATCCCTTCTTGAGGGGAGACTCCTCTGATTGCTCATCACGAGCCATGTCAGATTTGAGAAAACAGCTCAGGACTAAGCCACCGCATATATAAACATACCGCGCGGCACTTGGTAGGAGATTTCCTCTAAACATTTCCTTTCAAGCTGCCCCCTTGAAGCATTGAGCGCTTTAATTTAAAAAACAGTATCAGATCCAAACTGGTGTCAATCGCTGGAGGGATTCAGACTGTCAAAAAATTCAATGGACATGCAGCTGAAGAGCAACGTTTGCAGCTTTCATTCCCTCCCCACCCCAGAGTACACCTTTGGCTCCGCGGGTCCCCACACTTTCCCAGGGCCAAGGAGAGGGGCTCGAGGTGTGTGTGTGTGTGTGTGTGTGTGTGTGTGTGTGTGTCGTGCAGGCCCACTGCTCAGCGGGCGTCTCAGCGTCGGCGTAGGCAGCGCCGGGGTGCAGCCGAGGCCAGGCCCCAGCATGAGTCCTGAAACCCTGGGCCCTTTCAGCCCAATGTGGAAGTGACATCAAAGCAGATCAGGGATTTAAAACACACAGCCATTTTTTGTCTTTGCCGCGCTTGGTTTACCGTGCTTTGGTGAAATGAGCCATGGGGCATGGTGATATAACACTGGCAAATGAGGAGCAGGTGCAGGATAGGATGGAGAGGGGGGGTGGGAGGAGAGAGAGAAAGAGAAAGAAAGAGAAAGAAAGAGAGAGAGAGAGATAGAGAGAGAGAGAGAGAGAGAAAGAGAGAGAGAAAAAGAGATAGAGAGAAAGGGAGAGAAAGAGGGAGAGAGAAAGAGATAGAGAGGGAGAGAGAGAAAGAGAGAGAGGGAGAGAGAGAAAGAGAGAGAGAAAAAGAGATAGAGAGAGAGGGAGAGAAAGAGAGGGAGAGACAGAGAGAGAAAGAGAGAGGTGGATTGATTGCAGGAGATGAAAGATGAGTGGTCGGCACCAGTCTAAGAGAGTGGGAGAGAGGTGAGCAACCAAACTGACCTTCTTTTCAAAGAAACTCTAAAGAACTCGAAACATAAAGGTTATTGATTCTGAAGCCTGTTGAAAGGAGGATTTCTCTAGCAGTCTATAGGACAGTCAAGAAAGTCAGAGCAGGTCACTAGTCTCATAACGACCACACCCATTAGTGATGGATGGACATTTGCTTTCAGTGAAACAAGTGCCAGGAGGAGGAGGAGCAAACGGTAAAAAGTGAGCTTAAGAGCATGGCAGCGGAGGACGCTGCCCGTAAAACACTTTCATGTCTGAGTCAATATAATGTGGGGCAAAACCGGGGGGAAAAAACCCTGCTGAATAATTGATAAGGTAATTGATTACTTCACGTACAATAATATCTTTTCGACATAGAAAGTAGGACATTTCCTCACCTGAAGCTCCATTACTGGATTCCCTCAAGAGGGCAAATTATCAAAGTAAGTACAATGTGTGACTCCATGGCAGAGGTGTAAAAGTCCAGCTTCAGAAAGCAAAAGTCCAACCATGTATTGGTTCTGCCCATAGACTGTATAGTCTATGGTTCCTGTGCACTTCACAGGTGATCTCACCAATTAGCTGCTCTACCTGGCTGAAGAGTTGTGCTAATTAAGTGAATGGTTGGCACAGATGTGGTAGGACTTTTACTTTCTGAAGCTGGACTTTTACACCTCTGCTCCATGGCAACATCTTCTCGGCCTGCCCCTCACCACACCTCTGATGAGACCATGCGCAGCAGTCAGCAGGGCTCCAAGAGACACATGAACCCTTTTGCTATATAAAATATTCATTTTAATGTTAATGTAATGTTGCTTTGGACAAAAGTGCAAAATACCATAAACAGAAACTACAGAAAATAGGATGCAATGCAATCACCTTTCCCCTCTGCAGCCTCTGGGACGTACACTCTGTACTTGAACATCTGATGAATGCATATTGTGCCTCAGGGAAAGTCCTCTGCCTAGCCCCCTGAACAGCTATTATACAAGGGAATGTATAACATAGGGTTTGTGTATTACACTAACGCAAGCTGAACTGAGACCTTTCCCAGGCCAGGTCAAAGTAATACTGAGACACTGTAACACTGAATGCTGTGTTCATGTACCATGCTACACACAGCACATAGTAATTTATTAATCTTTTGAACAATAACCATTGCAATTGCCAACCCTGGGGTTTCTGTGCACCTGTGTAAAATGGAGCCCTCCTTTTAAACATGATTTACACCATCATAACATACAGTTGTTGTTGTTGTGATTGTTGTTGAGTGGGAGAAATGACTAGTTTTGCTCCCACTGCAAAGTCTGTGTGGTAGGCTCCACTCTCTTCTATAAGCAATTCAAAGGAATTAGGCCACTGCCATGTCAATGACGGGGCCAAAATGATTCATTAGAACACCTACTCAGAGTATTATGAGTGGGCTGGATAGCAGTAAAAATAAAAAAGATGTATGGCACACAATTAAAATGGGATAATTACATAAATAAAAAATTGAATTACGGTCCATGCACTGAATTCCTTTCCCAGGGATACTTTTTATGCTTGAAAATAAAAGGCCCCTTCCAAAGGTAAAACGCCAACACGGCTAACCAGAGAAATCAATGGAAATAGATGAACCTATAAATGTAATGTCCATGATAAAGCACACAGAAATACAGCATGTATTAAAGGGCTGTTGGCTAGGAAATGCTAATTAAAATTCCAGAATTAAACTGCCTCTTTGCCTTTAAGAGACTATATTTTCACATCTCTGAGGGCTGCATGGCCATATTGTCAGCAGATGGATGACTTGCTCAGATCTACAAGATGACAAAATGGGAGCAGACATTTTTGCTGTCACATTATGCGCCATCCAAGAGAGACTATATTTAGAATCCTGGCAGTCCAGTGAGTGTAAAGTACTTATATGTTCACCGTGTCAAAATCGTCTCTTTGCCTCAGTCGTCTACAGCTCCCCCCACACCGACAAGGGTTGGGGGGAGAGGACGGTGGGGGTCAGAATGTAATTTAGTACCTCTTAGGGATCACTGGTCCCACGTTCATTTTCATGCAGGTGACCGTGCGTGTCTGGGTCCCCGCTGTGGCACATGAGGTGGTGCCGTTCCACTGGCTGGTGTTGGTTCCGTTGGCGCCGGCTGACGGGTCCTCGACACAGGGCTCCCAGGGCGAGGCCTCCCAGTAGAACACGATGCATGGATGGTCATTGCATGACCTCCACTCCTCCAAGGCAGTGGCGGCCGGACACGCTTTCCCACCTTGGCGGGGAGACAGTCGACAATTTGCACACACAAAAGGAAAACAGCTATCAGGCAGAGAGCAGCTCACTTGACCCTTTTTTAACGCCTTTCTTAAAAACCAGCTTGTTATGTCTATGCTCATTAATTATCCCATCGCGGTGCGGATTCGGATATGAATACATCGGAGCTGAGCCGCGGAGCAGGAAAGGATTATTACCTTGTTTTTGCCCTCCCCTGTATTGTAATTAGTAACCCTAAGTCACCATGACATTGAATTGACATTCAGTCTTTTTTCCCCATTGCACAATGACTTGCCGCTCAAGTAAGTGCTCCAGAATGTAAAATAACTACTTAGTGCACAGATTGGGGGAATATTAATTAGGGATTGTCTGGCTAATAACAGCCTTCAGGTCTTTGGAGAATCTAAGGTTGGGTTGGGAGGGATTTCCATATTTCTGCAGTGCAGTGTGTGTGTACGTATGTGTGTGTGTGTCAGACAGAGACACACACATAGAGAGAGAGACAGAGAGAGAAACAGAGTAGATGAAAGAAGAGGAAGAAGTGGAAGCTGAGAGAGAGAGAGAGCGGGAAAGAGAAAGAGAAGGGGTGAGAAAGAGGGTGAGACAGAGGTAGAGAGAGAGGAAAGGCGAGAGAATACATTGGCCAGAAGGCGTCCCCAGACTCAGGTGTATTTTTGTCTTAATTACAGAGCTCTTCCTGCCATTTAAAACAGGCCACACATGATTTATGCCACTGAGGCAGATCCTACCCAACAGCTGTTTCCAGCGACTCGCTCTTTTCAGTCAAGCCGCTCTGTTGGCGCACAGATAACCGCCGATGAAAAGCTGCTCACAGCGCAAGCACAAATGAGCCCACTGTAAACAAATCTCTCACAAATAACCTTCCCCTAACTCCTAAAACAGCCTCACATTAATAACTTTCGCTTGGACCCATGATGATCTTTTTTTCAACACAGTAAAAAGCACATTAGAGTATGCCAACAAATACCTAATCAAAGTGAAACAACTGTGCTGGAACGCTGGAGGGGGGTTGGGGAGTTCAAAACCAGTCATGGTGAGTCACGGGAGGGGACGCTTATTACAGTCTGATTAAGGTCACTCGTTTGGCACCTACCTTCGCCGGGCAGCGACAGGATGGTGCGCGTGCGACTCTGCCTGCCCTCGGCGGTTTTGGACGAGCAGGAGTGGGAGCACAGGGACCACGGCGACCAGGAGCCCACCACGCAGCCGCCGGCGCAGGCCCCCTCGCAGGCCACCTGGGCGGGCGGGGGCTCGTCGGAGCACAGCTCCCCAGGTACGCGCCTGCCTGTGGAGCCGGAGCAGGAGACACAATGGAGGGTTTAAACGTGAAGCTCAGGAAGCTGAACAGGTAAACACGGCGAGAAAAATAAATAAACCAGCTGTAAGCCACCTGCGAAAGACTCTGCCACAGCAGATACTATTGTAACAGTAGATAAGAAACAGAACAGATCCACTTCATTATTTGGATTTAAGGCATGGTGGAGAGCTGTGTTTGTGCATGTCTGAGCAGTGTACAGCACATGATGTGGAGATGAAGAATTAGAGAGGTGTAAAATACAGAGATGAATGCATGCATTGTGGATATTGTGCCGTAAATATTAATTCTACCATGTGGCACCATCTCATAGTCGGAGAGGAGAATTGCTTTTATCTTCTTAATACCACTCTGATGATCAGGCGAGTGTGACTGTTTTTCATCTCAAAATGAGGGATTCAAAGCTCAAACTCATTTCTTTTCTTCTATTTTTTTTGGTCGTCAGCCCCTCGAAATGGAAAACACTCTGTCACATTCAATTTGAATTTCATTACATCTAATAAACATAATAGACCATTATAAATTGTTATTCGGAAGTTGTTTCAGAGCTGTTCTGCACCAGCTTCAGTAATCAAATGAATCAAAACCATCAAAAATGTCTATTAATTACATTAACAGCTGCTCTTCACGACCATGTCATTGTGTGCGAAAAGTAAAAAACACATTTCCACAAGAAGTAATTTTCCCATTTTCCTCAGGACGCTATCATTTCTTATGTGTCAAATGAACTGACTGCAATGAACCACACAACAACATTCAAATGAATGACTCGTTAATCACCATTTACTTGGGTCGCCAAGTCGCCAAGTGAAGCTAAATCAGTCTCTCTGTTAAATGTCAGTGTGTCTGTGTGTGTTTTTCAATATCGGAATTTATGGTCCTGAAAACATCAAGCTAAATGCTCACAAGAAATGGGGGGGGGGATCCAATCTGAGAAGAAAATGAAGAAATTTGCATATTTTATAGATTAAAACACACCTACTTAATAAATATACAAAGACCCCATACTGTAAAGCAGCACCACTGCCATTGCAAATGTGACTGAATCATCCACTGAAAGCTGTCTTCACAGCAAAATGAGTCAAAAAGCTTCAAGAAAACTGATTTGTAGAATTCTGTTTGACAAGATCAAACTTATATTAGGCAGTGGGCGGATTTGTTGGAATGAGACCTCGTGGGGGCCGTCATGGTCAATTTATTTTCTATGCATTGGTATCAGATTGTTGTTTAACACATACATTTTTATTTATCACATAAATTGCTCATTATAAATTGTTGAAGATAGCTGCATGTGAATATCTTTTCTTTCTAATTTTCCCTTACTACCCAAAACATCTTGGGGGCCGTATGAAACCTGCTGGCGGGCCTGATCTGGCCCCCGGGCCTTATGTTTGACACCCCTGGACAAGATGCTTTCGCTACCTCTGTGGAACCCCCCCCCCCCCCCCCCACCACCACCACTTTGCCCCTGCCTTTTTCAAATGTGCAGTTCAAAAACAACATCCTGTGGGCAGATTTATTATCTTTTTATTCACTGTCTCTTTCTGCCTTTCTCTCACTCGCCATTGAGACGTCTCTCATGCCAGAAGGACAGGGATGAGTGCAGGTGCTGTGCTTTATCAAGTGGAGCGTCAGCGCAGGAGAGTCCCTTTAGGGGGCCGCGGTCCTCCACCCCCAGGATCTACTGCGGTCTGCCTCTGGAGTCATCAAAGCCACGGCGGTGGAGGGGGGGGGGGGGTGTACTTGGTGTGGAGGGGTGGCAGGGGAAGGTGCCCTGGGTAACCACGTGGCTCTCTCTCCCTCTCTCCCTCTCTCTGCACTTTCATGGGCTGGTAGATAACTCCCCTGGAGAATGGAGAGCCTGCGAGCTTGAGTTAACAAAGAGCCAACGCGACTTCTGTGTACTCAAAGCTGCTTTTCATTTGTTCCCTCGCAATCTCTTCCAATCAAAAAGGATTTGTACAGCAGCAGTCACACAAGAAAGTTGTTCCTAAGTGGCTGGCAATGTCAATGTACCTCGTTATTTTTGAGCATTAGGATACCTTACAAATTGATATAGTGAGAGCTCGATCACTGTATGAACAATAGTCGCCCTAGCAACAGTAAGTGAAGGCAACAGCCGACCATTGGGAAGTTCTCTAGAGTAATCAACAGCCATTATACAGTATACCTTAAATATCAGAGGGAAGGCCTTCTTAGAATGTATTTGCTAAGTATGTGGCCAGTTCTGAGGAGAATGCTCGCTAAAAGCTTCTGTTTCCTTGGGAACAGAGTACTTGAAATTTGAAGCGTCCAAATGTCTTATTCAAAGGATTCAAACTAATTCCTAACTATTCCAGCACAAGTTTCTCATACAAAAAACTCAACTATCAGCAGTTGAATATATTCCACAGCTCTCTGGTGGTGCAACACACGCATTTATGTAATTACACCTGAGGCTCTGAACTCACCCACTTCAGAGAGATGGTCTGGGGAGAGTTTCTGCTGCGACGTTCACATGCAGATAAATGCTTCAGAGTGCTAGAGGTCATACTTTTGGCTGCCAATGACTTATGTCTCCTCACTCACAACACCCCCCCCCCCCCCCCCCCCCAGCGAATCAATCCATATCTCCCACAGCTCTGCCCAACAGACAGAACTGTACGAATTTGAAATGTACTGTATGCTCTGCCCCAGAGAACCGTAGATAAAAAATGTGCATGTAGATTACCTCAATTAACCCACACAACCCACGCCGAGGGAACATCTCAACAGTGACAGCTCTTCGGCTTTTTCTTGAAACCATGCAGCAGCGTAATGGAGCTTGATCCCCTCTTTTCCATAAAACATATACTGTATAAATGGGCAATTACAGCAGCTACTCCTGCTGAGATTGGCAAAGGTGTGGGTCACAAATTGGCCTAGTTGATTGCACTTGTCAGTATGACTGGCAACTGAATTACTGTACATACTGTGCAAAATACACACAGGCCATCGTCTTGATATCAATGTTACATACGCTCTGGCTAATTCAGCTACAATATATACAGTGTGTGCTCAATGGCTGCAAAGCAAACAACTCAGTTTTTAAATAAAAACACAACCTTAAAAATGCCAGAGCATTGCTAGCAACTAATAAGAAAATGTACTCACAGCGTGGTATGTTAGACCTTGTTAGCCAATAGAATTTCTGCCCACAACATTAACGCATTATTGCATGGGCTATATGCGTAGGTAAATGTTAAAATGAAAGCCGTGGCACCTGGGCCAAAGAAATGTCAAATGGAGATCCCACAAAGAGGTGAGCAAAAAATGAAATGTCATCTTCAGGGAGGCAAAGGGTTGACCTTTAGATAATGTGAATAAAAAGTAGCTGTGGATGGAAGACATCACTGGCCTTGCCGTTTCTCTCATTGAATACACAAACCCCATTTGGAGGAAAAACATTTGGTAAAATAGCTGTATAGCCAACGGACCCATTCCAATAAAAACACAAGAGTTTAAAAACAATCTTGGTGTGCATGAGACATATGTGTGTTAATCCATCTGCCTGAGCCTGTCAAACAACTTCAGATTTAGAGGGACATTGAAATGATAATTCACTAGACTGTCACAGCGGGATGATTTTGTGGATTGATCCGAATTATACCACCCTGGCTTGGCTATCGACAGTCCTGCCACGCTTACAGAAAGGTCATCTACCAGATTACTGTCACCACCATTGATTAGACACACTGATAACGGACACTTTGATAGATCACACAGTCAGTGAGAAAACAGATAGTCGCCGAGCTCCCACACCCTCATCTCTATTTAAAGCACCGACTGGGAGGTTCAGCTGCATAACAAGTCTGTCCGGTGCCCCCGACGACAACAAATAAGGACCACAAGCCTGCAAACAAACACCGGCTGCATCAGAGGTGGGAGAAACACAGAAGGTGGAGCTGCTGTTTCTTCTGGGAAGCCGCTGCTGGCCCGAGGAGAAGCAGAGAGGCGAGCAGCTGACATTTTGTGAGCTGAGGCAGGAGGCTGACAACCACATCCTAAGATAATAAAGACATTTGTGCCGAGGAGCCATCTGCATCAGGCACATGGTTTATCTCCTGCATTCTCCCTGCTCCACATGCCTCCGCCATGTTCTGCCAAGCCTTGGGGGGGGGGGCGGGGGGGGGGGGGTGTGTGGGGTGAAAATCTGGATTAATCCACATTATATCTGTATAGTATCTTGACAGGCTCTCCCAGGCACCTAATGAAGCATTAAACCTAATTATTCCATCTCAACCAGCCTGGGGAGCTCTTTCGGGGAAAAAAAACAACTTCTGTTGGCGCATTGTTGCACTCTTACAATTTCTCATTCCTTTACTGGTTTGCTATAGTTCTTTATGTAGACAACAAAACAGCCATTGTGCTTACAACATCGTCTAGGCCCAGTCATTGTCATGCATTATGTGGAGAGCAATGCTTACTGGCTTAAAACTTCACACACCACCATTGTACCACTGAGTGCTTTTGTGGAATGACAAATGGCGTAATGAACTAACCGCACAGAAAGACTGAACGAGCGAGCACCATGTGAGAACAATTCATCATGAAAAAGTTAAGGTAGTAGAAGCAAAGCTTCAGTAACTCCTGTTATAGGAGCGAGTGTGCTCTGCAGGAAGCCCCTCCTAAGTGCGCGCGTGTGTGTGTTTGTGTATGTATGTGTATGTGTGTGTGTGTGTGTGTGTGTGTGCGTGCCTGTGTGCGTGTGTGTGTGTGGGGGGGGGGGAGCCCTGTAAATGGATGGTTGCCCCAGGGCCTCCTGCATTATTAATATGCATAGATCTGTCGCCGGGTCCCTCCCTCAAATACTACACTGTGCTGGGTGCATTCTATTTCTGTCAGGAGTCTTCTCTTTCGCTTTCAAACTTTTCTACAGTATTATCATATGAGTATGTAACCTTTTCAGAGGTGAGAGAAATTTTCAAGAGTGCCATCTCTTTTTTTCCCCACCTCTCTCTCCCCCACCTTCAGCCGCAATTCGAGTCATCCGCACGCACAAGCTTGATCGCCTGCCCATTTTTTAGGATAGGCTCGAATTACAGCCTAACAGGTAGGGAGCAGCGTAGCATCCACCGACGCTATCAACGCGATGCAGGAAGCGTTTCGGGCGCCCGCAGTGAAATTGCATCTATGCACTCAATCATGTCCTCCGCCACACAACACTCATAATTTACCTCCGCTGAGTGTTTCCCTGACACATCACTTACTAAGTGACAGCTGAGAGCCCATGCAGAGGAAAAGTAGCTCTCACAAGCACTGCCCTCCTCCCGAGCCGAGTGATCAGTGAAATCATGTTTGGAAATGTGATGAGCTGAGCAGAAAAAAAAGAACAAGAATGAGTGTGTGTGATTCGTCCCATTCTGCAGCTAAAACATACAAAAGCCTGAAATTACTTAAAACGACAAAGAGTTGGTGCGCTTGAAACACACACACACACACACAGACACACGGAAAGCCAGGTTTTTGATCACAGTGCCATAAGCTGCTCATTGTGCTGAATCTGGAGTGACACAAGATGGGACCGGTGACAGTATTTGAGCTGAACATTCGTAAGAAGTCATTAGACAGGGACAGCGTTCTAATCTGATGAATGGATTACAGCTCTCATTGATCAAACCGTCACCCTGTCATCGCTCTCAAACTTTGCCAAAGGTATTAGCATTTTAATGGCAGACATGACTTAAAGTCTGAGAGACAGCACAGATACAACGGCACCACTTGGGCTCCAGGCGCTCTGTGGAGCGGAGTGGCCAGCCGGCTGTGGGGGAAACCCACACAATGGCAGAGTACGCTTTATCGGCACCGTAACCTTGGGAGGGCATCACTCCCCACAGATGAGAAAATATCAGCTCAATGATGAAAGGTTTAATCAGTAACAAGTCGGGCTCAGGAAATAAGCCTAGAAATAAATAAATAAAGGCAATGGCGATTCTGTAACATTTTTTTCACATGTAAAAATTGATTTTCCAGCCACATATCCACCAGCTGGTGATTCAGTCCTCTATCTATCAATGCCAGAGGTCCTGGGTTTGACATTAGCTATAATTACAGAGAGATTTTGGGGTTGATAACTCCCAAAGCTCAAACTATTACAGAATTAGCCCCAGGTCAGCCAAGATTTGAGGCTGCTGAGACATTCTAAAAAATGCAGCATCCACAACGAAGATAAAATGGGTTCTCAGTGTTCAGGCGCCACAGTGCCAAGCCCAGTGTTCTGCACAAAAGGATTTTTTGAGGTGAGCATAAAATAGATTCATATGTGCTGGATGTCACACACCTTGGCATCTAAAGAATATCACTGCAGCACAGCTTTAAATGGCTCCCTAGGAAACTTCTAGGTTAGGCCTATATCTCATGGACTGAGGGCTCTCAAGCACACAAGCTTAGCAAAGTATCAGCTTCAATCATGTTCATTAGTAGCACATTCTTTCACAACAACCACAACTCAGTTGCTGTGCAGGAAGAACATTTCAAACACTGGCAAGTTGGGTGACGAGGTGCAGAAGAGAAAGAATCAGTTTTCTCCTGCTGAGATTTTCTCTCTCCCTTTTACCGGAGAAAGACTTCTTCAATGAAAAGGAGCCCCTGTCACCAAAGTAAATGAAAACAGGAAGCATGTTGTGTGCTCAGGATGGAGTCAAAATAATGAACAAATTACGCCTCTCTAAAATTGCTCCTCGGATCATTGAAATCCTGTTGGAGGGATGCGGATATTCCAGAAAAGTTGTGAAATGGAACCTGCCACTCCTCATTTGCACATTAAGAGTGAGGCGGGTGTCACACCAAGCGAGAAGCACCGAGGCGGCTCACTCGCCTGGAATTGTCTGGCAAAAGCAAAGTGGTACCTTCTGCTGCCCTAGAAATACATGTTACAAGAACATTTCCAGTTGAATTTTCAAAAGACTATGACCAGGATCTTACTTAAATAATGCACTTAACTTACAGGATTGCTTTTGTTAGGTATCTCATTTATTGCTACTGTAGTGCACACAGAGTGCAATGACTGTATATAAATTACTCTTTATTCTAAACTAAAAACCAGATATGATCACACAGAATCACATGGTTTTTCAGGTTTATTAATTAGTCATAATCATGTGTTCAGAACTATGAGCATATGTATGTAATTATGTAATGTATGAAGGCTTTGAACTTATAATACTTATATATTACCAGATACCGGTATCTGCTTTAATCATAATGTCATATTTAAAGCTATGCTTTTCTTGTGATTTCCTGGGATAAAAATATATCACTACAAGGCACCAACAGACAGTCTGTAAAACCAGTGAGGGAAGTGGAGTGTGCAATTATTTGGTTATCTATTTACGGTTAATTTGATAGGGACAAATACTGCATACATAAACAAACTGAGAACAACTATCTGATGCAAGTATCATGGTGTTTCAAATTACATTTCAAATGATCAAATAATGAGGCTTCGCTAGTGGATCTGATCTTTTTGTAGCAAAGGGAAAGAGCAGTCACTCCACCCAGCATCAAACCCGGGTCTCTGGGGTATGACACCTGCAGCTTGAGCGCAATGCCAAAGAGCCAGGCTCGTTGGTATGGTAGTCAAAGCACATAATCAACCACAGTGATGGCACTCCGCCACACTTATATTCACTAAAAATAATGGTACCTATCTGCTTTTCATCCAAGATTTTGTAAGGTGTAATTGTAATGACACTATTACTATTTCTGATTGTAATGGTCTTGATGGTTTCACAACTTATTTAATGTGACTTTTAAAATTCACCGTTAATTCTAACATTAAAGAATTCTGTTTCAGATAACTTTTAAATGGAAAAACAGTTTGTTTTATTGGTGTTTAATGTTAAACAGGATGATTTATGTAAGTTTGTATTGCCAGATGCATACATGACTGTAATATCAACATACGTTTGGATACCTATGGAGACGGTCTGGTAAGACATTCGTATACAGACTGAAGAGTATAGGACCCAAGACAGTGCCCTGGGGGATTCCTGTTTCAATTTTGCAAAAACAGACTTAACATTGTTGATTGCAATACACTGATCCTTTAGATATGACTCAAACCAGGACAATGACTGACCACTGAAAGTTTTAAAAATTAAGATGTTATTATTTACTGTATAAAATGTATTTTTAAATCAAGTTGTTCTGAGAAAACCTTTTGATTTAAACAACGTGTCAAATCTGAGCAACAGCAGCAGTGTGATCTGTCAATGAAATGCTAAATATAAACTTGCAAAACTTTGCCCAGATGGAGGCATGGCCTGAAGACATAAACACTGGTGGCCTTATGTCTCTCGACCACTGCTGTCTCCAAGTCAATTAATGCAATGAAAAGGTCTTTATTTAAGTAACAATGAGTTTTAACAGGCAGTGGTGAACTTGTGCCCTCTTATAAAAAATACAGATAACCCAGCCTGCTGATCATGAACCATATGCCAATGTCCTATTATGCAGCGGAACTTGAATATGGGTCCGGGAGCTTGTGCCGAGAGTAAATTGGAGGATGTCAGTGACTGTGGTGGTAAACTAGAGCAGGGTCAGAGCCCCATCATTCACTTTTATCTCTCGCACGGGCTCTCTTTAAAAAAAAAAAAAGTCACTTTGTGCAACACTTGATCTTTTTTTTTGCTGTAGGATTTCATTCCCTTCATCCCTTGATTTTACAACTGGCAATTACCTGCTCGCCAGTAAATCCTTGCCCTGTCACCACTCCTGTGTCCTCCATTCAGGACGACGAGAGCAAACCAGGGCACGTGTAATGGCAATATGCAGTACATTCCTCACATGACCTCACAGTTGCCCAGAGACAGTTGCAGCAATGAGCGGAGGTTGTCTAATCATCTCATTATTACCTATTAAGGCAGTTAATTCTGTTACTATGTACCAAACCTGCACAAACAAATATGAACGTAATATTTCATTTCAATGCCTTTCCACGCATGATTTATGAGATGTTGTCTTTTTCAGTCCTTGGTGACCCAGAGGCACCTTAGTTTACATAATGATGCAAGCTATGCAGTGATGTTGCAATAGAATAGAGCTTTCATCATTTTGATAATACACTACTGATCAAAAGTTTGGGGTCACTTAGAAATGTCCATTCTACTCCATTATAGACAAAATACCAGCTGAGATCAGTTGCATTGTTTTTTTAATCAGGGCAGCAGTTTTCAGATTACATTATGTGCTTATATAATTGCAAAAGGGTTCTCGACTGTTGTAGAAAGAAATGGCTGATCTTTAATGCAATATCTACATTGCCCATTATCAGCAACCATTCATCCAATGATCCAAAGGCACATTCTGTTTGCTAATCTGATATCATTTTAAAAGGCTAACTGAGAAAACATTGGAGGACCCTTTTGCAATGATGTAAGCACATAATGTAATCTGAAAACTGCTGCCCTGCCCTGATTAAAAAAAAACAGTGCATCTGAACTCAGGTATTCTGTCTATGGAGTGGAATGGAAATTTTTAAGTGACCCCAAACTTTTGACCGGTAGTGTACATGTGAATAAATATTAGTAGATGCAGTATCTATTGAAATCACTCTTACAAAAACAGATCATAATTCAATAATTTAGTGATTATGAATTAATGTTCATAATTCAATCAATTCAGTGGTCAGCCACTTGCATAGAAAATACCTGTGGGTATGTAGACTATATAGAAATGGAATTATATCAATTTCTATTCATATTCTGTCCAAATGCCACCAGCACTGTCCATACCAGTCCTACTTCAGATAACAGGCAACAATACTGTACAAACAGAGAAGCATGTCATCTGACAAATCCCTCAGACAAAACAAAAAGGAGCGGAGGGTTAAATGTAAATTATTTTGAATGATAAATTATTAAATTATTTTGAATTATGTATCATAAACTTGAATTAATTGAGTGTGTGATCTCCATAATTACCCACCTCAAGAGGGTACTGTTGATGCTAATAACTGCCATTACTGCATCCTTTACAGCACAAAAGTGCTTTATCTATAAATATCACCTTAATTAAGCTTCATATGTTCTTTGTACATTTAATTGAATCCAGCCGTAATAAGCCTGCAGCAGAGACAGTAAGGTCAAAACACTCAAGATAGCATAATAAACACAGCATGGATGCTAGTCTTGGCTTACACTCTATTGCTCTGTTCAGCTAGCCATGAGGCAGACCCACCATCAGAGCTAGCAACATATCCAAGGGGTCATGAGACTGATATATTCCATACCATCAAAGAGAAGGCCACATCGACTTCATCTATATGGATGAGGAATCCACTGCAGTCAGAGAGTGAGGGGTTGCCAGGAGTATTCACTGCTAGTTTTGTGTGGCCTAACACGCTACCAAGCATTATTGGGAACTATTTTCCAACCTTTTATTCACAGTCTCACATGCTCTGTCAATTCTCATCAGGAACCATCATTAGGGAATGTGTCTGGATGTGTTCCGGACTCTTCAACGTACACATAATCTATTGTGACAGAATAATAATGCAAAGGAAGAAAAAAAAGAGAAATGATGCAATTATGAGTATTGGGGTCCAGATATGGGCAATTAAGGTTGTATGCAAGCCTCTGTGCAGACTCATAATCAGGTCCATGATACAGTGCACCTCATTTACCTGCCAGCTTTTCTCATGAATTATGGATGGACTCTGAACAAATACACTATAACTACAGCGTAAAGGGCGCACTGTGCCTGTTCCTGGGAGTCTGGAGACTCGGACCGGCCCCTTGGCATTAGGCTGCCTCGCATTGCATGTTTAAGAAATAAATACATGAATTAATCAGGCTGCTGTACCCTCAGCGCTGACGCAGACAACGGTCTGGTTGGCGACGCCCGGGCCACAGGCTCCCTCGGTGGGGGTGCAGACGCCCTCGGAGGTCACGCGCCACTGGAAGCACACGGGGTCCTCGCAGGGCATGGACTCCAAGAGGTGCGGGCAGCCGTCCGACTCACTGCCTGCCTCAGCCAACACCTGCCTGCTGCGCTGCCTGAAGCCTGTGGGGTGAGGGACGGAGGGAGACGGAAAGAGAAAGGGAGAAAAGAAAAGAGGGGTGAGAGAAAGTGACAGAGGGAGAGAGGGGGGACAGAGGAAGAAAGAGGGAGAGAGGGGGAGAGAGGGTGACAGAGGAACAGAGTGAGAGGGAGAGAGAGGGAAACAGAAAAAGTAGCAGTGAGGGGGAGAGATATAGCAGGAGAAAGAGATGGAGGCAGAGGCGGGAGAAAGAGGGACAGAGAAAGAAAGTGAGAGAGAGCAAGAGGGAGATAGAGTGAGAGAAAAAAGGAAAAGAGGAGAAGACAGTGACAGGGAAGGGGAGAGAGAGCAGAGAGTGGGAGAGAAAGGGAAAAGAGAGTGGGAGTAAGGAGAGATAGAGGAAGGGATGGAGGGGGAAAGAGAAAGGGAGGGGCACACACACACACACACAGGGGACGGATTAGCACTGTTGTGAGATACAGGTGACCTCCCGCAAACTCTACTTCATCATAACCTTCTCAGAAATCCCTGCGGTGGGTGAGGGTGTGGGCAGTAGGCTGAAGGAGCAGATAAGACCTGGCGCTGTTTCTCTCTTTGCCGCCCCACAAACCTCTCCTCTCCTGGTAAGCGTTTCTCTCTCCTGGTAAGCGCCCTGTCTCTCTCTCTCTCTCTCCTCTCTCTCTCTCTCCTCTCTCTCTCTCTCTTTCTCCTCGGCTGCCGAAAGCCAACTTGTTTATGTTCTGCTGCGCCACATCATCATTGATTTGTTGGCAATTTATCATTAGGAGTCAAAACTCTGATGCTATGGCTTATCAGATTGCGGAAGCAGACTGCGAGGGTAAGGTGCGTGAGTATTGGCTGGATTGTGGGCTTTAATTAAACTTCTGAGCTGCGGAGGTAATGCCTATCCACCAGTTTAAGCCACGTTTGATCAATTTTTCAATCCTTTAAAAAGACCATTAGTTCCACTGATGCTTCATTTTTCATATTTTTGGCAGACACTCAAAAGCTGTACTCCAAAACAGATTACGTGGCAAAAAGTGGATCACACATTGTGTTAACGAGAAGCGATATTAAATTATAAATAATTACATTCATTATTAAACACATTTCAAACTACAGTAAATATTGCTCACATTTACCAAAACATTACACCTCTTCACAGAGTATCCACTTGCAGGGTCAGCCAAGGGGAAAATGAACCAAAAATGGGGATAATCAATCAAGACCCAACTCACCAATAGACTTTACTGTAATGTGAAATTACAACAACATTGCTTGATTAACCCCCATCTTAACTGCTCACAGTTCCAAAGCCCTGTTTGCACAAAACAGCATTGCTTTCGTGGACTTCCAAGGCCCAAACACACAACAACACTGAGAATAACTACAGAGATCTGAACCCTCGGAAAAAAATATATACCACCACGGCCTGCAGGTCTCAAAACAAAAAGCTGAAAAACTCTGTAATAAATCAATGTCTCGCACCAGGAGGCGTTGAAATCGCAAGTGTAGAGTACAATGCCCACCAGGCGTCCACTTCCTCCCCCTAGTTTTGTTTCCCCTAATAAATCTCACCAAAACAAAATGATGGAACGGCCCTGGATAAAGTTACAAGGCATCATGCCGATGCACAAACATACTGACTTTGGATAACAGGCATATGACACTGCCATTAGTTCTTCCCATGCAACAAGGGAAGAGAAGGTTCCTTCCATGGAGTCAGACACAGTTCACCTATCTCAATGTAATATTCATCTCCTCTACTGATGCCCATTGAACCATCAGTGCAGAGCTGCCTGTGGTTTAACGCCCCGTAATTAAATCTTTAAAGAGCGGTTAACGTCTCATTTTGCTACGAAGTCTGCTGCGGTTGCAGAATGAGTAGCATTGGATTATTAAACTGCAATAGTCTGCATATTTGGAGTTCAAAGGCTAAATCAATATTAAATACATGTAGAAGATGACTAAATCAAAATAGTACAAAGTGTGAAGTCAAAGGTATGCAGAGAGAAAGAAATCTTTGAAATATTAAATTTTTTCCCCACCACGAATACAGCATGTTCCCAGGAGAACAGTGAGCTATTCAGCCTGTTACTGTGCATGACATTAGTGTAACATGTGCAACTACACAAACAGTACATCTGTGTTCTAACACAGAAGTGAAAAAAAGTACTAAAAATTGTGTGGTAAAACTACAGCGGCTTTTATTCCACATTTTAACCTCTAATTACATCCGTATAAAGCTTAAAATTATGCTTTTTTGTCTGACAGAGTTGTCCTCTGTGACCCGACCATATGTCTTCATTTTGGTAATGTATTAATTCCCATAAATTTTACAGCTGCTGTGCTGGCCCCTGCAGTCGAAGTATGCTCTCTCTCTCTCTCTCTCTCTCTCTCTGCGCGAGGACACCGGCTAATCCCTGGGCGCCCAATGAACAAATTACAACGACCAATCATTTTCAAACTAGCCCTCGCAGCCACCAAGCAGTACCCTTGGAGAGCCCATAGAATGTCCTTCCAGACAGGAGTCACAGACCTGGGATCCATCACAAGATCAGTTGGATCCCCTTACTGCCCACACCCAAACTGTGATGGGAAAAAAAAAACAATTTGGTGGTGGACATATCCCCATGGATATTAATAATTGAAAACTTCAGCGGCTGTATCAGATTTATTCAAGTAAGTAGAGAGTGCGTGTGTGGAGTCGGTTGGGTGCGTGTGTGTGAACTGGCTGCCTCTGGTTCTTCTACATGGTTCCTTATCAGCCCTGCTATTCTCCCTCGTCCCACCTTCCTTACATTAATGCTGAGATAAATTGGGAGCTATCATTATCAATCCCTCTGAGGTCCATTCGCTCTACGCTTGCCTTGCATAGTGCTCTCCTTCTAACCTCTGCAGAGCAAGAGCATCCCAGAATAACAGGCCTGCCAGAGATTTCAATTTACTATGCACTCCAGAACAAAATAACAATACAAATAAATAAATAAATAAATAATCCGACCAACTTTATTCATGAGACCCCCCACCAGCACCAGCACCATCAAAAAAATGCTCTTCTGATAGCGCACCCTTGGCGGGGCTGACTGGTATGTGGGCTGCAGCTCGTCTCTGATGTTTATTAGCTCACAGAGGGCAGGCTACGGAGGAGCAGCACCCCACAGCCCTCTTCTCCTCTCCCTCTCTCTAACTCTCTCTCTTCTATCTCTCTCTCTCTCTCTCTCTCTCTGTCTCCGTAGCTACACCTCTGGGACCGATATTAAAACCAGCATCATGAGCAGGATTTACTAAAAGGCTTTAGCATGTGCAAAACAAAGAGCACTACAGATAGAGCACTTCTGATAGAGGCGTCATACACATATGGAGGGAGTTAAAGTCTTTAGCATGGGAAAAACGATCAAAGGCCCCCCTCCATATTTCCCCTAGGAGTATATGATACAAATATTAAATAAACAGTCAGGAGTTTTGGCAGATACAAGCTGTTTTGAAACTCACTAGCCAAATAGATTATACACCCACTCACTTGAGTGATTCTGCCAAAGCCACACCCCCAGGCTCATGCAAGAGAGATGCCTTGGCATGGACAAATGATTGACAGTCAGATCCTTGTTCCTGACTACAGTAACACTTACTGCGGCAGTCTTTTTTTTCTTTTCAGAAAATATACAGCATGAGCAGATGTCAGAATATAAGCCTGAATTTCTCCAAATTTTTAACACAAAAGCTTTGAACTGAAGTGATTGACCAAACCTTTAAGGACCATTCATATGAAAGATGTTGACGTTCCTCGCTGGTTGAGGTTTTGTCCTCAGCGCTGGTCATGTGGTCATGCTGAGACAGTTTATGTTGCAGCAGGTCACTGTTCCCTATGCTCACTGACCACCAGGGCCAACTCTGTTAGTCATGTCACCACCTCGACACAGAGGCTGCCTCTCCCCTGGAAACGGGGACACGACACCCGGCCAATCAGGCCCTATTAGTGGGCTCGTTGACTGGGTCAGCTGAACCCTCACAACAGCACCGCCGCTTCATCCTTCATTATGTCCTGGCCACCCCCAGGGAATAACAGTGTGGCCTTCAGTGTTGCTTACAGTCCCCTAAAGGGGGAGGCGTGGCGGCTAAGCCATTAACAGCATGACCAGAGCCAGAGTGCCTGTGTTCGTACAAATGTAGTGGAGCAGACTTCTCTTTCTCTCTCTCGCTCTCTCTCTCTCTCTCTCTCTCTCTCTCTCTCTCTCTCTCTCTCCAATACTGTACCTTTTTTTCCCTGAGGCTCCATGCAGTTGTCATGTACGCAGGGCCCCCAGGATGACCAGGCAGAAAGGGAGCACTGCTTGGGGCAAGGGATGGAGCAGGGCTGCACAGCTGCAGGCAAGTCTCCGGCACACAGCTTCCTGCTCACTGGTCGTGACACTGCAGGGCATATTACAGAGAGAGAGAGAGAGAGAGAGAGAGAGAGAGAGACAGAGAGAGAGAGAGAGAGAGAGAGAGAGAGATTACAGCACGTAGGGTAGCAGTCAGCAATATGTTTAAGCAATAGCCAATATGAGCACAAAACCAATCAATGAAACTAGGTGAGGTCACATCATCAACAGAGCAATTGGGAACACATACTCCGGGGTGATGCTCTGTGCCCCAATGGTATGCTTTATTAAGAGAAATATTTTCATTTAAATGAGCTTGTTTCACATCATTGAGCAACAGATTTTCATTTAAATGTAAGCCAGGAGAAAAATGCATTAAAAGTCCATTGTGCATCATGTCTAACAAAGGGTAATTTGGAGGATTTTATCTCCATATAAAAAAGGCAAAATGGCTGAAAGGCATTGTGGGAGGAAAACGTGCACAATTAGATTTTTATTTTCCTTGTTCACTCAATTTGCGCAGTTCAGTGCTACGCCACAAAGTTAAAAAAAAAAAAAAAAAAAAACGCTCAGCGGCAGAAAGCAATTTCCCCCCCACATATTAAAAAATGAGAGAAGGCAGTTCTTTGAGCGTTGACTGCAATCCATTTGCATTAGCCTGAGCTGCATGGGTCATGTCCAAACCAAACACCTCCACTGACTCCCATTGATCTACAGTATATCCCCAAACAGCATTGACTGAAAAAAAAAAAAAAACTTTCTTCATTGCTATTCTGTGATGGGACCTGGGCGTATTTGTACACAAGTCAAATAATACTCTGATCTGCTCTCCCCTCTATTCATTTCAGGGGAGTGAAAGAGGCCGGTTCCCAGTGCGCTTTGCTTATCTCAAAAGAGTTTTCTACAGGAGAGCGTGTCACACACAGTGAGGCCTCGGCAGGGCCTGCTGTAGTTATCGACAGAGAGATTTCACAGAGTGTCAAGATGATATAAATGACGATGATGTTTATTTAGCGTGACAAAGCCATTAAGGTCACTTTGTAAAGTGCTCGATCCGTTGTGCACCGAGGGACAGAAAAATTACTTTGAACTGAACTGAAGGTCTTCTCCTCTATACATCAATAATGTTAACAGTTAGCTCTGATGCAAGCATCAATACACATTCTGTTAATCAATTGGTTGGGATAAAGAGAGATCACTGAAGATTTTTATTTATCTATCTATTTGTCTATTTATTTATTTCTGTTTTAGGTCGTCCTGGTCAGTGAATGAAAACACAGTTCGGATAACCACATTTCACAGTTCAATGATCATTTCTCTCTGCTCTTTGTAATGACTTTTTAAGACCAACCCAGAAAACACCATAATTATTTGCTGAAAGACATCACACACCCAACCGTTACAAAATGGTTTATATACCATTATGGTCACTTAAGCACTGACACCTGGAGCAACACTTACTCTCTCCTACTATATTTGTGTCTGTGCATGAATCAACCACTTTGTAAAATATAATTTGATTACTGTATTTCCACATCCTCCACAGACATAATTTCAGACCACATTCATATACATTAGGGTGATTATCTATTGCACTGTACATAACTACTGGACTTATAGTGGTTACCCTCTTTCCTGTGCAGTGGGACAAAGTCGTCCGGGACCTGGATGCAGTAGGTCTCCCTGGTCTGGACGCCTCCCCCACAGAGAATGCTGACGTTGTGCAGCCGTCGGTCCTGCTGGCTCAGGAGCGGGGCGACTCGGCAGTCTCCCCAGTCTGTGCTTTTCCAAACATACCTGGTAAAGTGCAGTCAGAGTGGATCATTGTCTGTAGTGAGGGTGAAGCGCATTATAAACTAGGGTAATTGCTGTGCTCTCAAATGGAGCTTTTCAATAAAATGCATGCATGGCTTGATGTAATTGAGTTGGGGGGGATTTTTTTTAGGTTTCTACGGAAAAAAAGGCTACTCACTAATGAAAAATGCATTCACTATGAAAAATGGCGTGATGCAGAAAGCAGTAAAACAGAAGTTTCCATAGAACAACATGCTGTAGTAATTCATCAAATGCAGAACCTCATTAATTACTTTTTCCCTAATCACAGAGATGTGCAGATGCATTTAATATCACTTTATCAAATGAATAGCTCATCATTACCATTGGAAAAAAAATCATTCAGCATTGGCTTGTTTTTTTCCCTCTTTTGGATTCTAACATTTTCAATACATTACAAAGTTACAATTTCAACCAAATGATTACTTTCTTGATGTATGGAAAAGCTGCACAGAGAGAACTTTTGAATATCCAATAAGTTTGGAAATAAAATTCTATTCTAGTAGTCCTAACGTTTGCGTCATCATAAAACTGATCTTAAATACAAGTCAGAGCTGTGATATGGGCGCAGTTATGCATATGAATGTGGTAAAAAGTGAACAATCAGACAAGGCACACAGTCTCGACTACACTCAAAATAAGGTTGTACACTTAGAGTGCCTGCCATTATCTTCAAGTTTTTTTCACATCATTGCAATTCTACGGTTCTTTGCCACCATTGGGATATGGCATCTCATTTCACATGTAAAGAGATGCAGAACAGAGGTCATTTACATAGAAAAGTCGTAGGGGAACGACACAGCCTCTTTTATTTTAGGAGATACAAAGACGACAAAAGATTGTCATGCAAAAGATTAACATACAAGAAATGACTAATTTTTCAAGTGGACTTCGGGGAATAAAAGAAGCCACTGCAAAAGTGTTTGATGTGGAACATTTAAAAGTACCTGGGACAATGAGGAAGTAAATCTCCAATGATGTTACAGGCTTCTTTTTCCTCGAGGGCCAGACACTCTTTGCCCCCGCCGATGGGGGCTTGGATCCTGCTGCGAGTCCTAAACCTGTAGCCGGGCGAGAGGTCCAATGCCCGACAAGTTTTTGAACAAGGGCTCCAAGGGGACCAGTCAGACGTCTCACAATCTTTGGGCATTATGCATGACTGAAATGTCCCAGGGCTGTTGTCTTGTGTACAAAGGCTGCAGCAAGGAGAGAGAGAGAAACATCAAATGCAAACAGACTTACAAAGCACACCGTTTGTTTGATAAGACAGAAATTAGTTTCAAAGCAAGACAAAGTGTTGGCTGCCTATGTGCCGCTTTAAGATTATGGGGTTTGGAGATAAAAGGGGATAGTGAAGTGGGAATGGTGAAGTTCCATTTGGAGCCTCTGGTCCACAGGAATGGCTTCCAAAAACACGATTCAGACATAAAAGTGACTATCTAAGCAGAAGAGCTTTTTTGGTCTAAGAGAATGCGAGGGGTTTCAACAAGGGATATAGAGTATTCAAATGCAGTAGTTCTTGCTGGATTTATTTGGCATAGCATGCTTTGTCTCTGGAAGACTCTCAGGTTTTGCAGATATAACAGCACTGGTTTTCAAACAGCACAATCCTAATCAAGGAAAAAAACCCAACATATTTACATATATGTCTGCAAAGAGCCAAAGACAAGTAATATATTGCATATCAAATGGTTATGTCAATGATAACATCATATCAGTGAATAGCATGAATGTACTGCATGTGAAATATGCAAAATGTTCTATTGTCATAATCAATTATACTAAAACAGGTATACACTATACATACAATTACATATTGTACGAACTGATTTAAATATTTATGACATCAGTATTAGAAACAACAGTATTACGTACAGTAAGAGAATAGATCATGCCTGTTTTAACTGTGCAGTGAACTCAGTTCTAATGTTTGTACAGTGGAATGCACTTAGTGTTAATATCTTTGTGCCTCTACAGCATTCACTGGTGTACAATTTTACTTGGTAATTACATTTTAATATGCAAATATGCATGAATTGTGATCAGGTGGGAAATGTATATTTGCAAACCACTATATTTCATTAAGTGTACTGTAGGTTTACCACTCCTTAGGAAACTGCATGCTGAATGCAAATTATCTGATGCACTGTAGATTATACACATTCTACTCTGATTCAGTCAAACCTGTCACAATTAAACAAATGACATATTATTTTTTAACACTGCAAAAATAAAGTAATATACAAAAGCTTTTACGCCTACAAGGATTATTCCTGTATGTAAGAAAAAACGTTGGAACAGATGCATTTGGAGGCAGCCCTTAAACTAAAAAATGATGGAATACCAGCAAGCCAAAAAAAGCGGTTGTACTAGTCACTGTGGTGAGCACTGGTGCCATATACCTGGCGCTTATTAGTGCCACTATGGGGACCTCAAGAGTTTGTTTTGTAGCCTCCAGCACAGTCTCTGTGACCAGTCAATTCCTCCAGCACCCTTGTGGAGTGTTAGTAGGGGAGTTCTAGAACTCCGTGATAAGTTAGTGGCACCATCAAGTAATTCTGATCATTGCAGCTGCAATCGCTTTTCAAAACAAGTCATGGACCAGCATTGAGCAGTCAAGGAACAGGCTCTAGGGGCCCTATTTTGACAATCTAAAACGCATGGTCTGAAGCAAATGGTTTAAGGGCTCTATTTTAGCGTTCGGAAACGCCTGGTCAGAGGCGTAAGGTTTTAAAGACATTTAGGGCGTGTCCAGTCCACATTCACTAATTTAACGATGTGATTTAAGTATAAGTATATATATTCTTTTGATCCTGTGAGGGAAATTTGGTCTCTGCATTTATCCCAATCCGTGAATTAGTGAAACACACTTAGCACACAGTGAACACACAGTGAGGTGAAGCACACACTAATCCCGGCGCAGTGAGCTGCCTGCAACAACAGCGGCGCTCGGGGAGCAGTGAGGGGTTAGGTGCCTTGCTCAAGGGCACTTCAGCCATGCCTACTGGTCGGGGTTCGAACTGGCAACCCTCCGGTTACAAGTCCAAATCGCTAACCAGTAGGCCACGGCTGCCCCAATGTCCCAATGCCCCAATTGTGCTGAGACGGTGGGCACATTGTTCAAAAGGACTGTTCTTACGTTTCTTAATTAATCATGGGTGTGTTTTGGGCATAACAACCATTAAACCAATGAGAGTGCCATCTGCCATTCCATTTAAAAGCATTAAGACATTGTGCTGTCAGTCATGATATTTGCATCATCTATCATAAATTCAGCTGATAAACAAACATTAAAGCCAAAGGCCAAAAACATGACATTCCAGATTTCCTATCCTGTCATTAGCTATGATGATGACAGTAAATGTCCAAAAATATAACAGTGGCATGTCACCATTACCTGTAATTACCATAACTGGTTCTCAACCATTATATTTGGATGTCTTGACAGTTGGGTCATTCTGTGTCAAATCAGACAGAATCCAGGAAACTGGTTGCCGCCCCGTCTCATATTTTGCTCGAAGTTTGTGTGCATAATGTTTAGGTCCCAAAATGAAGACCTGTGAAATATGTTTGTTAAATTCCAATGTTTTCCTAATTTGTTGCTTAATGCCCTGCAAAGTTAAGGCTAGCTATGAATAACACTTTTCAAAATATTAATGCCAAAACATAGCTTCCCAGAAATGAAGCTGTAAAACTAAATTAATATCAAGGGCTGAAAAGTATGAAGACATAGAATTACTACAGAAATATTTTATAGGCCTTGGTTTTTGGGACCCATTCATGATATCAACAATGTTTGAATAAAATTGGAGATGGTGTAGCGACAGCCTTATCTGATTTGACACGGACTGACCCAGTTACCAATAATAAGCCATTGTCACTTTGATATCAGTGGATAGAATCTGTTCAGAAATTGACATTAAAAGCATGTTAGTCTAATAATGGAAATCTCAAGCAAAACACTGAATTTATATTTCACAAACGCTCCACATGGTACACTAATACTGAATTCGGTTTCAATAGGTTTGAAAAACTCATGGCACAGGTAATCCTAGCCTTACAAAAATAAATACAAGTTCAAACACGATGGGGGCAAACCTCACTTCAAGCCCTACCTGTACGACAGCCAGGCAAAAATGCACACATACACTCACAAAAGAAAAAGAAAAAAAATCACAAAAGCACCTTACCGCGGACTGACCATTCACTGAAACTTGTGTAGCAGATCCAAAGAAACCTGTAACACCGCAACACTGTGATCTTCTCCAACCCATTCAATTCAGGGCCCAGCTGGCCCATACAGCTGCAAGGCACGTCTCAGCACTCACCTTGTGTGCTACATCAGTGGGAAGGAGATTAATGGGGGCCTAACCGATTTAGCTGTGCCTACTTCACAGACTGCATCCAAAAAATCCTGCTGCACTGCAATTCCTTTCACTGGAGCCACAGATACACCTCGGGAGAGTGAGAGTAATCTGGGATTTCGGCCTTTAAAGGGCTTATTTTCACAGCGTGTTTATCTTTGAAGTATGCATCTTTTGTACTCAGATTATCTTAAATTGGATGGACGCGTCGAGGGGGAAGCCTAGCACATGCGGCTGCGGGCGGCTTACCTTAGCATGGCGTTCCTGCCGTCGCTCCGGGTGCAGCGGACCTGCCTTGTCTGGTAGCCGATCTCCAGGTCCCAGGCTTTGGGGTTGTGGTGGTGGCGGTGGTGTTGGTGGTGGTGGTGCAGGGCAGTCTGGATGTGACGCTTGACCGCGTTCTTCTCCTTCTCAGAGCCCGAGGGGACGCTGAAGTCCAGCATGGTGCGGCCACTGAGCCAGAGGCCCTTGTGCTGCGGCGGCCGGCATTCACTCCATGGCCCCACCTTAAGGCTGTACTCGTACTCATTCTCGCCCGTGGGACAAGGGACAGGGTTGGAGCAGGTCCGCGTTTGGGTGAGGTTGGGGCAGTTGGCCCCGCCGTACATGGGCGTGGCCAGGACCACGCGAGTCCGGTGCTGCAGCCCCACGCCGCAGGTCTTGCTGCAGCCGGACCAGGTGGTGAAGTCGGACACCACGCAGTCGTGCGGGCAGGGGATGAGGCAGGCCTGCTCCAGCGCCGGCCGGTGGGAGAAGAAATCGCAGATGCGCTCCGTCACCACGGTGCGGTTGGACGTGCGCACGCACTGGACGCGGCGCCGCTGGATGCCGTGCTGCGCCGTGATGCAGGAGGCGGCGCGCAGGCGCAGCTCGTTGGAGAGGAAGGGAACGAGGACGCACGGCCCCCATTCCGACACCTCCCACTCGAACAGGTCCTGGTGCCACTCGCAAACTTTAAAGCAGTGGCGCTGGCCCTCGGGCCGGTCGCCGTGCCGACAGTTGGAATGGTGCGTGGTCCAGCCCTCGCTGTGGACGCACCACACCGTCCTCGTCTGAACTCCGCCAGAGCCACACTCCACGCCCATACATCTCCCCCACTGGCCTGGCAGAGAGAGAGAGAGAGGGAGAGAGAGAGAGAGGAAAAGAGAGAGAGAGGAAGAGGGACAGAGAGAGTGCGAGAGAGAGAGAGAGAAAGAGAGAGAGAGGGAGAGAGAGAGGAAGAGAGAGAGAGGGAGAGAGAGGAAGAGAGAGAGCGAGAGGGAGAGAGAGAGAGGAAGAGAGAGATCGAGAGAGAGAGTGAGGGAGAGAGAGAGAAAAAGAGAGAGAGCTTCTCAACATCTGCTCCACAACACAGTTTACAAAAAATCAAGTAAACTGCTTGTTTACGAGGAAGAGGAACAACGATTTCTGTCTGCATATTAGCCCGCTGTCATCGTATACTCAGTAACAAGTGGTCTAATTCCACAAATGTATTAACCCAGTGAGTGGGCAAGAGCAGACCTGAGAGAATTTGGGCGCTGACAGAAATAATGGAGTAGACACAATCTAAGGCTCAGAGTCAAAAACAAATGTGTCTCTCCTCAAATATTTCACATCAAATGCTGTGCAATGTCTTCTGACTGCAGAGCAATTACAATGATTTTCCAAACAGACGGTGCTTTGATGTCTTTCTGTTATTAGGTTCAGAGACAAAATTAGTTCAAACAAATTCCATGCCTTTGTTTCCAAACAAAAAGAGAGTCATGCCTCACAGTTAGAAATGAACCCTTTGGAGAGGAATAACGGAAATGACCGAAGCAATGTACACATTTATCATGGTCTTGTATGAACAATAGACTCATTTACATCAAATTAGGATGGATACTGTTTGAAAAAAAGGTTGGTTTATTGCATTCCTTGTATGTTCCTGTGATTTCGCAATAAGGTTATAAATCACACATTCTTTGAGAAGAAGTCTTCAGAGTCCACATCAACTTCAAGCTTGCATATTTACCTCAAAGAGTCAATATTCTAAACTGCTGAATTGTTCCATAGTTCATCGGAGCATATCATTAACTTCTTTTCACAGCCCCTGCCATGTCGCCATACTAGGTGACTCTATTTGTCTCTGTTAATAAAGGAATGGCTTCACAGGCGCAACACTCTATTTTCAGAGAAATAACAAATGGCGATTGCACGTCAACGAGGTAATAAGGCTCAAAGAACATCATTACATGTTCTCTCTGCTGAGACTATTCATGTCAACCTCAACATGTACAAGCAAGTACAATGCATGATAATGTTGCCCTCAAT
Source organism: Alosa pseudoharengus (assembly GCF_046254945.1). Lineage (NCBI taxonomy): Eukaryota > Metazoa > Chordata > Actinopteri > Clupeiformes > Clupeidae > Alosa > Alosa pseudoharengus. The sequence goes on along the minus strand of NW_027468718.1, from coordinate 22,449,397 downwards.
TAGGTCGGATACTGAACAAAAACGAACGTGTCCATAATATGTCCTTCTGCGGTAATGAATATAGTGCGCGTATATTTTTTTTTATTGAAATGGAATTGTGTTATTTCGCAACACATTGACAGGGCTTATAAAGACGGCTTGAGTATGTACATACTGTATGTAAGGACCATAGCTTGCACTGGAAAAACTCTGTATGCAGCACGGAGCTCACAATCTGAGATGAAAAGAGGTCACAATCACATACGGTGCCATTATCTGTAGTTGTGTGCTACAGAACCCCGACTCTGACATGAAAAATGCATGCTGAACTTGATTTCTCCCTCCTACGAGTGTCCTTGGGCGCCACTGTTTTCATTTCGGTGGCTGTCATGTTACATGTCACTATCTTAAACAAGAAAGCATCCTATCTATATTTCAGATAGAAGATATCTTGGGAAAGTTGCACTTGCTATAGTAGCCATGAAAGCCCTTCTGCGAAAGACATACAGTGACCCAGTGACATGCACTCCATGAATCTGCATGCTGGGAATGTATCCAGCTGTTGTGCCTCCCTCTGTTTACACCATGTCACATTACTGACTGAGTGCAGATTATTCCTTATAGTCATATCGTTACCAGCTTCAATACTTTGATGCACCATCCAAGGACCATTAAGGCTCACATTCTTACCATCTCTTTATGAACACATGCCCACGATTACATTTGATTGGCCCCTAGTGTGTAGGGGCCACTCTACTTGCAACCCCAACACAGAAGTCCCCTTCCTACTGTGAATGGTTTAGAGGCGAGAATGGAATTGCTGTCCAAAATCAATGCGGACACTTCTAATCCGCTTGCCACGATAAACAGTGAAAGGTCACACTTCACACCAGCATGTGAGCACTCCAAATTCCTCCACATGAAGCCAACTCACTCCACCCCACCCCACCACCCCCTCCCCGCCTCTCTCTCTCTCTCTCTCTTCAGTGAGGCGCTCATTTAGAGATTCCTTCACTCCAGCTGTGGCTAGACAGGGTGTTATTCCACACAGACATTGGTTGGCCAGGGTCTTTTAACAGTGTGCCCACAGCAACCCCACCACCCCCCCCCCCCCCCGCCTTGGGCGCTCAGGCAGAGCCGGAACCCAGCTGTGCTGTGCATGTGATTTATGGGCGCGTGATTCAGAATGATTACACTGACGGAGAAGCGGCAAACACACCAAACAGTTCCTCTCCAGCAGTCCGCATCTCGGAGGCTGAATAATCACCCTGCCTGTCACCGGCCTGCCCCTCTCCCTGAAGACGGAAGCCAATAGCCCGGAGCCCATTTCTCTCTGTCGCGGTAACTACATCAGCACAGCCAGGGGTCCGCCGGGACCGCCACTTGGGCCACCTGATCTTTCCATTCCAAGCAGGTCCTAATTACAGGTAAAGCACTCTTAACTGAGGCTGGATTATCACACAACATGTGGTGGAGACGGACAAACAGTAAGCCTCATATTGTAAAGTGCTGTACCGATACCATCCATCAGCTCGCCTCTCACATAAAAATGCTGTATATAGTCATATATGCGCTCCCTTATGTGCTATGTAATAATAATGTATACATTTTTAACACAAAAAAGTATGCTATTTGAAATTTGCCTATTTTCATGACCATTAGTCAGTCACATTGGTGAGTCATACCCAAAATAAGGTTGTGTTGAACATGAAAAACAAGCACGTAAAAGTGTTTGTACTGTTATGCTACATATTTCTATACTAAATGCTGTATTTCCTTCCGAAAATGTGCACATCGTCTCCCTACATCCATCAAACCCTGCCAGCTGTGTGTATAATTGGTTATGCATGAGGATCATTCACTTTCTCTGTATCTGCATTGGTGTTTGCAAATTCATATCAATATTTCATTTGTCATAACACTTTTAATGAACTGATATACATGCATGGAGAAACATTATTCATAAACACATTTCCATGCTAGATCACATCCCCCCAAATTTATTCAATATGAGGCTATTTTAATTATCAAATTCATGTATGCAGCGACTCATATGATTATCATCACCCAGTCAATCCATCTTTTAATACATCCTGAATCAGCTCATTCCACCCAGATGTCTGAAGGCTGTAAAAGCAACACCATTGATGACTGATGCTTAATTAGTTAATAAATTATTGAGCTTAGCGACGCGAGGGAAAACGCTCACCTGCTGAACAACTATCATCTATCAATCAAACTTCACACCCCTTATTTAGTTTGCTGTGCTGAATGACAGGGGAACATCTCTAAATAGATGGGGAGAATTCTCTCCCATAGCTGTCAATCCAGCTTCTCCCTATATACTAAATGTAAACCTGATGTAGGACGTCTTTGGGATACATCAGTTGGATGCTTCTGATTGCCATTGTGAAAAATATGTTTTGAGAAGAAAGCATCAAGCATCGCTGAACGTCATTATATTTTAGCTTGCTCTCTGTGTCTGAGAGAGAAGTGCTACCACTACTGGGATGTCTGGCAGAAGTGAATTACATGCCAATCAAATTCATGAATATGATGCATGATATTGTGGAATAGATGGTAAAAGCTAAATAAATCAACATGAAATAAACATAAAAACGAGAAATGTAATGTATGCGTGGGTATGGATGTTTCTAGTGTCTATGATCTTGCACATACAAACATGAGAATATGGAATACTGATTACTACTTTCTTCCCCTCACTGAAGGTTAATTCAACTTCTCCATCTACCCGCAATTAAACGGCATTTTGAATCCCATGAAGAGCTTTTAAGAAAATGTCAGGCTACTTTAAGCTATATACTTCAGAAATGTCAGAATTAAATATATATAAAATATAGTGGCTGAACTCTGGTAACGTTTCAGTTGTCCTTACTGAACATGCTTTTTGTAGCACTGCTGGAGATCATTTTTTCCATACACAGAAACAAGGCATCTCTTGAATGAACAAACACACAGACAGATGAATAATTAAAATTAAAGATGAAAGCTAGCATATGGACACCTTGTTTGTTAACCCCCCCCCCCCCCCATCCCTCTTTTCTGTCACGATGCTAAAAAACCTTGAACATTTACAGAATAAATGAATATGAATAAAAGGCTTCCTTCTTTTGAAATTCAGAGTGATGTCTATTGTTCCAGGGACCTTATCTAGATCTGCACATCTGTGGCTGAGCAGGCTTTCTCTGCCTGTGCCAGAATGGTTTATTGCATCACCGGCAACACAGGGCCATGTGTCGAGCAGAACTGTCGAGCTGGACCTGGATTGTCCCATGACAACATTAAGTGAATATGGGTGGAACTGAGTCTACCTTTCCGATCAACGGAAGCAGAAATAAACTTGCCTGGTGCGTTTGTCACACAGCAGAAAAAGGCATTATTAAGCACTCCACTGAATTTGACAGAAAGAAAAAAGAAATCACTGAGTATGTAAAATTAGTAACTCTACTTTGAAATGCTGGGGGGCATGTCTGCTGAAGGCGCCAAAGTGAATCATGGAAGTCTTAAATGGATAACTTATGAAACAATCAGGTGAAAAATGGTCACTAGCAAGTCCGGTTTTGCTGGTGGTTTTCCCTTTCCACCCTGCTTTGTCAAAAGACCAACACACCTCCTCGTCCTTTCATCCCCCCTTGGGGATCAAAAGGACATCAAGCTGTTTCACATATTCAGGCAGCTCAGTAGACACATAATTAGTGGTAAGCATGTAATACAAACCCGCAACCACCTTCATAATGTTAGCATGACTGGGCCTTTTAACTGCACCGAGCATCTGCTAGATGGTGTGTCTTTATGAGTGTCATTAACTGAATAAATTCTACAATAGGATAAGACAGTTACATATTGTATGAAATCATGGCAACATATTATAGTTCTACTTGAATTAACTTTTCAGATCAGGATTCCATGCATTTTTGTTTGATGTTAAAAAACAAATTGAGCACTAGGGATGCTGGGACATGGTAATTATGAACATGTAGTGCATGACAGACGGTAAACGGATCTAAAGACTGAACTTGAGTTAAACGGTGAGTAATGAAGTCTAAATACACAAAAGTGGTTTTCAAAAGCGACGATTAAAAGAAGCAACAGAGATAATACAGGCCTATAGGATAGCCTCTTGCCTCTAATGCCGTTGCCAGTTGTACAGTGTATTTTGCTGGTGCTGGTACTTAGCTGCATGCTTTATTATTGCCTGTTTATGCCGATGGCCATTGACATTACGTTACTATGTGCTCTGGTTAGGGAGGTGGGCTCAGGTCCAGCCTGAACAATCCTGCATTGGGGCTCAGTGTTGGCTCCTTATGCCACTGAATCTCAGATGCATGTCATGAGTGAGGACACTTCTAGCTAGCAAATTGTAGTCTGAAGCAAACAATAGTGACATTGGAAATAACTCAAAATCGAGCAGAAGAACCACTAGTGCAAAAATACTCAATAGTTTTTATATTGTTGTGGCATTAGGCAAATTATGATACTGTATGTAGGCTACAAGTCCTGTGTGTGCCATTCACCACTCTTTTACTTCCCAAACAAAGAAATGCAGAATGTTTATGGTCCAACTCCACAATTCGGTACTACATGGTTAACATGGTATCTAAAAGCACAAATGCTACAGGTTATGTTTTGGAGAAAACATGCAACTCAGTTGCAGGACAGAAGCCTACCATGAATAGCATGCAACATACAACATACAACACAAAATTCCACAAGACCAGCGTAAAATATAACAACATATCCTTAAACCAGTGTACGGTACATCTCAACCAAATTAAAAGACAAATGGAATTAACATGACCACCTTCTGTATGAAATCTACTTTACCATGAACTTGCACATGATGGCATCCTCTGATATTCTAAACAAGATGAGTCCAACAAATTTGGGAGATGACAGCAAGAAATTCAAATAAGATCTTAATCTTGTCTGACCTTTGCATTCATGGAGCCCCTCTGCCCACGCAACAACTAGACATAGACTGCTGCTTCCATGTTGCTGCATATTAATAACAAACATTCACAGTGGTGCCACCTTTTATTTGTGAATGTCAGCTCTTCTATCATAGTGATGCTGAGACCAGCAAGCATTGGATTGTTAACCCACTAAATGGGAAACAAGCAGGATTTACAATGTTATGAGACAGGTTAGCTTTGCCTTACTGATGATGTGTTGTTGCAATGGTAATCCTGCTCAGTACGCAAGAGCATGGATATATGCTTGAATTGTCTTTCATCGGAAACCCAGTGGAAGCTTGTGTTATGTTATCTTGAGATTGCATATCTCACATATGAAAGGGTAGCCTACTCTCTATTTTTTGATGAAGGAAAACAGTATACTATTGAGTGTTACTGGAGAGTCATTCTAAGGACGGAATATTTTCTTGCCTTCTTCAGTGATTTCGTCAGATAAATGACTTATAATCTGAGGTGGCATATTTAAAATTACTTGTCATAAAACTGAAAGAATTTATTTGAGTAACACAAATGCACAAATCCTACTGGAATCAAACTTAGTGTTGCTGTGCAAGACAGAGATTCAGACAGTGAATCAATATACACGCTAAAAACTAATCAGTTGAATCAGAGTTGAAAATGAGATCTCTACCCTTTTCAGTGTCTAATATTACTATCAGATAACATCAAATTGAGTCAGGCAATAGCATTCGGCCATCTAAGACAGGGTCTGAAAAGACGCCAAAGCAGATAAGACACTCCTAAATTTCACATTGTTAATGAAACATGCTATCATAACACCCCCAACTATCACCACTTTTGTTCGGAAATTCTAAAACAACGATGTTTTTTAACACTTCAAAATAACATTTGCTAAATGAACCTTACATTTTTCAGTAGCCATAGGTGTGTAGATTTGAACAAAATCTGGTTTGGTTCTTAATGGGAGTATTTACTGCCTGAAATATCCGATTTTGTTTACCACGCTCGGAGTTATAGTGCTGGCCTGATGGGTCGCCTATTTACGCCGTTTCAACGGCACATGAACGGTTAGACCGAGAATTCTCGTCATGAAATTAAAATTCTACTGGAGCTCCAAGCGTGTACACGCATAAATGTGTATGTGTATGTGTACACGCCTTACAACACTGTTTACAGCTCTTAGAGTCACGGTAAAATGTCATTTTTGGTACATAGCTAATTTAGATACACCTATGGTGTGGGTGTATAGGTTTCTTTAGGAAACCGCCCCCTTGGTTTGTATAGAAATGGATATTAAGTGACATATACACGCAAGACGGCGGAAATACAGGACCATCGGTAATAGGGGGAGTTCCGATACATCCTCTACACCAGTGGTCCCCAAACTTTTTCTTCCGAGGGCCAGCTCACTATGCCTGGCTCTAAGAGAGGGCCAGAAACTCGGAGTATATCAGTAACCATAAATAGCTTAGTGCTGTGAACAGCACTCTACCTTAGTTGAATATTCCATTACATTTAATCATAGGCTATTGCAATTTAATACCATTGTTAGCTGTGTTTATATTGCCATCATGCCATATCAGTGTAAAATGTAGCTCAAATTAAATAATAGGCCTACTAATAAAAATACTTTTGCATTCCCAAAAGTATTAGCAGGGATCGTCCCAAAAGTATATTTTATTAAAAATGTGTGAACTCTGAACTCTGTGTCTTTGAATACACAGCACATGTTGTGAATATCCTACAAATAGATTAAAGTTCTCAAACTCTGAGAATTTTAGGAAGTGCTGAAGTGGTCTGAAATTACAACCATTCTAACTTTCACTCACCTTATGAGAACTTTGTGAAGTCTTTGTATGAACATTTGAACGAGTGAATAAAAAATAGAAATAATTATATCAGAAAGTCCCAGAAATATGACTTGAAAAGACGTTAGTTAGTTATTAACAATTAATGGATAAACTTTTAGAATACTTTGAGCACTGATGCAGTCAGCATAGGCCTCTTGCATTGTTTGCAGGTAGGCCTGTACATTTCATTCCGTTTTCGATGGCAAACGCGAAACAACGCCAAAACAACCACCAGTGGACAAAAAGAGTATTACATGTGTACTGTTAAGACTCGCCATAGAGAATAGACCTCTCCAGAATAAGTCCCGCCTCCTAACTTCCGTATCCATCCAACCTTCGGTCGTCAAATGTCTATGGGAAATAACATGGCATTTTGAAAGATCGTACCTGTCAAACTCTGTAGGTGACAAAGTAGAAAAAGCTGCTGGGCAGATTGGCCTACACACTTCTGCCATCTAGTTCCCACTGGATTTTTTTATTTTCGGTGCCGTTTAAGTAGTATAGTCTATAGTATACTACTTAAATGGCACCGACAATCAAAAAATCTAGTGGAAACTAGATGGCAGAAGTGTGTAGGCCAATCTGCCCACCAGCTTTTTCTACTTCGCTACCTACAGATGTTTTACCGGTATGATATTTCGAAACGCCATGTTATTTCCCATAGACAATCGACGCCAGGAAGTTGGATGGATGCGGAAGTTACGGAGGCGGGACTTATTCTGGAGAGGTCTATGAATGGGGGAAATTGCGGAGGTTATAGTTTGACGATGTCATACTCCCGTGCGGGCTGGATGCTACATACCACAGACATGTTTTGGGGGGCCACCCAAAATGAGGTGGTAGGCTGTATCCGGCCCGCGGGCCGTAGTTTGGTGACCACTGCTCTACACGCTCGCAGGAAGCAAGGAATGATACAACCAAGTGAATATTTATCAAGCTCTATGAATAACAAGTCACTATTAGCTTCCAGATAAAACAAAACAAAAACAAAAAAATTGTGTCTCATTTCAGAGAAAAATATGCTGGGGAGCATAGAGAGAACTGACCTTCCCAGACTGTCCTCCAGGTCAGATCCAGTTTGCTGCAGTGTAAAAGGCCCCAGACAAGAATGCACTAGAAGGCGACCACTAATTGGATCAGGGACCACCCTGATCCACCCCATGCTGCTCTCTGACCATTAGAAATGTTAGCTTCCTCCCTCCCCAGGCACAACAGAGCACTATTCATAACTGGTCCAGAGATAGAACTACAGGCTAATGGTCATATACAGCCAGGCGGCAGGGTGAAGAAACAGTGGACTCTGGCATTAAAAAATCTCGGGGAGAAGGAAGGCAGGTCTTTCATCCACACCTGCTTTGCTGCAAAGCTGGGGAGACACAAAAATTCAAAGCAGAAGCAATGTGCCAGTCTCCCAACATGAATCCCACTGTCTTGCCATTACATGTGCAAGTCTTAGAACAAAAATCAGAGATATATGGACAAGAAATGCTCTGCTAGGCATCTCGCTCTCCAAAATGAGTTGGGCTCGTGGATTCACTTTGGTAAATGTACGATATCTATGCAAAACAGGTTGTTAGCAAAGACCATGCCAGAAAAAAATCCGATGGTACAACATGACTCAAACACGCCTCAAAATGAATAATTCATTAGCTGTTATGATTGTACATAGGCTACTGTATGCACTGCTCATTACATGCACAGCTCACTGTGACGACACTGAAGTTGTCATAGACTAGGATCAATTCTATGGAAAATATTTAGAAAATGCATCTAGCAAATTCAACGAAAAGTCAGTAAACAATCTATTTCACATAAATGTTTGGTGCTGATTCAGAATGTTCTGTTTACCAAGCAGAATTCTGACTTTCTGAATTTTAAGACTTCTAATTAGCATAATAAAATAGGCCTCTACATAAGCAAGTCATTGCAGGTAAATAGGGTAGACATTTTAACTAGGTATCACTATGAAACTTTCCTGGTTGACTATAAAAAGAGATATCCAAAACTCCCTCTGTAAATACATTTGACTCTAATTTGTCAATGAGAATTTTGAACTAGACTTTATCCAATGTTCAGATTTCTGTACTTGATGAAATGTATGCAAATCAGCATACATTTAATTAGATAAATACCTCATTAACATATTCAAAGATAAGAATTCAGAAAACTTGTCTTGTCTTAAAGTAAGTATTCAACTGGGAAATGTCATGGTGATATCTAGCCTATTAGTTAAATTTGTTTTACCCTATTTAGTTATGGTGTCTTGCATAAGGATGCTGAGGCCATGTCATTATGCTAAACAGGCAGGCTTAAAAATCCAGCCGTTCACCTTTGCCAAAGTATTACACTAATTTGGTCTTTTTGGCCATCGTCGACTTCAAGGCAGTGCTGCCTAGCCTAACCCTAACTCTTGCACCTTCCAGACAGCGCTGCCTTAAAGTCGATGGTGGGGGGCAAAAAGACCATATATCCTAATTTGGGGTCAGTGTGGTTGTCTCGCCAAAGGAAGTAAAAATAAAAATAAAATCTACTGTAAATAGAAACAGTGTAGGCACTGTACGTAGAAAAAAAAAAGTCTGGACATTTTGGGGAAAATGACTATCTGAGGCATATCACCATTTAAGATAAAAGATGTCTCTATCATCATGTTAAAGCTCCTCACTGAAACGGCTGCAGTGGGATAAAAGCTTCAGTCCTCAAGCAGCTCTTCACTTAATTTAGCACAGCAGTAAACAATAGAATTTTACATCATGGCACACAAATCAGCTAAACTGCATCCTCCAGCTAAGAAATAAAAAAGAATGTCAGACTGGAATACAGGGCTTTCGGGGGTTAAAGTGATCCAAGGATGGCAGTGTCAATAGCAGCCTCTACAACAGTGGCTCGCCATAATCCCTTTCTTGTCTCTCTATCAGGTTACCAAACAAAGCCATTCCAGGCGGTGGAGGTAGTTGTTATCTCCAGACCCATTAGAGGGCTGGCTGATACTGCAAAACCATTTCTTTCTAGTGACTTATTGGTGGGAACAGAAGATGAATGGAGCCACTCTGAGCTCAGCTCCTTGGGATCAAGAGGGGATAGTCCTCTTCATCCACCTGTAAATAAGAGAAGCAGCATCCAGAAGTGAACTAAGACACATTTTTACAGGCACAGAAGCCTGGGCGAAAATGCACTCCGTTAGGAGTATCTACCACATCAACAATAAATAAACTGTGTGAGCGTAAAGGTAAAGGTATTGCAAAGTCCTCATTATCAACTTCAAATGGAGCATAAAATCTATACAGTGCGATGCATAGCAGCACTGTGTAATTGCAAGGATATCTATACTTAGATGGGATGTGCAGTGGCTTGTTAAAAAAAAATCTCTTCAAAAAGATCAGGGGTTAATATGTATCATGAGTTGCCAAGTACATAATTTTTCCACCTAAGCCTTTAGCACAGTCAAACTTCACAAAAGACTATATATATATATATATATATATATATATATATATATATATATATATATATATATATATATACACATACTCACACTGTGCAGATTTCACACAATTTTTTTCTCATTTGGCTTGTACTGTAGTACAGCACTGAAGGCAGCTGCCTTGTCTCTGTGCTGTCAGATCCCGAGGCATGACAAAAGCTGAGACAAGGCATTCTGGAAGTTACATTGTAATTTGGGGCAGATGGTGCCTTTACAACACCAACTGCATGATGTGAGAGCCTGCCACCACATTTCGAGAGACACTAGGAGAATACAGCCATGGGTGCAATCAAAAATGTGGTGGAAGGCATGTTTATCTAAATAAAACCATCATTTTGTGGCACAGTTGTACAGCAGTTAGCGATTGGATGCAGAGCATAAAAGGACAATGGCATGATAAGGGGATGAAGTTGCTATCTCACTTCATGAAATGATGGACAATGGCTGTAAAAACCTGCAGAGAACAGCTGAAAAAAATGTCTTTGTTTCAGTATAATTGTTAACTTGGTGTGAACTCTGAGATCTTCTTACTGTTTATATTCCATACTAAAACAGTTTTACAGTATTTTTATTTTATTTTTATATTTGTTTGATGAGTAACTTGAATGAATATCACAGTATTGTGAACACATTTCAACTTAGTCATTTAAATTGGCAGAAGCTCTTGGCAGAATCTTCTTCTTCTGTACTTAAATATTTGTTATAACTATATGCTTCTTGGGCACTGGCACCACTGCCTTGGCGTTGTTAGCACCTTGCTCTAGCACAATCTGAAAACAAGGACTTAACCACCCATCACAACTATATACTGCATAACATGCCTCTCAGATGGCTAGAAGAAATTGTGCACACGTTATGTATTATGTCCATCTAAAGTATACATATTACATTCAAGTGACACTGTGCATGGAATTGGTTGATTGCTGATAATGGGACTAGGGTATAAAAAATTGTAACCACAGGGGAGCACGCTTGTCTGTGTTCGCTGCGATGTGATAGCATAATTTTTGCTTTAGAAAAAATGTAAGTCTTCAAAACAAGTACTTAAAAGGGTGGTTGGAAAAAGGCACATATAATGACAGACAACAATCTGGTTAGCTGAAGATGTTTTAGAGATGAGGAGGGATGGTAGCTGCTGATCTTTAACAGCAGGACAAGTGACAGAGTAATTCATACCTGTCAGCTGTAATGGAACCAATTTTGATGCCACTTTCAGGTCATCAGGGTGATTAAAACCGAATGTTATTTTCTCCCTGCAGTTTAGGCCAAATTCAAAGCCTGGGGACAAATGGAATCTGGAAGCAGCATGAGATCACCTCCTTGTGCTCCAAGAGACATGTTTTTTCTTCTCATATTCATTTGTGGGACAATGAAGGCAATAAGGGCAAATGAAATCGGATCGAGAATCAATGCAAACGTAAGGAAATGTGTCACCAGGACATCATTATGTCTTTGCTGCAAAACAAAACCTTTTAATAGAATGAGTCAAATACTCTACACTGATTGTTTATGATGGAATATTTTGTCAAGTGTTGTGTTATATCACTACTAATCAAAAAATGCTTGTTTATTTGCCATGTATGCACTATTACATGCACTAATGCATCATACAGTTGCTTTTATTTATGAAGCCTGTATTCAATATATAGAGGTTATGCTTAATTATCTATCTATTGTCTGTGTATGGTATCATCTGTTTAGTATTTGCATTCAGCAATATGGCTTTGAGAGCCACCAACAACCTGAGCCAAAATCATAGTCACAACATACTTGGCCCAAAAAGCTGATTCTGTAAACAGCATGCAAATATTGTGATCAAGTATCATACAATGTCAGCACCAATTACAGCACAAAAACTCTGCCATGTGTGTCACCTTCAAAGGACTTAATGCTATTTATATTATGTAGAAACTTGACATTTCTGGCAAACAACACATATTTCTTCAAGCTCTACCAATAAAAAGCCCAATCCCAAATTTGCCTCCTCTTGCCATAGTAATTAATTGATAAAAGTTAATTGCTTTAAGTTATTTGCTGCCTCAACAAGACATGCATTTTAAACACCTTATCCAATCCCTCTTAAAACCTGAGGATTCAATTGCCTCAACAATTAGGTTTTGTCAATAGAAGAGGTAATGAACAAACCTTCACCTTTGAAACAAGCATGGTCTTGCAAGAAAAAAGAAACCTGAAAGAACCAGCCAGTGAGGAGAAAGCAATTTGTACACATTTTTAAAAGTTGAAAGAGGTTGCTCCCGGGGATGATGTTCATGGCGAGCTGATCTAAGCAAGGTAACAGCACGCTTTTGAGGTCTCCTGGTCAGCTGAAGCTCTATCAGTTGTCATGGGCTCTAAACCACTGGAGGTGAAAACCGGGGAGATGACAGCACCCAGCAAGCTTTCACCTGTCTTTCACTGTCTCCAGAGGGAACCTGAGCCTGGGATGTGCAGATGCAACGCTCACACATATGACAGGGATAATTAGGAGCTAATTAGGCATTTTGAGAGGAACATTCTCTCAGGAGTAGGGAGCCGTGAGGACACTGCACACAAGGGGACACTTTATCAGAGGCTGAAACAAGGTAGCACATGCTGACTGTCTGCCTCAGTCCATTGTTCAGCATGGTTGAAATGGATCGTCTCCATACTGAACTGCAAAGCAATCTCCTGCTTCGTCTTCCAGCAGAAGCGTGTAACTCTAAGAACGGCACTGCATACTTGTACAACTTGACAATTAAAAGCATTTCTACGGTATATTTTAGCATTAAAAGGTAAGAATTGCACAGAAGTATAGCAATACTTGGCATGTCTCTGAAATCTGCATTTTTGTTCTTGAAAGAATGGTAATTGTAATGGATGTTCAAGACAACTTTTTTTACTAATGGCAAATAACAAAAAACTACTATTGTTTGCCGTCTGTTTTTTTATATATACATGTATATATAAATATATATTGTTTGCATTTGTAGTAAGTAGCAATATGCTGTTTCCTACCGTTTCTATTTGTTGTATGCTGTAGCAATTATAAAATCACACTGCTGGTACTGCAAATGTGCACATGACCCTTCTATTTACTCAACCAATTGCATTCTCTTTCAATAAGACAACGGCAAGTAAGCCCCCACGGCTGAGCACACAAGCAACAATTTCCTGAAGGTGTCTGTTTATTATTACATGCCTGTGTTCTCCCTCAGCTCATTGAAATGCAACCCCAGGAGCACCCTATTTAGATTTCAACTGCTTTCCATCTGAGAAAGACATTCCTAGCCGGACTAAATACAAAAGGCAAAGTAAAAGTGCCTGTTTGTAAGACAAAACATGGATTTTTTACTACATTTCTCTAAATTCTCCGAGACCAGTAGCACGTGAGGCTAAACCTGAGCATTCCCCAGAGTCTTCACCAGAGCTCCAGCATTATGTATAGATTGTTTTCTTGAATATTTACTGCAAGCAGGCACACAATCTGGGAACAAAAAAAAAACGATTCCAATATTCTGACATTTACAAAAGTCCTAATGTGTTTGCTTTTGCTTAGCTCTTGGAACTGAGTTCTCCGACTCAGTTGGTCAGATCGCTGGCGTCTCCGTGTCTGTGTCTGGTGCCTGATCTATTGGAATGCCTGACATTGTTGGCGATAAGGCAGCAGTTTAATATTTATAGCATTACTCCACCGAATCAGTAGAATTGACTTGCCATGCCCGTCAAGCCAAATGCTGTTTCCCTCTTCTCACCAATGCACTCTCTCGGTCTCTGTCTAGGAGATACGATTGAGGAAATGAACGAGAAGAGATAGTCTGGAAATAAATGAATCAATACCACAATATCGAGGCACCAACCTTACCATTAACCCTTGAAGGGATCTTTAACATTAGTGTGAGGAATTAAGAAGGTTTAGTAACAGTATGTCACTTATTGTTATACAGTGTCAGTGATAAACCCACTCTTTACAGAAGACATAGTAGGGGTGTGTAGATGGGTGGTAATATGTTGTGTATGCTTGCATGCAACATAGGCCACCATTACCATAGTGGTGGTACCGGACAGGGCAATGACAGCAGGGATATGACATCTCCTGCCATAAGGGGGCCCTCCCGAGGAGCCCTGGAGTTGCCCTCCGGCCATGTAATATCATGTTAATTACCCCTCTGACAGGGCGGTGGGAAGGCTGAGGTGCGCTGAAGATAGTGCCTCGGCTGAGACCTAATCACAAGGGAACCAATTTGACTGCCTGTGTGTCTGCAGCAGCCTGGAGTCTCATCGTTCATGACAGCATGGAAACATTACCGCTAGGATATTTGCTGCAGTGAAAATTATTCCCTGACGGAAAAATATATATTTTTAGATATAGCTGTGTGTGTGTCCCCCCCCCCCCCCCCCCCTCTCGTTTGTTTTCACTCACACTTAAGTTTTGAGCAGGTGCCTATTTACAGGCCAAGTGGAGTTATCAAACGGCCTTAATGGCAGCTTGTGTCTTGGTGTGTTCTCTGTTGTTGTGCTGTTATCTCCGTTATCTATTCTGTGGTGTCAGGGAATCCTCAGTGCGGTGCAGATGTCTTCTCTTCCCTGATTCCAAATGAGACTCATTTTTCTGCAAGACTACTCTGGATTGTAGACTTGGCTTCAGATCACGACAGCATACTGGGGGGCTTGCCAATACCATAGCATCAGGACCACAGTGCAAGTCTGCCGTGCAATAGCTGTTATATAGTAAAAACTGGGATGAATTTTGCCTAGTGCTGTTTACTGGGAATTATGAGCTGCACAGATATTGGTAGCGCAGCTTCAGTGACCCAAATGCTGGGGACACACACGCAGGGATACAGGAGTGATGCCGGAATGCTCATGCAGACAGTGGGAAGCAGTGGAATTAGATAAATGGGTAAGTGGGGAAATGTGCACACAAAGCCACATACCAAGAGCCCCCAGGAGCTCAAATTATATCCTCCTATCCATTCTATTAGCCTTAATATTTCATTCTGCACATGTGCAGGGACTATAGTTTGCAGACTCGATTATGAAATTAAGAGGCCAATTTCTTCGTAAAATGATTAGCATTCTAGAGCTGCTGCAGACCTCTCGCCTCTTTCAACATGATGTCCAGTCGAAATTCATCATTCATGACACCTCAAAAATCACCATATTTTGCATATAGCTGACATACCACCCTTTCAAAACTTGAAAAGAGTTCTGAGACAGGAACCATTCTGAAATCCAACTCTCAGCTGAGGATATTCTCCAGGGGAAACGTGAACTGACTGCTTGGAAATTCCTTGCTGGTAGGTCCGCCGAGATCGGGCGTCAGCTTTTATGACAACCTCAATCAGTTCCCACCTGACGGAGATAGCACAGCAGAGGGGCACACGGAAGAATCTCAACTGCATGATCAATGCTGAGAGCGCTTTTGAAGGCTCACCTTCAGATTCTCTCAAGGTCGCTTTGATAACCGGCGCACATAGATGACCATTACCACAACGAACCTCACACATCAAAACAGCGATATTTGAAACAGAAAGGGAAGCAGAAAGAGGAAAGGTGAGGGTTGGGAGTGGGGAGTTGAATTCACTCAGGCTGTCTCCTTTTCCCTCTTCTGTCACACTCCTTTCCTGTTGCTCAGACACAGCAGCTCCCAAAGAAAAGTGGTTAAGGGTGCGGTGGGGTGTTTGTTTCTTAGGGTGGGTTCAGGGAGCGTTTACAATACTGATGCTTCCTTTAGCCAGAGAAAAGTCGACTAGAGGGCCATTTTATGCTTAATTTACAAAATCGTTTCAGCTTGATGTCTTAAAAACAAAGACAAACTTACTACCTTATTGTCTGATTTCACTCTTCAAACATGTAGGAGACATGTTAACATACTATGCCTTCATCATTATAAACCAAACAAAGGCTATCATTAAATCTGATCTGCTTCATATAAGAATACATCAGGAGAACTGCTTCATCATTATAACAGTTTTTAAAAATAGTGTTCCTGTGTTGTGATGAACGGATGTAATGTGGCAGTCAATGTCTGCTGCTGATTACTACCAAATAATTTATCATCATTGAGAGCTAGCATTGTCTTCTAGCAATAACTGCCCAGGAGAGCTCATCAGCAGAGCCACAGTTGACCCCTGCACAAGAGTGACTGACATATATGAGATGGCCCAAGATGGTGTCCAGTATAAAATCGGCCCAACAAAAATAAATGATCTCAAAAGCCAAAGAAAAATAGATATCTAAACCTTCTGGGACCATGCTGTCAATTGACTGTACAGGGTGGAGTGTGTAGGTTTGAAGTGTGGCTGCAAAAAGGGCTTGAGATGAACCCTCCATCCTTAATGAAACCTTTATTGATTTCTCATTCAGAGGAATCACTGCCTCTAAGCCCATTCTCTCAGTACCAAGTTCCCACATTTAATTTGGATGTTATCTGTGCAGAGACTTTATCCCTAAAATCTCCTGAGAATCATAGGCAGATTTAACAATGCAGCACACAACCCCTCCTCCAACTTTACCTCTAAGCCCAACAGAAAACCCAGCCAGGACCAAATGAAAGCATAACTATCAGCCAAAACAAAGGACCACTGTGTCTGGTTTAAGTTGACCCTCAGCATCTTTAATTATTAAAAAGCAAAGCTCTGCAAATCTTCTGCCTGCTTGTATATTTGCACCAATGCGAACAAAATTAGCGAGTAGCTATGGCTGTGACAATTCCATTAGGAGGACAGGGGGAAGTTACTGGGTGAATTGTACATTCAGCGCACATGCTGCGATCTAAAATGAGCTTAGGGGAACTCGCTGGCAAGACCAGAGAAATATGGTGCCAGCTGAAATGCAAATTTTGGATATTTTAATTTCAATTCATTTTTTGCAGTCATCTGCTCAGCAGATAGGCCGTAGTTGTGTGACTCTGACAAACCCATTGTTGCAGACTGGCAAGGATCCTGGTAATCAGTCTCTCACGATCAATTTTGAATACAAAAAGTCTTTCAGAGGGTCTAAAATATGATGGAAAAGTTACTGTTTCAGTCTGCAGAAATACAACCTCTGAATACAACCATACACCAGATTTACAACCGTTTTCTGAATTTGTGCCAGTTTATGTTCAATCTACCATAAACCAAATCGATAACACTGTGTTTTAGACATAACATGTTTTGTGTTCTGTACTGAGCTCACAAGGGCTCATTCATAACTCAAGGGTAAAGCAGTGCATCTTTCTGCTGGGAGAAAACTTGGCTTTCCAATGTCTCAGTAAAAACACTGAAGCTATATGTCTGAGAGAAACTTTGAGGTAAAAGTGAGAACTTTAGGGAAAAAAATACACATTTAAACTCTGTTATGTGTAACTGGTGCTCATGAATAATTCATGAACAATTTTCACTTTAATATGAAATATCTAGTTTTCAGATGAGGCTATGTAAAATGTACTTGTTTATTGGATGGATTTAACATGATAAACCTCAACCTGATTCCATGACTGAATTTGCAACCTTCTCATTTAAGAGTATTGTCAAAACATGCACATGGATATAATGTAGCCCACAAAAAAAGAGCTCCTCACATAATGTGATGAACATATACATCTGGTCCTCCAAAGGGTCTGGGGTGTTGTATTATGCATTAAATTGTCTACATACCCTGACCTTTATGGATTTAATCTGATTTTAAGAGCCCGGACGTAGCAACAATGATAAAACCATTCTTTTCTGAAGGTGTCAGGAAAGCCAGCTCATCTAACAAAGGATCAATCTAAGGTTCTGCCCTGAGGAGCATAATAAAATGGAGAAAGCCTTCACATATTTTCATGTCTGTGATGCATTAGGATAGATGTAACGAGGGTACTATATTTTTGAAAAATCAATAACATACTGTTGCCTGTACAACAGAATTTATGCACAGATCAGGCCTCTGGACAAAAATGTAAAATTAGACTATATTCCATGAATCATTTTGAAACCATCTGCACATTTATAGAAAAGTGCAACATACCCTTTACAGTGTAGTAGCCCATATATGCCCCTTAGGAGATGAACTAAATTGAGCACTACACTACAGTCTCTATGGTCAAAATCTCCTCAAACCACAATTAATTTCATTTGATACTGCTACTACTGTTACTGCTGCTGCTGTTGCTGCTGCTGCTGCTACTACTACTACTACTACTACTACTACTACTACTACTACTACTACTACTACCACTACTACTACTAACAATAATAATAATAACACATTTTGTCTATAAGCACCTTTCAAGTTACAAACATAGAGGAAACGGTATATAAGAGAAAAATTATACATATGATAGAAATTATACAAATGATAGCATACAGCAGTGACAAGAAAACACTGTGTCCGAAATGGGAAAAATCCTGCCTTCTTACACAGTATTCAGTGTAACAGCTTTGCACAATGCTATAGTGGCAGGGCATTTCAGAGTTTAGAGCCAGCCACGCTGAAGGAACCCGTCACCCATGAAGCGAAGCCTAGAGGGTGGGATGGACGGTAGATGGGCATCTGTGGAGCATAGGGTGTGGGATGGACAGTAGATGGGCATCTGTGGAGCATAGGGTGTGGGATGGCGCAGAGGTGATGGCAGTAGGGCTTCTGTCTTGTCTTGGTTGAGTTCTGTGTCACTCAGCTATTGACAGCATTGAAGCAGTCAACCAGGTTGGAGGGTGGTAGAGTCTGAGAGGGCTTAGTGGACGAAGTTTGAGTATCATCAGCATAGTAGTGAAAGTTTAGGCCATGTTAATGTAATATACGGCCAAGCGGGATGATGTCGATAATAAAGAGGATAGGGCTTAGGACAGAGCCCTGAGGAGCACCATGAGGGAGAGGGGGGGACCTAAAGTTATCTATAGAGACAAACTGTTCTCATGCTGTGAGATATGATTTAAACTAGTGGCATGCCAGTGATGCCTAGTAATGTTTTCAGATGGGTTAAGAGTTAGCTGTGACAGACAGTGTCGAAGGCAGCTGTGAGGTCAAGGAGGATATTAATGCTGACATGGCCTGTCTTAGTACTACTGTATGCTTCAGTGGCGGTTGCTGCTCTTTGGAATAGGGGAAGCTCTGATAAAAATGGTCAATTATTAAATTAATATTATTAAGGTCCTATATTGTTCTTTGAGGGCAAAAATTATTCCAAAACCCAGAATAGACCAAACAGTATAGAGTTCTGAGACATGGCAGCTTGGGAGGAGTTTAAATAGTTTAAATAGGCTACTAGAGTTATTTCTCTGTGACTATTCTGTACGTTCATCTGCCTTGCTGTTTCATTTTTAATCTCCCCTGGTGGGCTTTTAGCCAGGCCATCCCACTGTCCCATTCACTCCCAGAGACACTGGGCTTCCCTGGTAATTACAATTTTGTGGCGCTTGTCCAATAAACGTCTAGCTTTTCTGCACTGAGATCTGCCCACTCTGTAGTGCCATTGAAAGTCCAGTGAAGCTGAGTGTCTATGGGTTTTTTGCATGGTTTTTTGATGGGTTGTGTCGTCACAGCAATGTATTACGGGTGCAAAATCACAATAAATGACCGGCAAAATCTTATTGCTGAACGAACTAGCCATGAAGTTGAACACGTTTTTAGCATGTTCTAGTTGGAATTGTAGGCTAATGTAATACAGTATGCGATTTTCTGTGATATTTTAGAGGAGGCTGAGCTTCCCCTGTAGTCAGAGCAATCGCCTCTGGTATGCTTTGCCCTAAACCCAGATCGAAACTCCTCCCATAGGTCATGATGGGTTAGATGTTCCTGGAACTGATTGACTCGGTACGCTCAAGTTTGACATCTAATGGAAGGTTGGAAATGGGTCAAAAATCGTCAGTGGCTGCTCTCGGTTTTAAACAGGAGTGATAACTGCTGTTTTGAGAGAGGGATGTACAGAGCCAGTAAGGAGAGACAAATGTATTACATGGGCCAGAGGGGGATAGAGAGCCAGCAGATCTTGACCAGTAGGGTACATGGGCCAGAGGGGGATAGAGAGCCAGCAGATCTTGACCAGTAGGGTGGCAGGTGGTAGGCCTAGCCTTTATAGACCCTTTCAAGAGAGTTCCATTATCAGCATCATAGTTGGCCCCACAAGACTTCCTTTTTAACATTCCATATGTTATCTTAATGCAGAGGAAGTAGATTGGGGCCCAAATAGAATGTTCAAGCATTGTTTTTGTTTACCTTGTTGAAAGGGTCCATAACAAGGTCAAGGACAAAGTGTTCATTGACCAGGGAAAAGCAGATAAAGATCTAGAAGGAGTTGCGTGAGAAGACACATCAGTAAAGTAGTGGTAGGGGTTGTCTGGAGCTGCTGGCAGATAGAGCTAATTTTGTTTGTGAAAAAATGGGAGTGGAGGTTCTCTAGGGTTACTCTGTCCTTTGGCAATAATGGTGGTGTAGTATGTGGTCTTAGTTTTATTGAGGGATTCCCTACTGGCATGTAAGACATGTTCATTGTATGTCAGTGCATGAACAGTTAGGCCAGTCCTCCAGCTGACGACCAATTGTGAAGTTGAAGATAACCAGTTCTACATACTCTAGTGCATCTTGCGCAAACACCATAGCCATTTATCAGACCACCTACGTCCAAAAACAAGCAAATTAATATCCCCTAAAAGATCTATGAGGGTGATTCTCACAAAACCAGCAACACAAAGGTTTCTGACATCCATTTTCTCAAAACATGTTTTGAAACATTTAGATTATTTTGTAAGGACTTGCCATAAAGTGCATTGTAATTGCTCATACTAGGGTATAGAATCTAAATGTTGGAAGCCATCAGAAGACATATGTGTTGCTTTCATTAAAATAGACCATCAAGAAAAGAGAGGTGATAATGGTACAATCAAAAAGTCCTTATGTCTCATTTTCCCAATTGAATCCCTCATATCTTCTCAGGAAGAGAAAAAGCATGGCAACTGTGGGGGTTACATCTGGAAATATCTTTTTTGCTGATATCAATCTGCTTATCTGGGTTTGAAAGCCACTGCCAGCTGTCAATCTTGGGGGTGCTACCGGTTATCAGGTCATCAATATGGCAGATGCAACAGTAAAGTCGCATCACTCAAAAGCATAAATTCTCCTCTATTAATTATTGAGAGTTAATGCAGCATTTAGAAGAAGAAAAAACTTCACAGTTAAGCTGGTGGCAAGTAAGGCGCAACCAGCTGTGATCTCTTCTGGTCTGTTCTCCCGTTCAACACAGCTTGATAAAGACAGGCAGAGACAAATAACAAGATAAGTGGCCATTCTATTCACTTTTTGGTCATCAAGGTTTATCTTCTAATGAACATCTGACCACCTGAATCAGAAGCAATGTGTCAGATTGGTTACCGTTTTATCCCAATATTGAAATAAGCCTAGCCAATATAGGCCCATCAATGAAAACTGGTCTGGATTTTCAGCATTCAATTTCAATGTGCTTTTTCGATTTTCAAGGTTCATTATTAGGGTATCTGGATGCAAACAAAAAATATGGGGCAAATCAGTTCATGTTAAGTTCCAGTTAATTAAATATATGTGTTCTTATTAACCACATATCTGTCGAACCGTTCGTCCAACTGATTTGGCAGGTGTCTTGCTACTGACAAGAGTAAGTGCATTGCCAAGCTTGACATTGTTTGGATAAGAAATGCAAAAGATATTGTTAAATTTATCAGTGAAAAAAAGCACATATTGGCTTTCGGAGCACTACTCCCCATCTCACACAGCACTCTAGGCTACCAGAGAGGATAGAAGCAGGGCTTTGGCAGAACCAAATCAATGTAGGCTACACAGGTAAATAGTTAAGCGAGTGCAAGATGTGTGGATGATTATCATGTCTGACCTCAACAATAAAGACCCCCTGTATGCGATTTGCTTGCATAAAATGATTCTGCAGATTTTGCAACAACACGCCAACAAGCACAGGTATGCAGTGGCTATTCAAAACAAAGTAAAAAAGAATGTGCAATAAACTGACACTTCTAACAGCCCAAGCTTCTTTGGACTGTCTTTAGACTTTGAATAAACAAACAACAATTCTGACTGCAAGGTCCCAAATTGAAACAACCGATAATGGTCCCAAATATAAGGATGTTTCAGAATGCCATACATGCAAAGCATGACCAGCTATAGACAACAAGTGGCAGACAGAGCGTGATGTTACTTATAGGCTACCAGACTGTTTGAGTCACTGTTTTTGATTGTTGCAAATTTCATATGATGATGCATTATTCCACAAAATGGTATTGTATTCTCGATCAGCAAGTTTTTTAATAGGCTAATATAGCCTTGACTCAAAACAGCTGTTAGGTTGCTATGTTGCCACCGTGGCTCATGTTTAACATGAATACTGTTGTAAGTACAGCAAACACATCTTTCTTGTTGACAAAAGCTTAAGTGCTGTTTTGTTCCTTCTTATAAAGCTAATACTCTGTCCAGGTTGTTAAATACTGACACAATCAGCGGCAGCCATTAGTTGTTTACAAAAGTGCCTCAACCGGACTCCTCTGTCATAGTACTGTATAAGGCCCACCCACTTTGGGGAAATATTTCAATGGAAGAGGGGCCAGACCCCTTTCACAAAGTGAACTTCATTTGGGTCTGGTTATACATAAAGCAATTGGATTTGCATGTTTAAAGAAAGAAAAACACTACCATAACAAGTTTTTTTCTTGGAATTGACACTACTGCACGTAGACCATTAGGCTTACTTTTTAAAAGCAGCTCCCATGCAGAGGGTCATACTAATCCAAATTGTAGGCCTGCTGATAAGGTTCATAATTTACTGTGCTATATATCACACTTTCATGAAACCCAAACCCCGAATCTCAATAAATACATTAAAAAATGTATGAAGATGAAAACACTGTCCGTATGATTAAAATCTGAAAGTGGCCAAAACAGATTGCAGAGTTGAGAGAGCACAAAGCATTATTTCTCTCAAGGCTAGAGAAAAATAGCTTAAAAGTGGTTGTGTACTTTAAAGGTCTAATGAGACAGCTTTGTTTAAAGAACTAAATGATTGCCCCATTAGCCATTGCCTTGGGTGCTCCAGTCTCACAAACGCTGATGAAGGTCAAACCCAAACCTCTATGCATATTCACACTCACAGACACAGTCACAGCAAAGGCCATTGAAAGACTCCCCATTACTGCTCAGCCAAGCACACAAGGCAAAGTAAGAAATGCTGTTACACTGCCATGTACAGTACAACTAGCTGTTTAAGGTTATTAGCCAAATGAAATGCTTAAGTGTTTAGGTTTTAGGCTTTGTGTACATATGAAATGATTTTTCAATATGATTTAAAATCTTCTTGTTCAAGGAATCATGTTGTAAGTGAAATCAGAATTTGGAATTCAGCAGATCAAAACCGCTCCACTTAGTTCAGATGCACGGTGTAGCAATCTAAAATGGCTGTAAAAAAATTAAGTATCAGACAGTGATTTCCTATCCTAAGTGAGGCACCAGTTCACATAATCTGCCTTCTGCTCTGCAAGGGTGCCAATCCGCACTCCTGGTGTTCTGCTTAGATCCCTTTTGAACATACGCCCTTTCAAGTGAAATTAATCAAACTCTTTATCACATGGGCAGTATCATTACCCAACTGCAGAGAATGAAATGAAAGTAATAATCAGACGGAGCGAAGGCTTTTTGTACTGACAGCAAAGTTGTCATGCTGCGTTGGAAAAGGAGATAGACAGGTGCATCTGCTATAGCTTTGACACGGTCACATTCAAAACCATAAATTAAATCCTTGGCTTTATCTGTGTGCTGAAACACATTCTCAGCATGTGCCAGAGGAAGATAAAGATTTGTATACTGTTGCAGAGTATAGAGTGAATTTGTACATCTGAAAAGACAATAGAATTTTCAAATGTATTTGTTCAGACTCCAGCATTTATACTTGTGCTGTGATTCAAAAAAAATCAGATAGGCTGTTCTACGGTGAATTGATGTTTTACTTCTACCCTTATCAATATATAAACTCTGCCTGTATGATAAACTGTAAACATCTGTTAGCCCAAAAAACCCTGCTGTAGCTCCATGTAATAAAAGTTCAAACAGATTTCCCATAGAAGGTGCAGCTATCCTTACTATCCTACTTTGAGAGGCTTGGTCATAAATTCACAGGAATCCAGAATGGCAAATAATTACTTGCTGTAGCTTTGAAAACTGAGAACAGATTACTATATATATCATTATATGTGATTATACTCTCCTCAGACTCTTGTCACCAGCCGCCAGGAGATGGATAATCTTCCACAGAGAATACACCATTATGCTAACGTCCCTATATCCTCCCATGGTTCCTTCATCAGTCTTGGCGGTTTTTTTACAGCTGCTAAGAGAATACTGAATGAAAGCACAAGTGCTACTCAAGTGGAAATGGAAAGCAAAAGTCTATCCTGCATGGCAATGGAGTGTGTGAGTAAGTAAGTGAGTGTGTGAGTGAGTAAGTGTGTGAGTAAGTGGGTGAGTGAGTGAGTGAGTGAGTGAGAGTGAGTGAGTGAGTATGTGGCTGAAATAGTTCAATGTGTTATAACACGTAAAAAAAACATGATGTAATGCATATGTTTATCTATTACAAAAAGAACAATAAGAAATATACATGCAGTACTTTAAAATTATCTAAAATTATAACAAGCTCATTTCAGTGTCATCTATAGAACATTTGTTCAGATGAGCATACAACCCAACATAAGACCCACAGAACAGAAAGAAGGTTTCTATTCATTCCCATTTGGGAGTTGAATTTCTGTGACACAAGCAGGTAATCAGGAGGGCATGAAGCATTAACTTTAATGAGACATTTTGCAATTCATACCTGTTTTCCATGAATAGTGTTTATCCTTTGTAAACTCCAGGTCTGAATGCACTTGAACTATGGTGAGAGACAAGAAGAGCAGCAGGTAGTTCCCAACACGCCATGTCCAACCAACGACACCAGTGTCATCTTTTAGAATCATAGTCCAGCCACTTGACTGCCTTGTCCTTTTCTTATTCCTAAAGAGGGAGAGATGGAGACACTTTAGAGGAGATTAAACTCAAGCAGTGTGTCAGTCTGAGCTATGTGAGGAACTACTTCTCTAGAGTCCAGCTCTGGTCAATGCCCTATTAGTTAACTTTTCCCCTCTGGAGACAAATCCAAGCCACTGGCTATGGATAAATCGTCAGAGAGGCCTGGAACTCATCCACTGAATTAAGGTTAGAGCATATGGTGTTACAGCATAAAAATCCATTCCATAATTTCAGTTTTGAAGGAGGTAATCACATATTTCAGTCTGCTGCTTATTTAATTCTGCCTGTCCCTTGGTGCCGTGACTCACACCCTGAGGGTAAAGAATTAAGTTTGTACACAGACGCTCCTCAAATTCCTGACAGCCTAGCAATGTATCAACAGCAGCAATAATGCAGAAATAATGAGACATATTTGAAAAAGAGTGAGAGAGGTTAAGTGAAAGAGGTTTTAATATCAGCATGACACAAACATAGCCCTCACACAGTAGAGTACATAGACCACTTTAAAATATATTGACTATTTCACATGGCCTCTCTGAGCATTAACAATTCTCAATAAATTCACTGGCAACAAATTGTGACTCACATAATGATCCCAATCCAGTGGTTTACTGATTGAAAATGGTCTGTGCCATTGTATTTTCTGTTTGTACTTGTGTTGTGAATGCATAATGATTTTTGCACAGATCTGTGGATAAGAAAACACCCAAAGGCCTCTGTATTGTCAAGGATATATCCCTGTGCCATTGGTAAGCCCACCTTACCTGCACATAAATTAAAAATTTGATTTATTCTTTTCGCTCAGTGGGTGCACACAATGCATTTGGTTCATCCGATCTTCTCTGGCTTGCTGAACAAAATATGTATATTGATGGATGAATAACTATTAAGCTTAACTACGCATTTGGAAGGTGGGATTATTTCTATGTGATTTCTCGGGAAAGCCCATGGCCTCCAATTGGTTTTCGGTTGATTTCATTCAGGAAAATTAGATTTTTATCTCATTGCTTTGGCAGTGTTTCACTGCTAGCTAAATCTGATTTGAGAGGGGTATGTGGAGAAAGATTGATGGAGAGAAGAGACAAAAGTGGAGTCAGAAATCAAGGAAGGCCAAGAAAACCACAACCAGGACAATGCCAGCAGCAAAACAAATGGCAGCAAATCAGTGCTTGGTGGGTGCTCATCACCATATCTTCTTCGATACCTGCATGAAATATGTGGCTAAGCAAACACAGGTCAATTAGAGACGTGCACTACTGGTCGGCTTACCAGGCAAGCCAAAAGGCTGCCTCATTTCTGAGCAAATCCCTGCCTTCTCTGCAGGCGGCATAATAGCAATATTTTTAGGGCAAGAACCATCCCCTACAACCAAATACATACATACATACTATTGACTGATTAGGAAATGTTTTTAAAATGACTTTGGCTTACAGATCCCTTCTATAAAATGTGCAGAGTTTATATTCATGATGTAGATTTTTTAAAGGTTAGGTGTAGTTTATCAAACATTACTGGAGTCAGTAAGTGTGAAAGAGCTCGCTGGAGTGATGGATTGTAGCCTATCTTTGTCATACTGGCAGTTCCGAGGAGGTGGTGAATATAAATGCTTCCCCCTTCTTATGAGCAAAAATGTGTGAGTATGCTGCTTCATGTGCCTGCGTGAGAGTGTGTATGGAGGACCTACTGTATGTGACTATGCATTTGTGTGTGTGTAACTGTGACTGTGTACGGTGTGTCTGTTTGTGAGTCTACGTTTGCCTGTGTGTAGCTGTTGACAGCCACAAGCCCCAGCTATCCTGAAAATCTTATGTGTCAAAGTCTTAAGCTGCTTTTTAGCATAACTAGGTCAGTCGTGGCTGCCTGGTTGCAGGCACAGTGCAGTGTGCGCGGCTGAGCTTCTGAGAGTGCCGTGACTGCGTCAGGGCCAGAGGGCCATCTTGTGACATTTGAGCTGAGATGTGAAGGAACGCTCACTCACTCCCCTAACCCTCTCGAGTGGTGCGCTTTCGTGAAACGCAGCGCGTTGATCATCTTGCAATCAACACCCGGGGACAGAGAGGAGAGCAGACCCTCGGGTAAACAGGTGGTCCCAATAATTAATGTTTGATTAGCTTCCCCCAAAAGCAGCCACGATGGCATCGCGGGCACCTGATACACTGCCAATTTATCCCATCTCTGCTCTCTCTCTCTCTCTCTCTCTGTCTCTCTCTCTCACTCCTCTCCTCTCTTCCCTGGACGATCATAAAGCCATCTTTGGTGAAGGGGAAACAAAACCGGCTAATCCAGTCCATTTGACACCGATGCCTTTCATTTGCTGAGGTTTCTGTTCAATACTATGGTCCAGTTGGCTTGCGTGGTCACATGAAACCAATAACTTGTGCAATATGCCTAGATGCTGATACAAAAATGAGGATGTTATTGTTTCCATAGATACAGTACACATTCCAGACAGCAGCATCCTTCAAGTAGTCCTTTGAAGCGTAATTTAATTGAATATCACAACATGCATGGATGGACAACAGGCCCCTTCAATAATATTATATTGTAATTTTGTAATTCAGCAACATAATCATTGCATGACTGAGAGAATCATCAAAGACTCTTTCAGGGAAGGAAACCTGCTTAGTTGGCCACTTCTGAGATATTTTGCATTTTTGACAGCTGTTTTACATCTCAACATGAAAAAACACACCCTTTCAATTCAATGTTCCCCAATTCCTCAAGTACATACACATGACCTCCATTGGCTAGAACATATTGTTAACAGGAAAATTGCCGTAACAGGTGCAATTCTCCTATGCTAATTGCTGTGACTGCTCCTGACTAGTTATCTACTGCCACAGATCCTAGATGTAATATCCTTGGTGTATAGACTACATATTCACCCAATATTATTAATGGTTACCTGACTTTCACTGTTAAGTTAATATCCCCAAATCAGCTTTTATACCATGGTCTCAGTTGATTACTCATTTAGCAAGCTTGGTAACTTTTTTCAGTGTCACCTTTGAATGACAATTCCATTAGCTGTGGGCCTGTCCATTAGTTTTACAACCCTGTTTCCAAAAAAGTTTGTGACACCATGTAAAACATACTTAAAAACAATATGTACTATGATTTGCAAATCATATTCACTGTACATTTAATCAAAGGTGGTGCAAAGACACCATCTCCATTGTTGAAACAGAAAAATTGCATTATTTATTTTGGAAAATATAACTTTGAAAATTTGATGCCAGCAAAATGTCTCAGAAAAGTTGGGACATGGGCATGACTGTGTTGCTTCATCTACTTGGGAACTGAGTAGACCAGTTGCTGGACTTTGGACAATGAAGTGTTGTCCCACTCTTGCCCGATATAGGATTTCAGCTGCACAACAGTCTGGGGTCTTCTTAATCATGTGTTTTTATTCCATGATGTACCCAATATGGCAGGTCTGGAGGCACAATATTTTAGCACCTGGACTCTTCTGCTATGGGGACAAACTGCTGTAATACTGTATGTGCAGAATGCAGAAATATTCAAAGTCTTCCCCGAAAAAGATATTGTCTGTGTGGCAGCATAATGTTGCTCAAAACCTTACCCCTATCCATCATTCATTGTTGATATTGTCTTTCCAGATGTGCAAGCTGTCCATGGCATAATGCAGCCCCATACCATCATAGATGCTCGCTTCTGAACTGTGCACTAACCACAAGTTGGATCGTCCCTCTCCTCTTTATCCCAGAGGATGGAGCGTCCATGATTTCCAAAAAGAACCACAGGACAGTTTTTCACTTTGCCTCTGTCCATCTTAAATACCGGTAAGCTCGGGCCCACCCAGATAAAACGGAGGCTTTTTGGATCATTTCTAAATATGGTTTCTTCTTTGAACGGATGAGTTTTAACCAGGATTTGTGAATGAGGCATGAAACTGTGGTCATAGGACCACATAACTTTAGGACCTTATAGGTTAGTTATAGGACATTTATTTCTGAGCCCATACAATGTTTTTTTTTTTTTACAGAAACAGATCTGTTTTTAATACAGTGCCATTTGAGGCCCAAATGATTGCGGCAATTCAATATTGTTTTCAGCCCTGTCCCTTACAAAGATTTCTCTGGATTCTCTGAATTATAACGCTATTATGCGAAATGGATGACGAAATCCCAAGATTCTTCACAATTTCACATATTTTCTTCTGTGAGACTCTTACTCTGGGATGCCCTTTTTACACCAAGCATGGTATCAGTTAACCTAGTGAGTTGTAAAATGTTCCTTGTGTTTTGAGACGTGTTGCTAGCATCAAATTCAAAATGTGCAAATATTTTCCATGAAATATTCTAATTGATCAGTTTCAACATTTAGTGTATCTTGTCTATGTCCTTTTTGCAACCAAATATGGGTTTACTGATTTTGATATGGATTTTCAGATGATCAAATTCTGTTTCTATTCACATTTTACACAGTGTTTTCTTCACAACTTTTCTGGAAACAGGGTTGTAGACTAAAACACTGGGGTGCCACTAATATAACAGATGCTGTTGCCTACAGGGACTTGGGGAACACGCAAGGTGTGCATTGTATCAGTATGCGTAAAAATCTGCAACCTTGGTGTTGCTAGCACCTTGCTCTGGCATCTGAGCTACAGCGGCACAGAGTGAATGTTTTGCCAGAGAAATACCTTATAAGAACACTCGGCTTGTGTTGCAGCCTTTAATGTTGATGAGGAAAGGATCGGAAACAATCAGAATCAAATCTGCAACCAAAATTCTCCAATCAATTTTTTGGATTGCGTGGAAGTTCAAGCTCTCAAATCCACATTTTAGCATGCTAATGTGGAGAAAGCTTCACCCTCTGAATGTGAAAAGGAAAATCAGTTGCACAATGCACCAGCCATCTCTCAAAGCACAATTACAGAGTTCTGAAGCCTAGTGAGCAACCAACATAAAGCATATAAAACACCACTGGCAGCCCAGTTGGCACTGAACAAAGCCTGCTAACATTATAACTGACGGCGTCTTTTGGCAATATTATTGGCAATGTCAAAGCCAATAAAGCCTTTTAAGGCTTTTCTTACATTTTTGCGGTGTGTTCTGAGCCGAATAGCAAAACTACACCGTGCTTAGCCTGGCTGGTTAGTGGGGATGACAGGTGTGTTTGTCTGTCCTCCACATGACCCTGTACTATCAAACATCATTTGAAGATGATACCAAAAGTAGTTCAAAAGGACAAAAAAAGCTGGGAATTATTGCCATGTTACACATAAGACAGACAGACAAACACACACACACACACACACACACTTAACTGCACAGCTTTTATGTATTTCTTCATCAACAGGAACAGGTAGCAGATAGAAATGGCCGTGTCCACCAGATGGGAGTTATGGCGGCAAACAAACTGCCACCCATTCTGTTTCGGAACATTACCTAAAGGGGTAGGCTGAGAGTCATCACTTAGCGCTGACAGGCAGTGGAGCAGTCACTGGGCCGGTGGTGCCGTTGCTGGTGCTGACAGTTTGGGCCTCCTCAGTTGCTCGGGGTGACACGTGGACAGCAGATAAACAGAACCTTGTCTTTCTCCTGACGCATCATCCAGCAGCTAATCCTCTGTGACTCCCCCTCGGGAAGTTTGGGGCGTGAAGGATGTGTCTGTCACACCATCACCGGCGAAAGGACACCGATAACCCTGTCGGCGAAGGCTGGATCAGGTATCCTCCGTGAGAAAATTGTGCTGGGAATGGTCCCAGACCCAATGAGGCTGAGGAAAGGCAGAGAAAGAGACGGAGAGAATTTAGGGCAGAGGAGGAGAAAAAGGGGACATGCAGCCAAGTCACCTGACCTCATAGATGAATCCTTCATTACGCAACATGCACACTCAGTGCACACTGAGGCAGGATTAGATTGCCATTTTTAATTTCTGCACAATGGATGCTAGAAAGCCAAGGATGGAAGGGGAGTGTAATTGAACTACTAGAAGAAACTGTGTAAAAGAAAAGATTTACAAGACATATCTAAATAAGAAACTTAAAAACAACAAGTCAAAAATGTGTCTACCATACAGCATCTTAAAAAGTTTTTTTTTTATATATTTGTAATTTCAGATGGTAAAAATCAGACTGAGCTCCAAAAAGAGCAAGGGATTATGTGATCAGAATGTACACATGCCTCAGAAGCCTTCTGAGACAGGGACAAAAATCAGTATTTGTTTATTTGTCAAACATTTCAAAAGAGAAAGCATTCAAAATGGAGGGGATTAGTATGACAATTTATCAGCTGTCACAGAGTATCAGCCATGTTGGAAAACACTACACAGTAGCACTACTGCAGGCCCTGCTCGGCTCCAGGTTGACATTCAATGATTACCTGTCAACACCACAGCTGAGCTGGACCTTGCGAGCTCATCCCACTGAATCCCTGATTCCATTAACACTCCGTGCCCTTGTTCCCATCCCGTTCCTTCCCATCCCGTCCACACTGTCGAGGCCTTTTACTCCTGCCCACCTATTGACTCTCCACGCCATGCTCTGGTGGCCCTGGTCCTGCCTAACCCCCCCCCCCCCCCCGTTTTATTTCGCAGGACTTTTAAGTGCTTTGCCTTACCCCACCATTGTGTCTCAGATTACTTTCTTTGGCTCAGGCTGTTCCTATGCCCTCCTCCCTGGTGTCACACAGAGAAGAGGGAAAAGGCGACAAAGGTAAAACAATTGATTCTGAACACTACAATGTGAACGAACAAATTATTGAATAAACATTATGAATGGATCAATTTTTGAGGTCCCTGTTTGGAATGAAAGAGGTCTTGCTGAGGCTTTGTTTGCTGCACTGAGTACAACACCCTGCAACTTCATTAAAACATTGCCTGTTTTTATTGTCAGTTGGAAGTCATAACTTTGGTGTAGAGACACTAGAAGAGTTGCCTTTATTTTCTGGCTTCCACACTGTGTTAAAGCAGCAGTATGTACTTATTTTACCTTAAAATAAATCACAAATTCAAACTCATTTGATGATACACTGATTTATAAGACTTAGACAGATATCGTCACTACGTGCCCGCAGCATCTGTAATTGCACTATGTAACTTTGTTCTACCATTCAAGTGCATAACCCCTTTTGTCAGTTTGACACACTGAGAACCACCGTAATGTTGAAAATTGACGATAAGGGGTATCAATTCCAATTCTTACATCACATTGCTGTAAAAGGGTTTTGCTTGAATTTTACCTCATGCAGTCATCGCTATATTTCTCTTCCTGCTAATGAACACCTGAGTCTTTCTGTGATCAATCATCTCTATTTCTCTCCAATGGTGACATCCAAGCACACACTAGATAAAATAACATTACGTTGTAACTATAACTCACATGCTCCCATATAAAATCCTGCAGCACATAGTTCAAGTAGGTAAATCCTGATGAAATCAGAGTGTATACTCTACACTACAACATATACCCAGCCAAAAAGGCAAAGTATCCATTGCACATGGTATAATTAGGAGATTGCTTTATTGTTAAGAGCAAACAACACACTATTTCGCCTGTCTGCTTCTTCAGGTCCACTCCCCCACCAAGCCATTTCTCGTTTCCGCAGCTGCGCACTGTCTCCATATTATATTCTCCATACCGCCCTGGCAGATGGAACTCATCCTGCTTGTTTGTTGGCCTAATGGAATGTACCAGTACATGGAGACAGGGGAGCGGCCGTCAGGCACTATCAGGGCTGCCAGTGACACTCACAGGAGTGCTGTGGGGAGCAGGGCACGTCACCTACACCTGACTGCAGCCACAAGGGTGCTGAACTCAATCAGATCTCTGTTTATAGCGAGCCCCACACACCTCCGGCCTGCCTGCCTGTCTCTCCCCAGCTAACGCAGGTGCCCAGTCACGGATGGTTAAACAAGCAGCAAGTCAAGGTGTGGGGGCGGTGAGGGGTCACGTAGCGTATGCATTCATTGCAGGGTGTGGACAGCATACATATGAGCGAGCGCTGGGCTTCGCAGACCACGCCTATCACCCCCACCCATCTCTCTGAAAGATCATCTTCGACTGGTCAAATTTCCATGAGTGGACATCTCTATTGTGATCAAGCCCTAGTAGTGTGCTAAAAATGCAAGTCCAGTTAATAAGAGAAAGAGTGTATAATGTTACATGGTCTTTCAGCATTTTCAGCAAGCACTCCCTTTGTGGAAAGTGTGCGTGTGTGTGTGCAGAGAAAACCGATGGAAACCATTAGCCGTTAAACAATAAGCTTTACTGGGAGACTGTTTTTATTGTTCGGCGTAGTAGTGAATAATTACTGAGTAAATGTGTTCAGACAGGGCAAATATTATAGAGACAGAGAAACAGTAGAATTGTTGCATATGAATGGGGTGAATTTTTGCGTTTCAAATCAATTCACAGAGTGGTATTTTGTTGTCAGGATGTTAAATCATTGCTCCCGGAGTGAATTAATTTGATGGAAACTAAAATCGAACAACTACAACAACAAAAGTATAATGCTATGCAAAATGTAGGTCAATGAGTTCCTTTAAACAAAACAAAGAAATAAGCATAAACAAAGAAAACATTTTACTGACAGCCTTACTTTCTCAAGTTATCGTCACATTTTCCATCATCTAAATTTGAAAAAGGTGCTTGCATTTCAATTTCCTGGACTGTCACTAGCAGTTTGTGTCCATCATCGAAAGACCATAATTTGTTTTGCTTTGTTTTGTTTTTTTACAGCCGCATTAAAAATAAACAGAAGAATGATACTCCCCTAGTCAAGCAATTATTGGTTTTGACAAGGCATTCATTCGTGAACATGCAATCTCACATTTACAGTCGCATGAGAGCTGAACATGATCCACTGGTCTGTGCCTTGTGCAAAGGGGAAAACTCCTCATCAATGAATGGAGTAGCCTATCTGGAGTGTATCTCTGACGACAAAAATTAATAAAGGAAATAGCACACTGGTACTGTTGTGATCACGCCAACATGCCAATTTTGCATCAGATTAGTTGGGATGTAGACTCAACAATGAATGATTGATTTTGTGTTTATCAAGCGAATTATCTATCATCAACACCTAGTGGGGGTTGTGAGGATATTAGATCTATGAGCTTATCAGGGTCGCCATTATGGATCCGAGAAAAAGCCTGTGGAAAAACTGATAAATCAACTACTACAATCCATCACAATTGACTGTTAATGACATGTCAATATTACTGACTTAAACAAAAACTAGGCTTGTTTCATCCATTCTATCTAAACACCCAGACAAGCTTCAACAACTGCCCCTGTACAAACAAGTCAGAATTTGAAAGAAAAAAGTTTACATACCAACCACCACATGGGCAGCTTAAGTACCGCTACACTGAAACGCAAACTAGCACCGTAGCAATACTGAAAATAATGAGCTTCTTTTACACTCATCAAGGAGCTGGTGGTGATAAGCTGTGGTGCAAAGTTTCTCACCAGATCGCTTTTAAATAGCTGAACGGGGAGAACAAACACCTGGAGCCCCTTTAGGTGAGAGGATACCACTCCTGTCAGGCGGCAAAAAAGAAGTCCTTGTCATCCCGGATTTTAATTGGCTGTTTTTGAGGTGGTTCATCGTCTGCAAGATGAAGAAACCGCTTCCCTTCAAGTGCTGGTGACAGCGGTGTGCTGCACAGGGAGCAAAGAGCATGGAGTGTAGAAGGAGAGACAGGAAACCAGGCACCAAAAATAAATGCTCTGCACAGTCAGAATGCCTATACCAGCAAGGAAAAACATAGTAGCGCATCTGAGCCTCATATCTGCCTCCAGTTCATGAAAGAGTACTCTGCCTTAAAAAAAAATGTAATTAAACATGCCACCCTGTTGTTCCACCTGGCTGCTTCTACTCGTTAACCAGTTTATGATCAACAATGTGCTAGCGCTAATTCCACCTCCTGACTCCCGAGAGATTTGATAAGGAGGCCAGGAAAATAAAAAAAAGCTGTGCTGGCTGGTGGCAGTCCGATGAAATGGCCGGAGGCGGGGGGGGGGGTGGATTATTCAAGGGAAGGCCTGGTCGCTGGGGCTGGCTGATAACATGGTCAGGGCCCCTTGCATGAGCAGACACCTGGTCCTAGACAATCCTGACGGGCATCCCTGTGGGAAACGCCTTGCTAATCAGCGCCAAGCGCACAGAGCCGGTGTTGCCTGGAGAGAGTGTCCAGAGTCTGGGCGCAGCTGAGCTCAAACCTGTTAAAGTCAATTATACAAGAGGACGAGTCTGAGAGAGAGGGGAACCATGGGTGAAATTAAATCTCGGAGGTGACACAAATTCTGTGAGTGAAAGACTACTTTGAAATACCAATATGCTTCAGGTTAAAAACGCACTACTAAATGAAATATCCCATCTGGTCCATGGATAACTGGACAGAAAGTGGTATGGTTCATACTTCATTTAGGTAGAGGGATTGTTTGCTATCCAGATTCCATTCCTTATTGAAAAAAACATATTTAAAAAACAATACAATATTTAAAATTCAATAAAATATTATTAAACAATCTGCAGCATATTGTAAAAATAAACTATCCCTACACTGCCAGAAGCTTTGAGTTTCAGTCAGCTGATCAAATACAAAAGATGAATGAACCTACAAAAGAGAGGGCTGAAACCATGCCGGTCTACATCAAGTAGAGTATTACGCACCAAACAACGATTTTAATTTAAATGTATTTAAACTTTCATTATATTCTTGCATTGATAGGGACAAAAGCTAATTGAACTGTTTCATATGCTTCAGTATACATGGTGAATTTGTATTCACACACTTCTTGTAACAGTTATTTTCAGAAATCATAACTCTAATTTTGTGCACATGCATCAAAGCCAAGAGTGTTTAATTTCATGACTTAGCTGCTCATGTGAATCCTATCCCATCATCTCAAATCCGATATGGCCTACAGGCATAAGAAAATTTGCTAGTAAGTCCAAGGCAATCGCAGACGCTTGGGCAATACACCGCTCTAAATCAGTCCAAAACAAGCCTAGCATAATTCAAGTGTAAATCCAAACCTTCAAAGTGGAATTGCATGTCATCCTCTTAAGGGCATTTTATTTATGGATGAAATTTAGCTGGGAAACTACCATCTATCAAGTATATTTGTAGATGGCAAAGGCTTTTCATTTGCTGAAGGAACCTTACATGACACTTATGTTCTGAGTGCAACAACTCCACCCAATAGTCAGACATACAGCATCTTGCCAGTTCAAGAATGACCATGCC
This sequence comes from Alosa pseudoharengus, assembly GCF_046254945.1. Classification (NCBI taxonomy): domain Eukaryota; kingdom Metazoa; phylum Chordata; class Actinopteri; order Clupeiformes; family Clupeidae; genus Alosa; species Alosa pseudoharengus. The sequence continues at coordinate 22,412,933 of NW_027468718.1, read as the reverse complement.
ACGTTACCTTTTAACATCGAGGCACATTTATTATCAATGTGCTTACCTGAGTGGGGAGTAGCTTATTGGTCTAATATGTTTAGGTCACCAATACTGCCAAATATTTGATACTTAAGTCTAAATGTCAGCACATAATTCTCTCTGACCTTTCAAATTAAGTCCCGAAGTCAACGATGTGATGATTACCAAAGACAAGAATGCCATTGCCCTTGTATAAAAACACACACATTTTTAATATCCATATCTTATTACTTCATTTAACCTTTAGCAGATATTACAGTGTTAGGGCATGACATTAAAGGAAATAAACCAAATGTCTGGAATTCAACCTTATAATCTTAAAAAACGCTGAAGTTGTGAGAAATGAATCTTATTACTAATTTGAAGTAAAATACTACAGTATGCTCCTTCTGGTCCAAAAAACGTCTTATTAAGAACTGAACTGGCATATTAGGCCAAAACTCCTTTTTAAGGACCAGCTGCCAAACTGGGGTTTTTGGCCCTGGGTGACAGGCATGCACAGGCTCAGAGATAAGGACAGGGGGACAATAAAGGAGGCCGTCAGGGAGACCCCCGGTCCTCTCTGTTTCAGCCAGTAGATTACCAGAGTTCAGCCAAGGGCGGAGACAGACAGCTGGCATAGAGACTGTGTCTGGGGACAGCTCCAAGAGCATGGGTGACTTCTTCCATTGATCCCACATCTGAATCAGTGAATTGGAGATTACACTTCCACCCATTGATTCCATTCACTGCTATATCACAAAGGCTTCCCTGCCCCCTAAAAAAACATATATTTGCTGAATTGTGCCATGTGATGTAACTGGGCATTCAAAACAGTTTTTGAAGCTCTCTCCCGGCCAAACTGTTCATTACTAAAATCAACAAAAAGACAGAGTTTAAAGGCGCTGTCTGCACGAAAGGCTAACTGTACTTTTAAACACAAGCTTTGGATAAGTTCATGCAGTTATTTGATCACACTGATCACTAACTGAAATAACACAGTGGATGCTCTGAGACCCATGCTAAGAAGGTGAATTACTGGCATACAAAAACAAATTAGTGTGGTTATATATTTGCTTTAAATGAATTTTGTTCTGTTCAGCGAAAGAACTGTAAGACAAAGTACACCTACTGACATTTACATTTCAATAGTGTCTCTTCCGCCAGTTCATATCTTCAAGAATGAGGGAAGGATGAGGTGTGTGTTTGGAATAAGGTGAGTTGGCTATATGATTCATGCACGGAGTTGTCTCACAGTTGTTTCACTAAACTGTGGACACCATCTGCCACCACCCTATAATGCAGACAATTACAACATACAACTGTATACTTTTTACTCGGCTTAGGCAAATGAATGGTAATTAATGGCAATAGTCGGCTAAATGGTAATTAATGGCAATAGTCGGCAAAAAATCCAGACAGGAAGGCCTAACCCCCTGCCATATATTCAGTATAATGGTATGACACAAAATGTGTATGAAAAATATTGTGCTTGGCAAGAATGTTTGGCAATGCTACTTTTACACAAGTGATGGCAGCCCTGTGGGGATCTCTCAGGTATCTTCCTGTGTTTCCTCTGTCCTTTCAACTATCTGTATCACCCTACCACCAGCAAACAGTGAGAAATTGAGCAGCGTGCCAACATGCAATGATATTGCTGTCCTTTAAATAGTTCTGCTGTGACCAGCGCTCACATTACAGGTTGCTTGCTGAGGTGCCTTTCAGATAAAAGTTAAATTAAGAACAATGACATTCTTCAGTCATATTTCTCCAGTACATCCATACAGTGGTCTCCTTGGCCTATCTGTTAAGGATATCGATTCAGCTCTCTATTGGTTTGTGTCTTTATGTCCTATTGCAGAACAAGACAAAAGGTGCCCTTTAAAAGGATTTCAGTTTGAGCAAGGCAGAGGCGCCGATGATGCAGCAGAACAAAAGTGAAATCCTGCTAAAAATTATCTTGGGTATTAGAAAAAAGACAGAATTTTTTTCTCACCATCTTGCAAGAAACCTTGGGAAGCACTACAGTAAGTAGATGTTCAGTGGCAGAGTCTCACTCAAAGGCTACGTTCAGACTGAAGGCAAAAGTGTCCCAAACCAGGTCAGACTTTTTCAGAAGTAGTGTGAACACTCAAATCTTGCTTAGATCAAATCAGATTTAGACCACTTCCATTATGTGGTCCTGAATCAGACCCAGGTCTGATTTTTTTCAATGTGGCCGCAGTGTGAACAACTACAGTAAGGCGCAGTTTTTTCAATGTGGGCAACTGCAGTAAGGCGGATTTGATGCGACTTTTACGTCAATTTACATCGACATTTGTCACAAATTATTATGAAATTAGCTGATGCCATTGTTATTGTTCTTTTGCACATAGGGGTCAGTTCGGAACTGCAAACAGTTCACACTGGAATCTGATATATACTGTAGGCCACATTTGATAAGGTAATGTGAACAGCCAAACAAAAAATCAGATCTGAGCAAAAGATCCAAATTGAGCATTAAGACTTGCGGTGTGAACATAGCCATAGATTGTTGCTCTTGCCCTGAGTCCTCTCCCATCAGTGCACTAGGTCACTAGGGGAGGCAGAGGTGGGCACACCACCAACACACCAGCATGGCTTGGCACAGTCTGCCCAGACTCCCCACTGTGACCCTGCCTGCTAGAAGTGTTGATGAGGGAAGTCAGGGAACACGAACAAGCAATGATTCATGCCATTATTCATTTTGATGGCCAATTCTACTGAGACCTGTAATTTACTGGACTGCTTCAAGGAAGTTTCAAACTTCCCAACTGAATGTGCAATGTTATTTAACAATGTTACTTACCTAAAATCTTCACCTGGAAGCTTATATAAAAAACTGTATCTCAATGTTCTAAACTTCAGGTTTCTCCTGCACAGTCAGATATAGATGGCTTCTTCTTGTGCTCAAATCACAATTCAGGCTTTTTATGTGCATGCCTGTGATTGTATGCTAGGATGAAAATCACAGAAACAAATTCTGTATCAAAGGCGACAGAGCCATGTATCACTGAACCCTGCCTGTCTGACCTTCCCTGCTGTTGTGCCTATTACGGTTCAATTAACGCCAATGGCGTGCTGTGGCCAGAAGGAACAGCTGCCGTGCCCACATGGCAGTGATTCAATAAAGGGCCCCGGCAGGGGGATAGAAACTTGAGTCAACCTCTTGCATAGACCTAGCACAAGGGGATACAAATTGACTCAGTTTAAGCTAAAAAAAGGGGAGGGGAAATGGTGACCTGTGTTACACAGAGATATTGGGATATGTAGTGCCAGCAGGAAATATCGCTGAGCTGTGCCATATGGCTAATTGGATTTTAGTTACGGGATTGGATTAGTTACATTACTTAATTTGTTTCATTCATGGTCCTGAAGCCTGTAGATAAGGTTCAGGTCGATTTTAAAGCACTGAATTGACCAAGGTGTATCTTTCTGGGGTTAATATTTGCAGAAACTTCATCTGATCAAGTATTAACAACAGAATTGGAATTAAAGTATGCCTGTCTCAGACTGCTAAACTATGTTGTATGAAATGTTTGAAGTATGCACAAAAAAGTCCTTATGAACTAAGAGACAGGTAGCTCTATTCAATGGAATGCACTAAATAAAACTATATGAACTAGATGTACCGCAGAGCGGTACAAAATATGACCGCCGCCCAGTCCAGCACATTTTTTCCACAAAAAGAAATCATGCTGAAAGGCCTATATGATTCTAACTGTCTCACTAAATTGCATTATCCACACTCAATTCTCACTGGTATCTGCTAGACAACAAGTACCAAAACATGATTAGTTCATAGATTTCACATGTAAAATTCATTTTATACAACCCCACCTCCATCTTGCCTGTTCATAATTCTGAGAAATTCTTGATTGTTTGTGTTATGTTTATGTTATGTGTGTGGGTGTGTGTGAGTGTGTGTGTGCGTGCTTGTGTGTGTGCCTGCGTATGTGCCTGTGCATGCAAGCGTACATATGTCTACTGTGTGAGTATGTGTCATACGTATGATTACTGTGAATGTATGTGTGTGTGTGTGTATCTGTTTGTGCACATGTGTGCACATGAAATGGGTTAACATGACCCCTGGAGGCAAACATACGGAAAAAAATGGTCATCCTAGGCCCTACAGTTCTCAAGATATTCACAGAAAACTGTGTCTGCCCTACCCTCCTTTCGGGGGGTCCAGTCAAGCGGGGGGGCTACAGATCAAAACGAAAAACGATGGTTCCATGCTATCCATGTGAGGTTACATGCCCACCAAGTTTTGTGTACCCCGGTCTTTCAGTGTCCCGGGACTCATTGACGGAAATTTGGGCATGCGAAAAAGAAAAAAAAAAAAAAAATCTGACTAAACCTATATGACCGCCGCTTCGCTGCGCGGCGGTCATAATAATAACCATGCCTTCTGAACTGATTCCTCAGCTTATTATTTATTATCTGAGGGAACATTTTCATCTCAGGGCCACAATAAGTGGCAGGTAATGCAGACGAGTAACTCAATATCTAAGACGTTTCAGAAAAATGAAAATTCTTTACAGCTCAAAAAAAAAATGTGTAAATGAGACCAATCCAACATGCAGTAGTAAAGGCTTTTTTATCACTTGCACGGTAAATTGAAAAATGACATCCAGATTTGGAGAAAGTGTGTATGTGAGAGAGTGAAGAGAAGGTGAGATGTATCATAGAAAGTACCATGAAGTGAGTATCCTGTACGCCCCAGAATATGTATCTGCAGAAAGCAATTTGAAAATAATCCAGAGAAATATCCATCTTAAATTGATGGTTCTGGATTCAATGTCAGAAACCTCTTTTAGTGAGAGGACTGTCTGTGCCTCTCTATAAACACTAAATTAAAAAAAAAGTTTTCTTTTTTTAAATGTTGCACTATGCAATGCTGTCAATGTGTCCATTTCAAAACACAACATATTAAGTAAAAGTTTGAATTATTTCTAAATCAGTCTAGTCAGTTCCTGCTTTGTTCCCTCCAAAGAATTAAAGACATAGGGCCCTATCATGACATTCTAAAGCGCATCGTCACTCGTCAAAAGCTTATTCAAATTTAGTAGGATGTCCAATCCACATTGGGAGGGGTTTCGTTATCAAACGTTCAGTGCATGATGCAACAAGGTGTTCCTACGTTTTTTAATCAGTCATATTGGTGTGTTTGGGGCGTAACATAATTTAAACCAATGAGAATGACATCTGTCATTCCCTTTAACGGCGCAAAGCATATGTCAAATAAATGCATCGGTATTTTGGCATTCAACGGCGCATTTGAAGGAGGCTGCTTGTGAGACCGTATGGAATAGTCATTCCACTAAACCATGCTTTACTAAAACCAAGCATAGCCTTCACGCATTTGCACTCCTCTATTATTTGAACTCATTGGCAAAGTGAAACTAACTTCACCAAGGTGTCAGTCAACGACAAGACAGTTATGCAGTTACTTTCACTATTGACTGACAATGGGTTACCATCGAAAACATAGGCTGAATAAAGCAACACTTACCCAAATATTGCTCAAATGACTGAACAAAACAACATTTATCCTGCAGAGGAGTTGCTTATATCTCGTGACAGTGCGTCTTCAGCTGTGCTCCATACGTGTCTCTCGCCTCTCCCCTAATCACTTTTAACCATCATTACCAATTTGCAAATGATGGTGAATAACTTCTCATCATGAGATGTACAGTATTTCGTAATATCTTTATTCTAATTATGTTTCCCATTGTAATCGTGCAATTTGTAATGTTTTGCATGGACGTGCGCTGGTGTGCGTTCATGAATGATAGAAGGATGGTGCGTGCACCTGCCAATATGACAATGCGCTCTTAAAATAACATATAAACAACTCGCCATAGACTTCTGACCAGGTGTACAATAGCGATTTTTAGACAATGTGCCAGGCCCCTCCCTAGGTTGCCACACCCCTGGGCGCATTGTTTAAAAAAGAAACGTGCAAAATCGCTGGTTACAACTGTAACCGTGGTTCTATGAATAGTGGAAGACCGCCAGAGGCGATGAAAACATAGTGGAAGAGATCATGCGCTCGCGCATTGGCTACGAGAACTTATTGATTGGTTGTCATCTGGTGACATCATGACGCTACAATATATAAGCCTACAGATTCGTCATGATCTTTCTCCAAGGTCATTCTCGCCATCCGAGTGACCAAGGACTCTGGCGGTCTTCCACTATTCATAGAACCACGGTTACAGTTGTAACCAGCGTTCTATTTCATAGTTACAGACCGCCAGAGGCGATGAAAACATAGTGGAAGACTTATACCACCAAGTCACGAGGAATAAAGACCCACAAGCATCACAGTTCAGTTCAACAACTTTATTTAAAGCACACAGGTTAACGCAACAATCCTAGTCCTCACTAGGGAGTACTGCTGCAGAGACCGGAGGAAGCGGAACCACGTTCAACCGGTAAAACCTTGAAAAAGTGCAGGGTGTAGACCAAGCAGCCGCAGAACAGATGTCGGCAAGAGTTATGCCCTTCAGAGCTGCCCAAGAGGTCGCGATAGCACGCGTCGAGTGGCACCTCACAGATGTGGGAGCCGTTTTGCCAGCAGAATGATGCGCAGAAACGATAGCGTCCGACACCCAGTGCGCCAGCCTCTGTCTCGAAATGGCCGCCCCTTTCTGACAGGCCCCGAAGCGCACAAACAGTTGGTCTGTCGTGCGCCACTGCGCAGTCACTGAAAGATACAGCCGTAAGGCTCGCACTGGACACAATGGTAAGCGTGATCCTTCATCAGGCTGAAATGCAGCCAAAGTAATAGGCTGATTGGCAAACTGCGGGGACAGCACCTTAGGCAAAAAAGCAGGGTTAGGCCACAGAGTAACCTGGTTGTCATCTGGTCCCCATCGCATGCACAGAGCACTTACTGAGAGGGCGTGAAGTTCCCCAACTCTTTTGGCAGATGTGATTGCCAATAAAAAGGCTGTTTTCAATGAGATCCATTTAATGTCAGCATGTTCCAGCGGCTCAAATGGAGGCAAACATAGACCGTTGAGAACAGTGTGCAAGTCCCAGGAGGCAATGGCAACTCTCGGCCGTGGGTGCAATCTTTGTGCGCCTTTCAAGAAGGCCACCACTAATTTGTGAGCGCCTAAGGAAGCCCCGTCTATAGGAGCCCTATGGGCTGACAATGCAGCGACATACACCTTCAACGTGGCTGGAGTCCGTCCTTCATCCAGGAGGTGTTGTAAGAACTCAAGCACTGCTGCCACAGAACACTCAGCAGGGCTTAGATTGTGAGCCGCGCACCAAGCACTGAAAAGCTTCCACCTGCTAGCATACATTACCCTCGTGGACTGAGCACGAGCATTTAGAACAGTGTGTTAAACCCCTTCTGAACAATCCATGATGCTCTGGTTCCCCCTAGCGGCCAGACCCAAAGTTTTAGCCTGTCCGGGCAGGGGTGCCACAGAGAGCCCTCCATCTGAGACAATAAGTCCTTCCTCAAGGGCAGAGGACTCGGTGGTCCCATTGTTAACTTTTGCAACAAGTGAAACCATGGCATGCTCGGCCACCTGGGAGCTATCAAAAGCACCCTGTGGCCTGTTTCCTGGACACGACTCAACACTGCCCAGATCAGTGGTATCGGAGGGAAGGCATAAAGCAGGAGGTTCGGCCACTCGTGGGCCAGAGCATCCCTGCCCAGAGACTCTAATTGTTCCCCATACCACAGGGGACAGTGTGTGGTCTGTTTCGAGGCGAACAGGTCCACTGCTGCTGCACCGTAAGTGTTCCAGATCATTTTCACCACCCCTTTGTGTAAACACCAATCCGCTGGCCTCGGGCCCCCCCGGGACAGAGTGTCTGCCACGGTGTTGAGGCGGCCGGGAAGGTGTCTCGCACGCAGAGAGAGAAATCGTGTCTCCGCCCAAGTCAGAAGTGCCAGTGTCAGCTGAAGGGAGGGGAGGGACCTCGTGCCGCCCTGATGATTTATATGAAACACTACTGAAGTGTTGTCTGTCCTGACCAACACATGCTTTCCCACCAGAACATGCTCGAAATGTTTCAGAGTCAGGAAGACTGCCTGTAATTCCAGAAAGTTGATATGGCATCGTTTCATGTGAGGACCCCACTGACCGCTCACTCCTCGATGCTGCCACACACCGCCCCAGCCCATGAGGGAGGCGTCCGTCGTGATTACCTCCCTGCGTGCAGGAGGTGGGCCCATAGTCACTCCAGACAGCAGGAAGTCCTCCCGACGCCAGCGAAGTAGACATGAGCTGCAACTTTCTGTCACTCGTACCAAGGTCTGCTTGTTGTGCACTGCAGACAGGCGTAGCGCAATCAGCCACCGTTGAAAAGGTCGTAAGTGCAGTAGTCCCAGCTGAATGACTGCGGTTGCTGCTGTGAGCAGTCCTGCCAGTCTCAGTAGTTGAAGGTAAGGTATCCTGCATCCTGTGCGGATTCTTGTAAGGGCATGTTGAATTGAATCCAGTCTGGTTCTGGTGAGAGTGGCCCGCATTGTCCTGGAATCCAGGTGCATGCCCACAAAATTCACCGATTGGGAAGGAACAAGGCAACTTTTCTCCCAATTGACCCTGAGGCCTAGGGCTGTGACATGGCGTAAAAGGCGATTGGCATTGGCTGTCGCCTGCTCTGGGGTTGCTGCACACAGTAGCCAGTCGTCCAGGTACGGTAGCACTAAGATGCCTTCCTGTTGTAAGGGTTCTAGAGCCACCTGGATGAACTTTGTAAAGACACGGGGCGCAAGGGAAAGCCCGAAGGGGAGTACTTTGAACTGATACGTTTTTTGCAGAAAACTGAACCGAAGAAACTGCCGGTGCTCCCCCGCAATGGGCACATGAAAATAGGCCTCCTCTAAATCTATTGTGATGAACCATGCACCTGGTTCTATGGCTCGAATCACATCTGCTGTTCGCAACATGCGGAACGGCAAGCGCTTGAGGAACATGTTCAAGCGTCTCAAATCCAGGATGGGTCTGAACCCCCCATCCTTTTTTGGAACCAGAAAATAATGGGAGTAGAATCCCTCCATATGAACCTGAGGGTCTACTTCCTCTATCGCACCCTTCTGTAACAGCTGCTGAACTTCCGCAGTAAGGGCAAGAACTTGAAGAGGGTCCTTCACTATGGTGGGACGAACATGAACACACGGTGTAGGTCGGCGGCGAAACTGCAGGCGGTAGCCCTTCTCGAGAGTCTCGAGCAGCCAACTGTTTGTTGTTATTGCCCTCCAGCATTGCAGCTGAAGTGTTGAAAAACAAGCCACCGCCGACCTTGAGCAGTCAGTAGCGTCTACCTGTGGATTCATTGGCCTTGGGGGGGCGCCGAAAGGGCGGCTGCCTTGCAGGCGGTGGTTGTGGTCGTGCGCCCATAGCTGCACGGGGTGGCGGCGGGGCGGACCTGCGGTGTTGGCCATAGGGGTGCCGGCCAAGATTGTGCATTGGTGCACGCCGCTTAGTAGGCATCTGGTGGGGTGCTGATATGCCTACCTGTGGCTCCTTGAAGGGCGGCCGGCGCTGAACATGTTGCGAACGCGACTCGGTCACCCGCGTCCTCCTTTCCAATGCCTCCTGCGCAGCTGGCCCAAACAGGTGGCCAGGCAACAGCGGTAACTGGCGCAAGTTGTTCCGACACACTTCTGGCAGGGGTGACTGTGCTAGCCAGACCTGTCGTCTCGCATGGACAAGGAGACCCAGAGCTCGCCCGCATTCGCTGGCCATTGCACCAAGTGCCTGTAGAGAGACATCAAGCAGACCAGACGTAGCAACGTCTGGAGTGGCTGTGTCCAAAGTAGAATGTAAGGCCAGGAGCAAATGCCCCATTGAGTTGCCCACACGTCCAAGTCTTGCAACCGTGTTGTAGGTTTTAACCAGCATGCCATCAGTGCGCCTGCATTCCTTGTTGGGGCATCGCACATCCTGGCGTAGGGCTTCATCGGGCGACACGATGAGAGAGGCTACACAGGGCTCCAATGCCGGCATTGATCCAAGACCGATGGTATCTGGCGCGCTCATGGCCGCCAACGTGCGAGCAGCACGATCAGGCCGAAAATTCAAAGCTGACTGAAATGCTGAAGACACAACTTCAGTGAAGTCTTTGCAGTGAGGCACTTGCACGTCCTTTGGCCCTGGCACTGAGCGGCACAGGAGGTTGGTAGGGCCCACTGGGGCCTGGGGCAAGTCCAGTTTCAACCTGGCAAGCGCCATTTTGATGTTGTCACGGATTGATAAGTGTACGGAAGATGTGTCACTTTCATACTCACTGCCACTCGCTGAGTGCAATGAGGACCGCTGTGATGGCGTTAGCGGTGTGTCAGTGGGTGGCTGACCATTGGGATCAATAAAGAGAGATTCTGAGGCTGCCACCGACATAACATCCACTTCTTGTGGCTGCCGGTGAAAGGAATCATTAAGCAATGGGAGAGTGTGGGCACTATGCTGTGCTACACCGCCAGTCTGATCGGTGTGGTCTTCAGCGGCTTTGATGACAGGATCCGATAGGAGTGCCTGCAATTTCAGAACAGTAGTAGCAAGCTCATCCATTCGCTTTTCTAACTTAGCAGAAGAAGATCTGCGCTTGGATGTCGTTTGCTCCAGGTCTTCAGAATGTTTACGTTTGACACCACGCATATTGCCTGCAGCTTTAAGCGAAATCTCCGATGCCTTTGGATAGGCAACTGACAACCGGATTTGCCGTTGTTCAAGGGGCATCATGCTACACTCAGGGCAGGGGTTAGATAGCGCCTCCATAAGATGCTCCATGCCCAAACAGGATGGACAGCGGTCATGGCCATCCAACATGTCCATTCCAGCAAAGCATTGTGTGCAAAAGGCAGAGTGCTCCATGTCACGGAGGTTCAGCGCTGACACGGCGGGTAATCAAGAGTCGAGCTAACTTAATTCACAATATCCACTGAAGCTAGGCGGGGCTAGCAACTAATAGCAGATGTAATAGCTGTGAGCTATTATCTACACCAACAAAGGAACCCTGGAAACCAAGGGTGTTCGTTGGAATAGAAGTAATTGTTGGCTTGCCCGATAATGTAGCTAGCTTACTCACCTTCGTTGCAGCTAGCACTGGTCATAAGTTAGCTACTACTGTCAACAAACGAAGTGACCCTGGACACCAAGGGTATTCGTTGGGAATAGCAGTGAAAAACCAAGCGAGGGAACCCTGGATACCAATAGGTACTCGCTGGCCGAAATAGTGTACTTACCAGAGAAAAGTTCAGTCACTGCTACTGTATATCCACAAGCCGGTAACGTTAACGTCTCCAACCAGATCCTGGAAGCTGAGGGTAGGCTATCCGTCGGGAGACGCGAAGATTCCGAATCTGATTGTGTTGATAAACAACAGCTAATGGGGGAGCATGTACTACTCAACCCAAGTTCAAGTCAAAAACAGTTCTCAGCCAGGCGAGAATGAAAAAGAGAAAGATCATGACGAATCTGTAGGCTTATATATTGTAGCGTCATGATGTCACCAGATGACAACCAATCAATAAGTTCTCGTAGCCAATGCGCGAGCGCATGATCTCTTCCACTATGTTTTCATCGCCTCTGGCGGTCTGTAACTATGAAATAGAAACCGAATTAAACTTTGCGCGGGTGGAAAACGAGTTTTACGCCATGCGCCAGTGTGCAAAATACAGCCCCTAGTCCCCTAGTTTAGAGCAAAGTTGCTGACAAAGACAGCAGAATATGCACATTTGCTACACAAAAAATAGATGCTTCAGCGAGATAAAGGTGTGTCAAAGGCTGTATGTGGGCAGAGATACGCTGCATTAATTAGTGGAAGGTTTGGTGAAAGGTCATATATTTTACCTCATATGAGTCTGAGGAGCCCTGTTCAGCATTCTCCGCTTGTGCATGTTCCTTTACAAGCACAAGCATATTGCACGTTGGTTTTTTTTCAGGACTTTGGTAACGATCCGCTAGCTGCTTGCCCCATAAGCAGGCCGTCAAAAACGTGTCTCTGTAGGCAGCCTAGGCTCTGAGATCTGTACACAAAAACAATTGCTACCAACAAGTGTTGGCAACCACCAAAGGCAAAATATAGTGTTCCAACCAATAACTGACGAGATGCGTATTTAGGAAAGTTTCAATTGCACGGGAGGGAGGGGGAGTTAGCTCTCTGTTTTGTTTGAACATCAACAGAAGAGACGTTACCCCGCAATCACTGATACAACCTTTACACAAACGATTGAGTTTTGTTATGTCTGTGTTTTGCATTGGTAGCCATGCCAGTTATCCAAATACATGTGTCATTTTCATAATATGCAACCTTGGACAGCTTTGCTGATCAGTCCATTTAAAATGTAAGAATCAGATTACAGTGAAATCTATAGCAATCTTGCAGCAGTTTAGGGCAGTGTTCACGAAAACAGCTTCTACAAGTGCTTCTGCTGTTGTTCAAAATTATGCCATTTGTGACAATTGGCATAGTAATTGTAGCTTGTCAGACATGCTTTAAAAAAGGCACTCTGTTTTGAACTGACTGAAGAACGAGTGTGATTTGATCACTTAGATTCCATGACCCCATTCCAGTTTTTACTTATCCTTGTTGATTATTGTTCAATAAAGTTTTCATTCATTCATTCATTCTTTCTTTCATAAGTCACATAGGCTCCTGTGTGGTGATGTGAAAGAATTGTCTTAAGAGTTTACAGGCCTAAAAATGAAACCTTATATGCCAACAAATGGTATTTTTGCTGTTTAGGTGTTGCAAGGATATAGACGGGAGAGGTGTTAAAATTCCTTGTGCTGAAGGTCGGAGATTTCCCACAGTGGCCAACTATTACACAACATGACGCAGGATACAACGACAGTGCAGTTGGCTGGCGGCAGTCACAAACACACCACATGTTGCACCCAGGATGCGTAACAGCCTCCTTCACAGTACCATAGGCTGCCAGTAGCCTGAATGCCCAACCAAAGAACCAAAGCATCAAAAACAACATCACCAACCAAGCAACCTCTGTGCACAAAAAACTGGGGTCATCAAGCTGTGACCTTCCTTCATCGATGTTCGTTGAACCACAACACCTCCAGAAGGTTCAACAAAAATGACTGACGTCTCAGACCCACCCCCCTCCACAATCATGAGGGGTTCCTTACCAACAAATTCTTCGGTCATTCCTTTTTGTTGCTATGGCAAGTACTAACAGAGTCATCCAAAAGAGTCAAATATTTTGAGGTACACCGACGTGCAGATAATGTCAAGTGTTTACCCTGATTGTGAAACTAGCCATTTGTAGACATACTGGAAAAATCATGATTAGCTATGAACAGTAACCTACCTGAATAGGAAGTGCATAAGATATGGGTGGCTGTGAGCTATGTTCATGTTGATGAATTTGAACACCCTGTCCAACCTGATTGCAATCTTGTTCTGCATTCCACTGCACCCAAGGAAAAAGATCTTTTGTGGAAAATGCACTGGTGTGCACCATTTCTTCAAAGTGGATTACAATATGTGAATAGAAATGACAATGTCAGTATTGTGCATAACAGATGATGTTTATTTACTCATAATTGAGCATTTAATCCAAGTTAGATAAATTACACTACCTCTTTCCAGAGTCTTTCAAAAGGGTTAACCTAAAATAAAAATGCATTCTTTTTTAAAAAGCCAAGTATGTGTTAACTTTATGAATATCCAAGATAGATCAACTTAATTAACCCAACACTGGTGTATTCATGCTTAAAAAATATTATACTTATTGCCGGAGCGATAAATCAGACCTAGAAAGTGATGGTTTGTGATTTGCACATCCAAATGTGACATCCAAATGACTTTCCACTTTATCACCAGAGATAAAGACTACCAGCCCAGGCAGAATAGTCCATTTAAGACAGCCTTTCCGTCATCAAACTAGGGTCCATCATTTTCTATACTTTACTATTTCTACACTACACTAGCAGTAGGAATACTGAATAAGATAGTTTGCATTGCCGAAATTGAAATTGACTGAAATTGTAACTGTAAATTTTACAGGTAACAGTATGGAAATATACCAGTGTGAATTAGCTCTGTTAATTCAGACACATTTTCTACATTTCATTGTTTTTCACAAGAGTACATGGTCCACAGAAGGTCACCTTAGACTGCGACATGCTATCTGTTAATAATTCAGAAACAAAAGGGAAACCCATCTAGATTGCGTAGTTGAGGTCCTCAAAACCCTGACAATGCAATTAACATGAGAAACGAGGAGCACAACTTTTAGCCAACACAGGTGCTTTATACTTCACTGCTCTGCTCTATGCCGTCTTGCAACACCTGAGAGGTCCCAACCTCCATCTCACAGCTATGCTTGGAGACCCCTTTTCCTAGTAATTACACCTCCTCCTACAAACTTGGCAGAGTAGAGGAGAGGCCGATTACATCTCACCTTCACTTAACCTTTGGAACCAAATGTGACTCTGCCAGCTCCCCTCTCCTAAAGGACCCCTGCATTACTTAATCAACTGATAATAAAAGCAGATAAAAGATCAGATTCCATTAAATGCTGGAATAAGTCTTCTACTTCCTGTTTGTGAGGAGTTAGTGGGGTTGTATAACACTCGGGCTGGGCAGTAGCTTTCTGAGGGGACGGACTGGGCTCTTAATGAGGTCCTCTGTAAGATGTGGAGTCAGCAGAATGAGGAAATCAAAAAGAGGATGGAGAGAGAGAGAGAGAGAGAGAGAGAGAGAGAGAGAGAGAGAGAGAGAGAACGGACACACACAGCTCCAATAAAAAGAATATATGACAGAAATGTTATACTGTCAGTGTTACCGGGTACATCAGCAGTCACAAATGTGTATAACTGTCATGTCAAAGCTGACATGTCAAGCAAATCAGCCACGGTGCTTTTAAGAGTTAACAGGTCCTCTTTAAGTGTACATGCACCTTGCACTGAAAATGTCTTTATTAGCAACTCATGATAATGGATGTCAGTGGTTTACTGAGGCTATTAGCATGTTAGGAACCCATTAGACAACACTATTAAGCAGCAAATACACTCACTCCAGATATCAACACACTCACAGTACTGTTCGTACAGCACAGTGCTCAAAAACACACTTGAAAACGACTTGAGTAAGAATCTAGGTGTAGTTTTCTATAATGTGACAGCTCAGACTTTATCGCACATGATGCATGTTTATACTGCATGTACCGGTATATTTTTTATGCATTGTGGTAATAGCTGAATATGCAGAAGACACTGTAGAGAGTAGTTACTGCTTTATAAAGCTGGAAAAGGCATGACTGTGTTAATATTGTAGATCATTGCAGAATCATAAAAATGATGATTCAGATATATTCACTATTTCCCCTGAAGCAGGGGCAATACGAATCAATCAAAGAGAGATTTAAATTACAGGGAGGTGAAACAGGAAATCAAGCAACTTGAATCAACAGTGGCAAATTGATGGAGGCTCTTTGTAAATAATGCAACCAAGGCTTGTTGCGAGAATATGTTGCTGGTTGTGATCAGAAAGGTAATTAAAACTGAACATGCAATGCCAGGCTTTGAACACTGTTGTTTAATTTCTTATATGATTCAGGAACCAATACAAGTCTAATAACCAGGGAATAGCAAAGCTTTAGCTTCATTATCACATTTAGAGGTGCTAAGCTACTGACGCTACTGCATCGTTGAAAAGAGCTGAAGCTGGTGTAAGAAAATCAAAAAAACTCTGATCTGACTCTTGACAAGTCGTTAACTACACTGTAATTATTAAGAACCTGTAGCTGAACAGGTCATTATGGTGAATAGGGCATTGACTATAATCCAATTTCATTCATGTTAGATGAGATAAAACCTTTCCCCTTCTTCTTGACAGAAACCCAGTCATGGTTTAATTTTTCAAAATCTTCCTAAACTTTCAGTCCCCTGGCCTTGTTAAGCTGCTTTCACATACAAATCATATTATGATTCAAGTACAACTGCACCCTAAAATGAGTTTTCTAAAGCTAGAATAGATTATGTGGTGACACCCACATGTGCTGGTGTTCCAGTCCTGACAAAACTCACATTTCGATTAAAAGTCACCATGTTGTGTATTTTAAAATAGCGCAACATTCTATTTACTATTTGAAATAACCCTGAACCTTACAAGCAGGGATGTAGTGGTAAAATAAGAGGTGGGTAAACTATGATTTCTGTGGTCATGGTGAGGTGGACTGCACCATGTGGTATTGGATTTTTTTAAAAAGGCATTCAGAACATGTTTGATGATGTTGGAGGTTATTGTCCAATGTTTATAACAGAAATGGTTCCTAGAGTGTACATATTGTGAATGTTGATAATACAGTGTGATTTTTTAATCTTAAAAGTTACAATTGGTGAATAAACTCTTTTGAGAGGTGGATACATTCTAATAAGAGGTGGATAATAAACTCTATTTCTGAAATGTCAGATGTGGATAAACTGCGTTCACTTGCGTTCTGCCTCCACTACATCCCTGCTTACAAGGTCAATGCTGATGTAGAGTCCGCTCTTTGGAATTAGTCTGTATGGGTGTGATCCACCTCACCTAGCCCCTGCCTGCGACTGGGAGTCTCCTTTTCATTTGTTGATAAAGACTCACTGGGGTTTGCTTTTGTGTAGCACTGTTCAAAACTATGCAGTGGGTGGAGTTAGGCCCAGAGCTGGGGGGAAGGGGGGGGGGGGGTTGTTTCACTTAAGCATGGTAAAACACTGAAGAAATGGCTACACTTTGCATCATTTAAGAATCTGAAATTAGCATATTCTGGCAGAAACTTCCACTCCCACATTATCAAAGCAAAGACAAAGACTAAACTTCTCAAGTTCATCCTAACATTCAGTAGCTTGTTGCGTCATGAAAAAAGAAAATGAGGAGGAGGACTACTTGGCAAACCCCAGAGCTTACAAGTGAGGAAATGAAACAAATTGACTGCAAAGTTTTACTGGGGAGTTAAAAGATATATAGGATATGCCATGAGATGAACTTGGGGATCATGACACTAACACGTCCAACAGAGAGAACTGAGATTATGTTGGAGCAGTGTTCATTTCATACAACGCATGTTAACATGATTGAGATTTCAATGAAATCTTTCTGAATGTTAATATATCTGTACAAGTCTAATGTTCCTACTGTGACACAGTAGGGATCAGATGGGAGGGTGACTTGCTGATTCAGATGGTAACAAACAAGAGTGAATATGGGGTAAAAATTTGGCAACACTTACAACCTTATAAGTACAATCAGTCAGAGCACTCCTGGCTATTTAAACAGCTTTCATACCTTGACACAGAAAATAATTCGGACAATTTCTGACAACAACTACAAACGTAAGCAATAGCCCCGAGAGGTAGGTTACACTGATTCTACAACAGCTAAGGGGCGTTGTTAGGCACGGCGCTCTAGCGGAGTGCCTAAAACCCCCCTTAGCTGTTGTAGAATCAGTGTAACCTACGGACTCGAGTGGCTTATTGCTTTTCTAAAACTGTTACTATAAATACCTGGCAAAGTTTCATAAAGTAAAGGCACAGCAAGTTATTCCTAAATAATCATTCTTCCGCCAAGAAATATATTTCCTCTATCTGAATGGTTGCCAAGCAACATCGCGACGCAGCTACTTTACCTTTTGTATCAAGTTATGGTAGCGCAGTAATATAGAACGAAATGCGGTCAAGGTGTATGTTTATGCTGCATTTTACAACGGCATCGAACGTGATTCAGCCAATCACAATCAAAGACCGGAACTATCAGTTTTAGCATTATTTATAATCAGCGTTACAGCATTATGTTTTTTATTGTTATGAATGCAATGTACACTAAAACATTAAAAGTACTTGCTGTGAATGATACTCAGTCGTTGCCGTTGCATCTTGCGTCACATTGTGCAATGTGGAATAGGCTTTGTGTTACTGTATGTAATGGTAAATAGATGTGGTTGATTGGCCACTGTGGAAAATCACAAGGAATTTAACACCTCTCCTGTGTATACAGTATCTGAAAAGAAGAGGCGCATCCGTCCGTTTATGTTATGCCAGATCTATGAGAATTATTCAGGGTTCCAGCTCTATGAGATTTATCAGGGTTCCAGCTCTATGAGATTTATCAGGGTTCCAGCTCTATGAGATTTTAGCAGGGATTCCAGCACGCACCTAGGCTTCACTGCTGACGGAACCCTCCATCTGGTTTGGTTAGAGAGGAATTCTGGAGGTAGAGGGAAGAGAGACATTATGGAGCACTGGAATGCTACAGCCCTTGAAAAGGCTGGCACCTAGCTGTGGCAGTGGAGTGAACTCACTGAGGGGCAAATCCAATAAAAATGGTAGTGGAGCGACAGGTTCAATCTGTCAGCACCTGATTGTGCCTTCCTCAGATTGAGGTGTGGAGGTAAGCTGAAAAATAACACAATTATTTGTTTCTGAAGCTTTTGCCGTAAAGTCTGTCAAACTCGAAATGGAAACCCCCAAACACTGATGAGAAATAGAAAACAAGATGTCCTCTGAGCGATTACAGTTTCCCCCTGGAATGTACCAGCTTGGACATCAACCATTTTTATTTCTCACTGTGAGACAAGCGCTCGTAACCTCGTTTTGATCTGACCGAGTTCATTTACCTTGCAAAATGACTAATCCCTCACCACCACGACAAATAAGTAGAATAAAATAAATAGGCAGTGTCGCTGTCAAGCCTGGTCAAAGTGAGGCTCAAACTCAACATCACACACAACATTCTTGTCAAGTTCCATTGTTAAGATCACATATTCAGCTCTCAGTCCATTATTTGTATGCTAGTTCTCTTCCATCTGCTGAACTCATAGTGTGTGTGTCCATTCAGCTGTTTCCTTTAAACAAGAGGAGTGGGAGGATATTGATATTTTGAAAGATAATGCCACCAGAGAGCTGGCATCTGCGGCTTTGAAGAATGAGGCCTTAAGGCCAAGGACAGCATTACACAAAACTGCCTCAATCTGTGCCTTGCATGTGAAGGTAGATAGAGTAGTGCTTCTAACCAGGCAGTGCACCTTGAGATCTGAATGATATGGCAACAATTGTACTAAGGTGGCAGTGGAGATTATTTTATCATCAATCTGATTTTGGTGCTACACATAAAGTAGCTCTGGCAATTAGGCAAATCAGGCTATTATTACCTGAAAAAGATTTTCGTTTTGACCCTGTAACTTTGTAACTCATGAGAACACATATTTTCAAGTATTTTACCAGAACCATTATTTTTAGAGCTGGTGTTATGTGCGAAAACCTTATACTATTAATATTCATGTAGGCAAAAGCTAAAGTTGACCACATGGATGAAAAAAGACACAAGGACAATGCACAAAGTGACTAAACTCCATGCCAAGTCTCCAGTGTTCTAATCAATCCAAAGGTGTGACCTTAGAGTGTTTCAAGCAGATTAACCTGAGCTAAATGACAGTCTCCCTATTTGCCAGTGACAAAGGAGCTGAATCACAATCACACACTAATCTAGATTCTGTGACACACCATCTGAAAAGGGGCTGACCTATATTTCTTGTGAAGAAACTTGTGAACTTGTGAAGGTCAGAATTTTAATCAGTCCCACAAGAATAAACTAAGTCTGTCTCCCACATGATCCTCATTGTTACTATTTTTCACAAGAGCAACTAGGTCCACATCCACATAATGCATTTTGTGAGCCCAATGAATTCAATCGAATGCTTGCAATCTCAAAACCAAGATGGACCAACTCATTTCCATGCCCTAACTCTCTGCTTTAATAGGTTACCGTCTATGTGTGTAACTGGTTATTTTTTCCATTTTCTTGCTGTCACCTTCTCCCTCTAAAACACACAGACACAGACACACACACACACACACGCATACGCACGCGCGCGCACACACACACACACACACACACACTGACACTTGTGCACACACACATAGTGAAAAAGGAAACAATATCAGAGCAGTGAAAGTCAAGTTAAGACAGTCTGCCAAATGTGCATGGTGGTGTATTATTCAATTCTGACATATTTTCAAAGAGTAGCCTGGCTATACTGAAGCTATTTTCTTTCCAGTCTATGTACTTTGGAGTTTTATGGGCAGGTAATGTATCATTAAGGGAATTCAACAGCAGCTCATAAAATTCAAATAGCAAAGAAAGAACATAGAGATAGCCAGATCTACACCACCCAAGCAGTCTGTCATAAACTTCAGGATAATTGAAATGCTGTTTTTGGTGTCCTTCACATGCAAACTGTGAGTTCTGTGGCAGTGAAATTATTAATATGACACTGTATGCAATGAATTTATCAAGACTCAAACTTGACTACCTCACGCTGCTGGCTTAACAGGGCCCAGATCATAAAATCCAGATCATTATGCACCAAGGAGATGTCTGCCCAAAAGAGGGAGGAGGGGTGGCTCCAGTGAATCTTTGAGCTATTCAGCATTCTCTCCCAACAAAAGAGCAGTTAGAGGGTCTTTGTGGAGGGAACCAAAAATAGCCAGAGATTGGAAGGACGGAGAGTGTATGTCTTCCATTCTGGCTGGCTGCATCAGCTTCCTGCTTCACCCACAGCCTGGTATAATTAATCCCTGGATCACTCGAGCAGCACTGAGGCAGGGAGAAGGTTCCTAGCACATGAGCATTACGGGAGTGTTGAGTCAAGTGCTCTGCTGAGATGGTGGGTGCCGTGTCTGAGCTCAGAAAATCATTGTGGGCTTGTCTTGCATGGAAATGGAGCATTGTACTGTAATGTCTGCTACTGTATATGGCAAATGGGCTTTATATAGCGCTTTTTTCGACTCCACCCTAAGTGCTCACATTCACCCGTTCACACACACACACCGATGGCGGATGCTGCCATGCAAGGCGCCAACCTGCTCATTGGGAGCTTTGAGAGAGTTAAGTGTCTTGCTCAAGGACACTTCGACTCTACCTTCTGAGCCACTGCCGCTATAAGATCAATCACGATGTTTCTCAGACATTCCAATGAACACAGTGTCAATACTGAAGAATACCCAACTGGCAAGAGATAATTGGGTTTATGGGATGAGAGTTCAGCTTTTCTCCAACAAACTCCAAAAGTCCACGTGTTTCTGAAGTAACATTGGATGCGGTTGTTTTTGTTTTTCACGTATACTAAAACAGGTGAATTGACTATGAATATAAACACAATTTAGAATTTATGTCAAGCACTATGTTGGGTCTAATGCTTAATGAACAGTCATCATCTAGATCTTTGGTCTCAGCATACATTTTTAACAGGTAGACCCTGAGCAGTAGGAAAACATCCCGTTATCAATCATTCATGGATGTCGATGTGTTGAGAATGTGTTGTGAATGTTTTGACAGATGATGTACAATTGAATACACAACAGTTCATGAGCTGAGCCACCTTAATTGGAATGACATGACCTCAGGCGAACTAGAGGATGGGACATTATTTACCCAAAACTCACAGGACAGAAAGTTATGTTCCACATCTTCTGAAACAAAAAAAAAAAAAAAAACTCCCCAATGCTACGGCTATGGCACTCCAACACGAGATAGCAGCCAGTAGTAGAAGTCATTATCTTGTTGTTTGGAGGCAGACAGACTGCATTAATTAGATGCAAAAGGAGCTGTGGAAATGCATATTGTGGCGCAGCAAATGTTAAAGAGGACAGCGAGAGCCATCACACAGTCTGCTTCTGGGTTGATTCTGATGAAATAATGAACTACCAGGGGAGCCTCTCCTGTACTAGGCACACTGTATTTTAAACAGGCTGTGTCCCAGCCAGCCCCTCATGCTATACCGATCAGGCTGATAATAAACAGGTTTGGAAGGCACAAGCCCTAATGCAGTCACCAAAAACAAATGTTTCTTACAGCAGTTGATCCCCCTATCTCTCGAGAACCAACACATCTGCTGCACCTCAGAAAAGGCTAATAATTTTCCCAGAGTGCAACTCTCCAACTGCTGTCCCCCAACATCCAGCCTTGTCAGTCAACTATATTTGGAAATGTGATTCAGACCTATTTTTTTATTATTTTAAAAGCACCAAGGCCACATTCAAAACAAGACCAAATTTCTAATACATCAGCTACTGCACAAATTAAAGATGGGTCTCCAAGTGTGTGCCTGCTTAAACACACTGCCCTCCACCAGTTCAGCAATGACAGGACGCCTGAATGTTTGAGGACAAAACAAGCATGTTCCCAAAACTTCGAAATACTGCAGACCCAAAGGCCGAGAAATTTCTGGATAAATAACTCAAGGACGATTCTGAATGGACGACAAAAGCCCTCAGACGTTCCCTTAAGTCTTATCTTCTTAAGTTCTTAAACGGAATGCGTGTCAGTCATTTTACTCACACAGACGTTGAGAGATGCGAAGAGGGACACAAATATCCCAAACCTGATGGGTATTCGGAACTTCAGAGAAGTAGCGTTAACTGGAGGAATGTAGCTGCAGACAGTTCCTGACGTGCTGGTTTTATCAGTGGGCTGGGAATCTCTCATTGGAAATCTGCTCACATCACAGAATCTCTGAAAGCATGAAGGGAGAAAAAGATTCAGATGTGGAGCCGTGTGCATCTTCCTGTGTGTGGGTGGGTGGGCTCCTGTTTACATAATTATGCACCTCCTGAATTGCTGCTTAATAATAAAGGTAATTAACAGATTGAAAGATATGCCACAGTCAGACAGACATTAAAATCAAAGAACAGCCCTATTAATAGCTCAGTAGCTCAACTGTGGCCATCTTAAAATTGCAAAATTCAAATTAAATTGTTATTGAGACTCAAGACTCAGGTCACAATACTACAACTAAACAATACTGCATTAGTATTGCCTTTATGTATACGGATAAATGCAGTTTTCTAAAATTGAGAGATTATATGCAAAAGCAAGCAGCCCTGACCATCCCCTGAACCGGTTCTTCACCCTACTCCCATCTGGCCGCACTGCACTAAACAAACTCCTGTGACAACCATCGATCCCCCCTATTCTTTTGTGTTTTATGTTTGTCTGCACTGTCCACTTTTTTGCTTGTATTGTGTTGAGGAGGGAGGGAAACTGGGGGGGGGGTATGGTTTGTGATATGGTGTGTGTTATGTTATATGTTATATGTGATATGTATGAGGCTGTGTATATCCTGCATGGAATGTAATGATGTGTGTGAAAAAGAATATCCTTATAGAACAATAAAGACTCTATACAAGCAAATAATAATTTGACTTAGAACTGTGTTTATGAATTGCATATATAGCTTTTTAGTAATATGATATGTAATATGCATAAATATGCGATGTAATATGCATACATTTTCTGCAAGATAACTGCATATATCTGCACATCACTACCTTGACCATTGCATCAACAAACCATTTTCATGGCCATCACATTGACAGTCATGCATTCAAAAGGAAATAGGTATAGCCCCTCAGGGCAGGAGTGTCATTAAGAGATATTGACTGAGATTTATAACTGGATAGTGACACGCACTGACTAGAAATATGTGCACGCAGATGGAACAGTTGAACATCCTGTGCTCGCCTGTCTCAGAGAAGTTCGCCTCAAAGAATTATCATATCCAAAAGAAAGGGGAAAAAAACTAAAGAAAAGAAAAAAAGTCAGACAACCGGGTGTCAATTTTTCGTCTGCCAACCTGATGACAGAAGCTGTCTCTCCTTCAGGTTACAGTCAGACTTGGCCTACTTACTTGCTATTTACTCTGACATCTCAATGACAACAGCCAATGAATATCATTAGACAGGGGAGACTAATTAGAAAGTGAACATGACTGGAAGGGGGAGGCCTCGTCCCCACATCCCCTGCTTAATATTACCTATTACGCATTGGGAGGCCTGCTTTAAATACTGTCCTCTGTGATCCAGAACTAATGAAGGTTGAGGGAAGGTGAAGCAGTGCAGTGCCCTCAACGCGAGGGGGTTAACACACTGCTCTTCACACTGGTCTTTGAAGCTATTCTGTCTGGCTCACTGGAAGGACTGGTGCTCCAGAGGGGATGTAAGGCATGGCGCTTCAGAGACACCAAAGAAATGTAGTGGGCATGAGCCTCTGACATTAGCATACCAACAGGAGACTGAAGTAATTGAAAAGCATGAGGGCTACTACAGTACGTGCCTTGTAGAGTCTGTGTGCTGCGTGTGACCGTCTATGACAACTCTCTCCCATACACACACATAAAGACACACACGCACACACACATAGACACACACACACACACACACACACTCACGCATTCAAGCACACAGACACACACCACGGTAAGACATAAAAGCCTACATATCAGTGGTCCATCGCTTAGCAAGAGATGACCTTCAAAAGATGTGTATCTGTGGCACCACTGCCCTCAATGTCAGTGGCAGTAATGAGATCAGGGAATCACTAAAGCCCGTTTGCTGTTCCCACCAGCATAGCCCTTCCAGCACACAGCCGGGGAGCCACAGCGACGCACCCCCCAAAAGACTGACCGGCCAGGTCTCGGCCACAGATGCCCAGGTCTCCTGCTATTAATTACCTCAGCTGGGTGACAGACTGACAGGATATAATAGGCACCCATCCAACCCAGCTCAACAGTGATGGACAACACCCCAATCAGCATTTGCAGGGGGGGGGGGCAGTGACACCACAAGGGCAGTGGGTCACATATAATTTCAGCAGGCCTCCTAACCGAGTCACTCAAAGACGGAGCAAGTATGTGAAGATGCATTTAGCAATAAAGCTTCTTTGTCTTCAAAGCATAATATTCAAACCCAGTGAAAGGGTTGAATTTCATTTGATTTATATCTGTCTGTTAATGTTAATGTAGGCAAATTGTCTGTGCTAGACTGTAGAACAAATGTCACATAATACCACAGTCATGTCATTTGTCTTTCATTGCAAGAGACAATACTGCAAAGATGAAAGTGTCTCCAAAAAGGCCACGACATTACAACAAGCGAGGCGTTATTTTGGCAGTGATAAATAGATATTTAGAGGTTCTGGCCTTCCACTAAAGAACAACCATTTGGAAGTGTATGCGCATATGAATATTCTATGCACATCCATTGCCTTCATATTAAGGTAACAAGCAAATCTCGAAAAGAACAGATACAGTATAAGAGCTTATCTCCTCCATGTCCTTCAATTTTCAACACCTGTTCATGGTATGCCTAATCAAGTTATTGTCCAGCATCTACAAGCAGCAATACATTTATATTCTCAGTTATAGTAGACTGCAATTGACTGTGAAAGTAAATTTTTTGAAGACTGAAATGTACAATTGTACTGTACTATCACATTTGCTGCCAGGGCTAGTCTAGCAACTCTCCGTTGGCTTGTGAGCTCGAAAAATTAAACTTGTATCAGGCCAATCAAATCGTGTATAGAGTCGTTAGGCGGGCTTAACATAATGATTGATGGCAGAGTTGCAACGGTTTGGCTTGAATTCCCTGCTACTTGAAAACAAAGAAGATGGATGTTGCTGTTGGCGAACAGTCTGACACGAGTTACACAAGTTTTTTTACTGTAAGTTGGCAAAAGTTTGAACTAGCCAACTAGCTCCGCTGGTGAGAAAACGCATGGGACTCATAGTGCTGTCCTATTGCGTGCAGATGGAATTTGAAAGACAACCTATTATCCCGCCCCTCGGACTGAGCACTGCGAACGGTGAGTGCCCAGACCCTACATTTTAATGTGGGTCTGGCTCATCAGGCTATTACTATACTACATTTGCATTCAAAGACTGCTCAAAAGACACTCAGTCATTCTGAAGAATCACACTTTGATATTTCGATTTTAAAGGTCAAATCCTGTTAGGGAGACATACTATGTCTGTGAAATGCAATGCAGAAATTGAGTGGGCCTTCAAATAATACATTTCTTTTGTGTGATATTCAATGTAATTGTATCTTGACAGCCACACATCAAGAGAAACTTTAAATGTGCAACTCTCTGAAAAGTCAATGGGCGGAAGGGATTACAGTTTGTGCCATCTCCTCTAATGACTAATGGACACTTTCATGCATGCAAAGGTAGACCATGGCTTTTACGCAGACACAACTTATACCATTTCAGGGGAACAGCTCTCAGAAATGCTATGGGTGGAGACAACGTAACATTAAATGCATAGGTATAGAATATCCGAGAGAGGAGGAAACGATCAAATGCCTGAACAAGTCAACCATTCAATCAATAAAATGGGTGCTTCACTGTTTGCAAGGTGTCCTAATGGACATACGAGGGGAGAAATTGTGTGGGTTGAAAATCACACACTGTGGGAGATCACACTTTGAGTATTTTGTGGCGAGTGTCTCGCACCCTCACCATGCCACGTGTAACAAATCAGGTCCATTTGTCTCTGCAACTCCCCCATGCATCTCAGTCACACCAAAATAGGACTGGAACCACATGTTTGCTGTTCAGCAGATTGGCTGTTAATTGCTGTCTTCTAATCTTAAAACAAGTGGTTCATGCATCACAGGCAACCTATTGGTAAGGGTATATTTCATTGGCGCCATTTCTCTCTGAGGAAACACAGTTTGCAAATACAAGAAGGTGGCATCTGTTTGAGATAGCAACCACCACACTGAAACCTTATATTTCCACATCCAACCTCAAACCAGTGAGGAAATTTGAGATATGGTCCACTGAATGTGACAAACAACCTCATAAAACAGCTCATAATTTCATTTCCATCTGTCAATCAATAGTCTTACTAGGATTCAATTAGTGGCCTGCATGGGACATAAAAAATAAAAAATACAATGCGGGTCATGTGACCGACACAATACAGCCAAGCAGACCTCTTCTATTTTGGAGGTTGATTCACCACACTATGCCTGAGTCAGAGCACTCTGTCTTCTTTATTCAAGCTATTCAAGGCTGAGGATGTGCATCAGTCTACAATGCCCATTACTCTCCCTGCCTGTCACACCTGGGGCGACTAAAAAAGCGAGCCTTAAAAAAGACAGAGTGGCACTGTCATACGGAGCCCACTGAGGGACAACAAACTCGGCTCTGTTTTCCTAACCTCTAATTTTGCCATTAGTGGAGTAATGTAAAGTAAGCTATTAGTTCTAAGTCATACAGAGCACAGATGTAAGTGAAAAGATAATTATTCCTGCTCCTCCATGTGTACAGTCTGAATGTGTAATTTTTTGTCCTTTCCTTACTTTAACAATTTGAATTAACTAAGGCCTTATAATATTGATTGTTTAGCTCATAAACATGTCTAACACACTAAATAAATGTGTGGTCCTAACACATAAATACTGTACCCATAAATGTCTATAACTTCATCACACTGACTGTATTAGACTGCTCAGAATGTTGACAGTATCACTACTTAATGGCAAAACAGTATATTTGTTCTGACAGTTCATATAGGAAGGTGCCTCAAGCAGTTCGATTCATTGAAAATAGAAATGGTTGATTTTCAGTTCATATTTTTATGTAGGCTCAGTGACACTGAATAATTAATACAGATACAAGTCTGCATGTCCAGCTTTTCATTTAACAAAATAAACTAATTGTCTCATTTCATAGTACCAGCTTTTCAATAACATTTAAGCATCTGGTAATCAGCTTGGTTTGCTTGGGGCTATTTTCGGTTGGAGTTGGAATTTATTGCATGGCCTCAATATAGCAATTAAACTGGGTGCTGACAGAAAATGAGTACATAGCCCATGGTCTCTTGCTATTTCCACCTGAGTCTTTTGCTTCTGATATAAATCACTGTTACCAAACTCACATTAAAACAAAGGGGATCCTAGAGAGACTTCTGGACACATCTGTTCTCTGTAACTGGACACCAGCACTTTGGCATATTGACTTTATGACAGGACAAGGTCTCTGACCTCCAATATGAACTACAATGACGCAATCCAAAAATGGAATTCACTATGTCTTAGGAATGAATAAAATGCAAAAAAAATAAAATAAAAGTAAAGCCAGTAGACAAAAAGTAAAGCTAGTGGCATTTCCTTATTTCTAGCAAAGATTCTAGAACAGAGCTCTGTTCTAGAATCTTTGATTTCTAGCAGTAAATAGGCATATGACTCAAATTCAAAGGTTTATCAGACCAAAGTAATATCACAATTTCACATGAGTAACTCAAAGCAATAAAAACTTAGTCTAATTCTGTGATTAAGTCATTAAGTTATATCTTACAGTAACAGTAAAATCTTCTCTGTGGTGAAAGCATTCTGCCTTTGTGTAAGAAAACTCATAAAAGACTTCCCTTTACCTACACACATCTTTGCAGAGTTAATGTTCCATGCACACAGAGTTACAAATAATGGCAAAAAGCATCCAAGTAGGGGAAAAAATGCCTTCTGCACATTCACAAATACACATGCTATGGGCAATCACATCATATTCAAACCCAAAAACACACACAGGCAGTACAGCTGACTAGACCAAACATTATGGAGCTGACTCTCCTAAGCCTACCAACCATGACATGTCCAGAACAAAAGGGCTGCTCCACAGCTGGGACAAACCACAGAGCAAGCAATGGCAATATTTCTGGCCTTGACAGGAGGATACAGGAGAGAGAGAGATGAAGAGAGAGAGATGGAGAGAGAGAGATGTAGAGAGAGAAAGAGAGACAGAAATGAAACTGTCCACGAGGCTGTTGTATTCCCCAAGAACCAAAACCATAGAGCTACGGATTTAACATCCCATCCGCTCAACCACAGGCATCCAGACTCCTGATCAGCCGTGACCAATTACCTGGCTGAGTCCCGGAACACCTGGGCTGCTCGCCGCTCAGCTCCCCCATTGGCCGCTGGGTGACTTCATTCATTTAGAGCTCCACCGTCATCTATAATTCATGCGCTTGGAAACAACTGGGCTCTGTACCGCTGCCACCGCTGCATGTGCCGCTTCTCACATATATAGCTTCCGCCTCCCACTACCTCCTGCCGCGCCGCGTGCCTCCCAAAGTTGCCATAATCTCAGTATCAGTGCAGCGGCGGCAAGAGAACTTACATAATCGCCTCCTTGGACTCTCACTCCTTTCACATGGGTCACCCGAAACTAGGCTTACACTTCATCCAAGCATCAGATACATATGTTTTTGTGTCTACAAGAATAAGAAGTGCATAACACTTCGCCACTACTCCTATCAAGCAAGCCAGAGAGATTAGATAAGGAGCACATCCAAGGAGGCATAATATATATCTCCAAGCGTAACTGTAAATCTCTCTGCAGACAGAGGAGGAAAATGCACACAACTTACCTGATGTGATGTGGTTGCCTTGGACCGCTGCTCTCTCTGTGCGAGTGTGCGCGTTTGTGCGGGAGGGAGATACAGCGAGCAGGAGCAGACGAGAGAGAGGTACAGATAGGGCGAGCGCAGCGTGAGGCGAGGGAGAGGGAGAGGACAGCAGCTGCCGATGTGACAGCCCAGCGCTCATTGCACTCTTTTTTACTGAGACGCTCCGGCTCCTGGAGGTGGTACTTCTCAGCCGAATGACATGTGCTTCTCTCTTTAAACTCATTGGCTAAGAGGGATGATTCCTATTTAGCCAGTCCCACTGTCTCCAAGTAAGCCCCCTCCCCTTCTAAGCACACACACACATGCACGCACGCACGCGCGCACACACACACACACATGTGCACATACTTATCCCTTCTCCTCGTCACCTCCCTCCCCTCCTTCCTTTTTTATCTAATCTAATATCTCCCTTTCTCTGCCCTGCCCCTCTCTCTTCTATCCAATACCACTTGTCTTTGTTTTAAACCTATCCCTCCTATCCCAAACTACTCCTTTTGTCTCTTCTCTCCATCACCAAGGGTAACAAGGTCTCCTCTTTTGCACACAATTGCTTTTGCATTGTCTGTTTTACCAATAACTATTATTATTTTTCTACTGATTGCTTCAGAGTTCATGTTAGCTTTTAATATGGAACCTTTTTTATTTGGAATGTAACTGTACTTCAACCTACTGCTTCCTTCTCGCAGTAATTTTTCAATTCCCTTTTGTCCTTTTGGAATGCAGAACTAGAAAGCGAGAACAGCACTCAGCTCAATTGACCAATTTATTCCATTCTTATGCTCTGCTTTATGAAATGCTTTTTGGTCCTCGACTTTTTCAATATAATCTCTCTTATAAATAACCTTTAAATTTCAGAGTGTTTCCTGAAAGCATCATAACTTCAGCTTTTAAGGTTTTTTTTTTTTTTTTGGGGGGGGGGGGGTTAAAGCAATTTTGAGTTTATTTCCAGGGATTGAAAGATACATCTTAAAATTTGAAATACAGTACACCAGATTGGGTTCTTCATTAGCCTTGGGACCAGACCAATCAGACAGTGCATAGTGCATAGACCTCTGAAGTTCGCCTACAAAGAAGAACCAAAACGGCCATCTTTGCCCATATAAGGAGATCTGGTTGTTAATTGAAGCTAACTACCTATGGCAAGTTGCATTGCAAGTTAGCTCTGGGGTAGCAAAAATCTAAGTGTGCCGCCTTCACGTACCGGAGATCACAGTATCCACTCGAAGGCAGAGGACAAAAGTGTGTTCAGGAAAACGTCTGCATTTCAGACTTTTTCATCCCCACGAGAGTTTAACAGGTGTGATAATTCATAATCCGTTATTTTCCCATAGGAAAAATCGCCAGATACCGGATGTCAAAGATGGCAGCTTTTTTGTAGGCGAACTTCAGAGGTCTATTTGACTTTGCTCTGGCAGATCCGTCTGGCCATCTTCTGATTCAAGCTAATTTCCAAAATCACAGAAGTCCCAGGAGCCAATCACCCAGCATGGGGCAGGATTTATATAATGACAGACCGAGGAGAAGGGTTGGCACTGCTTTTGTGCACACCCCATGGCGTCAGTATTAAACATGGATGTGTATTTTATTTGAAATTGAGTAAAAAAATCTAGGAAGGTTTCAGTGGGCAAATAACGTTGCCTAAGCCCAGAGATCACGCCACAGTGCAGTTCTGGAGCTGTTTTCTTGCATATTGAATACGGTTGTAAGAAAAAAAATCAATACAGGTGAATATCGCTATATTTTATTTGGCAATACTGTATTGATTTTCAAAAACATCATATCGATGTAAATCAGCCGATTTTTTTGTGAATCAGCCAAAACATTAGCCTGGGAAAAACCCAGACGTACTTCCGGCAAATTCGAGATTCGCTCTGAAAGTCCGTCTGGCCAAGAACCCATTTAGCCCATTTCCAATTTTCCTAGATCTAGGCACCAATCAGAACCCTTGAGGCGGGCTTTACACAATGACGATAGCGCACCCTGTTGAAGAAGCCGGGGTTTTAAAAAAAAAAAACTGCTGCCGCTTGTTTGAAGCTGCTATCACGTTGGTTTAAGACAGGGAGTTAGAAGTTTCTTAACTGCTTCCTTATGTTGGAATATGCAACATTGTACAAACATGTAAGGGGTACCTATGTGATATCTGCAACAGTGTGGTAGGCTACTGAAAACGGTTTGATATTCTGTTAATTTATAGGCCTACAGTAGCTGGACACGTAGCCGACAGAAAACACAAGGGCTACTTTTGAATTGCTGTGCTATGCGAGCATAACTCGAATGCTACACTTCAGTGTTTGCCTTGAAACAATTCCGGCATAATTTCTTTGAAGTCTCCCATCCCCCATTCCTGCTTTATGTCCCGGTCAGCCAGAAAGGACGAATGAAACAAAATACTTGTTTGAACGTGAACGGTTTTGTTCAGAGCCGAAAATGCAATTGTGTTTGACAGAGGGCAGATATAAATTGCTAGTGACAAAATATTAGCTTTCAGTGTGGCACGATGTCTTTGTAAATTAGCCTACGTTTAATTAAAAAGTGGTTAATTCTTCCTGCTTCTCCCTACAACCAGACAGTGTTGCAAATTGTGTGTTTCCGTCACTCTGTCTCTTTCGTTGCTCTGATTATTATTGCGTCCGAGGCATTTTGATCGGCGTCTGTTTGGGAACGCCCTTTGGAAATGGGCTGTGAACGAACCTTCCCCAGACCCACTCTCAGTTACAACTGAGAAGGGTCTGGTTTCAACCGGGCTACCAAAACATCCTTCTTCTTGAACAAATGCCTTAATTACTGTTTGTTTTTTAAGGTTTTGTGCAACAGACACGATAGTGACATCTAAACGTCTAGCTTCTCTAGCAACAGTCCTTTTGTTGTATACAAAATCAACTGAAGCACGCTCAGGTGACGTAAATGACTAGGTGGTTTGAGACACAGCCAGAGACTTCTCAATGAACAAATCTATAGCCTGCTGTTGTCATACTCAGATTCTAGTCAGAATATGAGTCTGATATTGCTCTATTGGGACGTAATTATGGGGCATATATCTTGTGCAACACCAGATAGCGAAATGGGGCATATGTCTTGTACAACTTTAGATAGCGAAATCTAAGACAACAAAATACGTAGCGTACGTATACGTTTTCATACCGATGCTACAAACATGTTATAAACAGCTGGGGAAGGGTGTCGCAAACCCCTCGAGCAAACAGGTGGCCAATCAGAGATTTCAAACAAACATGTCACAATGCAAACACTGTTTTCCCTTGATAAAAGTGAAACCAGAGTTCCCCTTCATATCGGTCACGAGACGCTGCGACGAAGACGCTATGGGAATGAGTCCCATTAGGACGACCTACTGAAGCTGTATAACACCAAAGAGCCAATCACCTGGCTCCAGGAACACACGCCCTAGACCCGCCCCCGCGGCTAGCCTATAAGTATACGTGACGTGCCTGCGTACTTTCTTTTGATTCCTTCAGCGCGACTGATACACTTCACTGTGTATATTGGTAAGCTGTAACGCTAGACTTATCGATCGCTGCTTTAACGGTCCACCGCTCACAAGAGAGCCCCGGACGGTAGCGAGTTATATATCTGTATTTAATTGTTTGCCTTTTTTTCTGCACTGCAATGGTAGCGAAGAGAAAGAGACGAACCACACCGGAGATAACGTGCCAGTGTGGCACCATCATGTCGACTCCAGACATGCACGAGGGGGATGCTTGGGTCTTGTACATGCGGTGCTAGCACTCTCGTCGGAGGCGGACTGCCCACACTGCGGTATTCTGACTGGGAAAGGTCTTCGGGACCGAAGAGCAATGTTTAATTCGGAGACCCCTCCAAACGTCGATTCCGAAGAGGAGACGAAGTCGGACCCAGGCCGCGACTAACGCTCCCCCATCGAGGGCGGCGGACGTATACCCTGCCAAATTCATCAACCCCCCCGTGATTTTTTTCTCGATGCCGGTGAAATACCCGACAAGGACTCGGGGTATTTGGGTTCGAGCACGAAGAAACGTTACCCCCCCCCCCTTCCACTCCGAAGAGGAGTCGGAGGGGGAGACAGACGGGCAGTCTTCGGAGCGAAAGCCTCCTGCGTTACAAGAGCAAAGCACGAGGCTGAAAGCTGAAATCTACAAGGTGCGCAACCAAGCAGCCTCCTTTTTGGACCTGATTTGGCCAGAGACAGCCTTGCCGGCTCCATCTCGGATGGATGACCGTTTCCTAGAGAAGAAGCAGGCTGAGGCAGAAGCCAAAGCCCTCTTTCTTTCCCCGAGGTCCATGAGACGTTCATGAGAAACGGCGCCTCGCTGGAAACCGAAGCCCCTCCTGCCATCGAAGCCCAGTAGAGCTACATCCGCGATCGCAGAGAAAGCATACGTCACGGCAGGCCAAGTGTGTGCAGCTCTCAACACGATGGCTGTGCTGCGAGCTTACCAGGCGGAAATGTTTAAACGGCTAGCGGGGAGAGTGTTAGAGAAAAAGGACGATACAGTCTTCCTCCTAGATGCAGTCTTCCTCCTAGACGCTCCTTGTCGCAGAGCGGGCTCTTCGGCGAGGCAATATCTGTGCTTACTGAAATGTTGATGCGACTCCGAAGCAGTTAGCGGCATACCAGCGCTTGCTCCCTCGTCAGCAAGCCAATGTCAACCTCCAATGCAGTCTTCCCTCTGGGCAGAAAAGCCACGGAGAATGACCAAAAGACCCACAGAAAAGCCACGGAGAATGACCAAAAGACCCACTGCCCCCGTACTGCCGTCTTCCCTCTGTGAAAACAGACCACTGGGAACATGACCGAACATGCCTGTCAACCTCCAATACTGTGTTCCCCCACTGTGCAAAAAGTCACAGGGAACGACCGTACATGCAGACTGTCATCCTCCAATGCTGTATTCCCTCTGTGCCAAAAAGCCACAGAGAATAACCAGAAAGACCCATGGTCAGCCCGCACTGCAGTCTTCCCTTTGCGAAAACAGGCCACAGGAATTGACCGAACATACCCACTGTCAACCTCCAATGATGTCTTCCCTCTGTGCAAAAAGCCACGGGGAAGGACTGAACGGGCCAACTTTCTTCATTCATGCAGTCACGAGCTTGCCGAGCCGGGCACAGCACGGTCCTCAGTCACAAGCACATCAGTTTCCACAAACATCACAATTGCCATACACAATCACTCCCTACCACTGTACGAAGTGTAAAGTTGCCACAAAACTAATACACAGGTGACAGATCAAAGATTCCCCTGTCAACATTACACGGGATTATTGGCGCGTGATAGCCAAAGACTCGCCCTGGGTCCTAAATATGGTAGAAAAGGCTACTCTCTGAAATTTGCACGGAGACCCCAAAGTTCAGAGGCATAATCGACTCAGCTGTAGGCCTGTCCGAGCAGAAAGCGCACATCCTCAGTCAAGTGATAGTCGTTGCTAAAAGAATGCGATCAGGGAAGTTGCCCGCATGAGGGCGCCAAATACTTGGCGTTGACATACGCGCGGAAGTGAGACGATAAGTGGCGTTTATGTTTACATGGCGTTGACAAACATGCAGATAGCTCAAAATGCCTGCAGATAACACGCCAGTTGGAAAGCCACGGGGCATGGCCACGTCCTGGGTTTTCACGTGTGACATGTCACTGGAACCGTTTTGCGCAAGTGCTAGCTAGAATTCTCCTTGCACTCTCATACGTTTTTTATCATCTGGATGTATCGAAGGCTCCGCTTGCTCATAGTGTGCTCAGTGTGGCTTCAACAGGGATTTAGCTGGGTTGTTTTTAGCCCATACAAAAGTAGTGGACTGTGTTGCCTCCGGAGAGAGGATGCGCACGGCGCGGTGCTACAACATTCCCATAGCGTCTTCGACGCAGCGTCTCGTGACCGATATGAAGGGGAACGTCTAGGTTCCCCGAATGAGGGAACGAGACGCTGCATTGCTTTGCCGTGCGCTTCCATTTTTTTGGTCGCGCTGAAGCAATAATTGAGGAAGTACACAGGCACGTCACATACACTTATAGGCTAGCCGCGGGGGCGGGTCTAGGGTGTGCGTGCCTGGAGCCAGGTGATTGGCTCTTTGATGTTATACAGCTTCAGTAGGTCGTCCTAAAGGGACTCATTCCCATAGTGTCTTCGACGCAGCGTCTCGTTCCCTCATTCGGGGAACTGTGGTTACCTGGAAACCTAGACGTTTTCCCACATATCAACTTTGGCCAAAGTTTTCAGAAATAATCGTTTTCAGTGATAAAACCTCATGGAAATAATATGGATTTTTCCATATGGGGTCTTAGAAGCCATCTGTCTAGCTTCTAGCCACCACATTTTTGTTGCAAACAAAATCAACCTAAGTGTGCTCAGATGACGTGATAGACAAGGCACTGTCCCTGTCCATCATCGTATAGCCCAATTTGATTGGTCCAAACAGCTCTGGTTCGAGCATAGTTGCTCCACAACGAAACAAGTCCAGACCGAACTTCCCGACCTCAAATGTTGTGGGCAGAGCTAAGTTGAGGTGGGCGTCCTGGCTAACAAATCTAGGGTTGAGCACCGAAACTCTGTTCTAATATGGTATCCGTGCTGACGCAAGCAATACAGTAGTAACAACACCGAATAACAACGTGAATTTTGGTGCCTCATTTCGGTGCGACTTGCATCTCCGGCATTCAAGGCATCACTGCACATCATGCACCATCTTTAAGGTATTGTCCTGTTAGCACCACATCCTATACAGTTAGCTAACATAAAACAACAACATGTATTTGCTTAAAGCAGAGGGTTGCACCACATAGGATAGTAGACCGTATTTGACAGCTTGTGTGAGCCCATGCCAAGTAGTCTACTTTAAAGCACAAGCTCTAATCGAAATCTAACAATAACTATACACAAACAAAAGGCTATGAAACAACATCAACAGCCTAGCTTACATAAAAAGCTTGCAAATGCACTATCTGACATTTCTTTAAAATGTTAATCAGCAAAGTTGTAACGTGAACTTCTCAGAAAACTTCTGCACTACATAACGACATTATGACATTCATCTTTCATTCGCATGAGGCCCATGCAGCATCAAAATGAATTTGAAGATCATGCTAAAAGTTAGCTTGTAAAAATATAAATATGCAGGTTACAAACATACCTCTACTTTGATATTCTGGAGCTGTCAAAGAGGCTACTGAACCATCACTGCACATTATCGCTAATTAAGCTGCTCTGACTGGAGGTATCATAATGTTAGTGCATAGTTGCAGTTAAAATGAATCGAAATACTTCCAACACTGGCATATGTACTGTAACATGTTTAAAAACTAACTCAGGGGAAAGACATATTGAAGCATTTGAGAACACACTGGATAAACTTGAAAGCAGAGTCCCTCAACATTAGATTAGGCTAGAAGCAATACAAATGGCGTTTACAAACGGAAGTTCAGGAGGAGCATGACGGAATTTGCCACGCCTCCTTCAATCAGACAGATTATTTATTCGCAGTCTGCCTCTATCTGCCGAAGTTGCAGCATCGGCGTCACTCCGCTTGCAAGGAGAGCTACTCCGCGGACCATGTCTTTGATTAGAGCAGAGTTGGATGTAGGATCGATTGCCCTCGTTTCGCAAGGAAAGCAGACCTGCGTCGCCTTCTCCAACAATCCGTTTATCATTCCTCTCCTACTATAGCCGATCAACCGAGCACCAATGCCGCAGCGCAGAGCTCCGTTCCTCCAGCGTCTCCCCCTCTGTTCATGTAACATGTTTTTCAACTCCGCAAGTTATGGCAGCCCGCGTGCAGCCCACTACATTGCCTTTCGCTACTGCGGCCTCTTTCTCTATTCCTAAACAGCTTTCCCCCCTGCTCACTCAACTCAGCAAGTTTTGGCAGCCCGTGTGCAGCCCTCTACCTTGCCTTCCGCTACTGCGGCCTCCTTCTCTATTCCTAAACAGCTTTCCCCCCTGCTCACTCAACTCGGCAGGTTATGGCAGCCCGCTTGCAGCCCTCTTCCTTGCCTTCCGCTACAACGGCCTCTTTCTCTTTCCAGCTAATCAACCCTCCCCACTTTTCTCTTTGCCTACCTAGGGTGCTGCGCAACCTCCTCCCCCTTCCCCTGTAGTGACGTGTCGCTACTTTTTCCCCTTCCCCCATCATCTCCCGCCGACGCGAACCGCGTTTGAGCCCGCATTTTTTCCCAGCCAGGGACCGCGTCCTTGGTTGTCCCTCACCCCTCTTTCCCTGGATTGGTGCCACCACCCTATAGGCTACCATATCGGCATCTCACCTGAGACCACGTCTACATGAAAGATTATATGGTGATCACAAAATGTATTTAAGGGAACATCGCTTTAACTCAATGCCGGCGTTGGCCGTAAGGCAGCTGATACACAGGAGCTGTTGCTCTGTCGCTTATTGCCAAGAGGGCAAGAAAGGAATTTTTAGAAAGGAATAAAAATTTCTAGAAAGGAATTCCCGCAAATCACTTCAGGACCCTGGCCAGAGACTTCGCCAAACATGCTTTTCTATTATGCTATTATATCTGTTTGCAAATTACGGAATGTGAACTAGTGAAATGGCGTTTACAAACGGAAGTTTGGGAGGAGCATGACGGAATTTGCCACGCCTCCTTCAATCAGACAGGTTATTTATTCGCAGTCTGCCTCTATCTGCCGAAGTTGCAGCATCGGCGTCACTCCGCTTGCAACCCCAGGGTTTCCCGCAGCACTTTGCAGTCAAGGCGGCCGCCTTGGCAAAACAAGCTTGCCACCTTAACTACGTTGTCAAAAAAAAAACGTGTTACTTTGTCCTGTTTTCTCCCTTTCATTTCAAACTGTGACCAATGCCAATCTCCCTTCTCCACAGAACGCATTAAAAAATAAGAAGAAACGTGTCATGAATCGAAAAATAATCAGATTTTATAATCTTTACATATGTGATGTGCCTCCGAATCAGAGCTATAGTGAGCGGAGCTGAGCGGTGCAAATATCTCGCTCCTCGTTCTCAAGAATCAGTCAAATCGCGAACAGCCACAGCTCCGTTTAATTGTCAGGTGTGATGAAATGCGTTCATATTCCACTTTTTATGTCATAAACATTGCAGGCCTATGGAAAGGTTTGGTGGTAGGGTTGTCCAATAATCAAGGGCCGGTTCCCCAAAACGTTCTTATCGCTAAGTAGTTCTTAACCTATTCCTTAACCTCTCTTAACGTTATGGCACAATTCCCGACACGTTCGTACGCTAAGTATATCTTCTGTAAGTCACACTTTCGTAAGGTTGGTCTAGACCATTCGTAAGCTCTCTCTTAGCGTTGTTTGAGCTCTCAAGGCGCTAGTCGCCGCCACTGTGCAGCAGTCTTTAGAAATTAGCGCAGCGCAGTACAAGTCAAACTATGGTACAGTATGTTGATGATGTTGTGGCTCAACGATGATTCTATGTTATGGACATTTTAAGACTAATAATAAAATATGTTCGCAATGGATGCAGGCCTATTTATGAAGTTTACTTTATTTGGTATCAGAACTAATATGGTGGTAAGCCTAGGCTATTTCGTAATTTCATTAAAGTGTTCAAATTGGCAATCACTTTTGATAATTAAAAGCTGTCAAAGAATTTGCCTCTAAATGGCTAAGATCTATAAATGGGTAAGCATGGTGGTGTCCAGTAAGCGACCAACTAGGCCTATGGCAGCGATCCAACGTGTCCTTGTATTGAATCAAAATGATTAGCGAGGGATACCCGTGTACATATCGTGTGAACATATTACTGCCAATTTGATAATTTAGTTAATAGTTTATATTTTACTGATAACTTAAACTATGTTAAAATAAATGTTACTGGAATAATTTGAGGAATGTTTTATTTGCATAGAACGTGTTGTCTTTCTTAACGCCGTCATGCACCTTCGCGTGAAGTAGAAAATCGATTCCTGAGCAATCGATGCCAACTAATTCAGCACCTTCACTTGGGACAGCGCCTTTGTAACGTCGAACGTAAGAGGCAGCGTGTTAAGAAGCTTCCTAAGGGACACTTCGGGGAACACACTTAGGAACATAAACAACTTTGGAAAGATATATCTTTTGAGTCTTCTTAGCGGGCTAAGAGTGAGCGTTATCGGGGAACCGGCCCCAGGTTGTTGCTTCAATTTGTGTTTTAATTTATGCGACGCACCGATGCTGGGTTCATCAGTTTGGCGCAAGTTTAAAATATTTAGCCGACTGCATGATTTGTCATTTTCGTTCTTTTGGCAATTAATCCCGACTGATCCCTTTACTTAACGTTGCCAAGCTTGTTTGTTGTTGCACTATCAGTGTTGCAGTCTTTTAAAATAAATGTTCTGAGTGAAATATATTGCCATTGCTCTTATTTCTTTGGGACCGGGGAGCTAAATTGACCTGACGCGAATTTGACCGGAGAAGCGGCCGAGTAAACAGCCACCTGCTCTCAGCACAGTGTTGACTTGCGCGTCTAATCGGACGCGCAAGACTGATAATAGACGGGCCTAGGCTAGGCCCGTCCAGGCCCATCCGTGCCTACACGTATGCTTTCTAAATTATTTAGCTAACTCCATCCCCATCAACGAACTTAGGCTATATGGCCAATATCTTTGAAATTTAACGGTCTTGGTTTTATTAGTGGGCATGCCTCAGACTCGTGGTGTGAGCGGTATGGGAGCGGAACAGAGCAGCCACTCCGGCCTCTAAATTAAAAAGCGCTCCACGCTCAAATTCCATCCATATTACACAAAACTATAAAACTAGATGTACCGCAGAGCGGTACAAAATATGACCGCCGCCCAGTCCAGCACATTTTTTCCACAAAAATAAATCACGCTGAAAGGCCTATATGATTCTAACTGTCTCACTAAATTGCATTATCCACACTCAATTCTCACTGATATCTGCTAGACAACAAGTAACAAAACATGATTAGTTCATAGATTTCACATGTAAAATTCATTTTATACAACCCCACCTCCATCTTGCCTGTTCATAATTCTGAGATATTCTTGAATTGTGTGCATGTACATGTTTATGTTATGTGTGTGTGTGTGTGTGTGTGTGTGTGTGTGTGTGTGTGTGTGCGTGCTTGTGTGTGTGCCTGCGTATGTGCCTGTGCATGCAAGCGTACATATGTCTACTGTGTGAGTATGTGTCATACGTATGATTACTGTGAATGTATGTGTGTGTGTATATCTGTTTGTGCACATGTGTGCACATGAAATGGGTTAACATGACCCCTGGAGGCAAACATACGGAAAAAAATGGTCATCCTAGTCCCTACAGTTCTCAAGATATTC
The DNA here is from genome assembly GCF_046254945.1 of Alosa pseudoharengus. Lineage (NCBI taxonomy): Eukaryota > Metazoa > Chordata > Actinopteri > Clupeiformes > Clupeidae > Alosa > Alosa pseudoharengus. The sequence continues at coordinate 22,372,437 of NW_027468718.1, read as the reverse complement.
ACAGAGAACTGTGTCTGCCCTACCCTCCTTTCTGGGGGTCCAGTCCAGCGGGGGGGCTACAGATCGATCAAAACGAAAAACGACGGTTCCATGCTATCCATGTGGGGTTACATGCCCACCAAGTTTTGTGTAACCCGGTCTTTCAGTGTCCCGGGAATCCTTGTTGGTGTACGTCACTAAATGTACACATACATTATTTTATTGTAAGGCCCCCCATGAACGAAAGTACACAAAACTTGGCATGCATTCGGAGGGTGTCATAATGATCCTACACTTTTAATTTCGTGCAGTTTTGACCTTGTCAGCCAAAGATATTGTGATGAAAACACCTAATTTTTTGCTTTTTAATTTTTAACTAGGTGGCGCTATACATGAAATAAGTGGTAATGGGATGGGTTGACATGCCCCCTTAAGACCAACATACAAAAAAAAGGTGGACCTCCTAGGCCCTACGGTTCTCGAGATAATTCACAGATACCTGCGATTACAACACCTCATTTTTACATTTTTGTGTTTAACTAGGTGGCGCTATACATGAAATGAGTGGTTATGGAATGGGTTGACATGGCCCCTTGAGATCAACATACAAAAAAAATGGTCCTCCCAAACCTTACGGTTCTCGAGATTTTCACAGAAAACTGTGTCTGCCCTACCCTCCTTTCGGGGGTGCAGTCCAGCAGGGGGGCTACAGATCAAAACGAAAAACGATGGTTCCATGCTATCCATATGGGGTTACATGCCCACCAAGTTTCGTCTCCCCCGGTCTTTCAGTGTCCCGGGAATCATTGACGGAAATTTGGACATGCGAAAAAGAAAAAAAAAAAAAAAGAAAAAAAAATGACTAAACCTATATGACCGCCCGCTTCGCTGCGCGGCGGTCATAATGATCTAAACTTCATTCACTCTCGGTGTATAGATCAGGACAGACTTGCGGAACAGGCTGCAGGTCAACAGTCTGACAGCCTGCATGAAGATCCCAGTCCATACTGTCTATGGTTTTACGCCATGCGCCAGTGTGCAAAATACAGCCCAAAGTTCAAGATATCAAGAAGGTTTAATCGTTAAGCATTGGATAAAAAATAATAATAAATGGATCAACTCATTTCACACTTTGTCAGAGTGTAGAGGAATCCTTCTTCAAAGTATGCTAGGCTATGTTGATGTTAAAATCCCAGTTTAGTTGAATGGCTAGGTAGAATACAGAAAACCTAGATAAACTGATGCCTATATATGGGTCATTCTACGAAAATGTGCCATTTTGCATTCAAAATATCTAATTTTCATTAGATATACATTATAATTTGCATTGGAAATGGAAAAACTTTTTCCTCAAAAATGCCCAACTAAAATGTTGAAAGTTACATAAAGTGCTCGGATAGATAAGCTTCCTGTTTCACTTTCGCTAAGATTATTCCAAAAATGACCTTTCCTCGAGTTAAAATGGTCCTGTATTTGTGGCTAATGTTATGTCCTCATATCGTAATACGGTAGCCTAATAGGGGGAGTTCCGATAGCCGTTTTGAGGAGGGGGTGGTGAAATTTCAATGCTGTTTACTTACTGCCACATTGCGCAGAAGATGATGGATTATAGTCGGATATCAGCTGGAGCTGCCCAGCTATTCTTCTCAGTGCTTCCCAGATGGGTAGGCTAGCAGGTAAAAATATGTTATTTAAAGGCATCCTTCTGGTAGCGAGGCTATTTTACAATGAGCAACCTTCAACGTTAAACACTGCAACTCCCACGCTTTTGGTGTGAGTGGAGACACACAAGCTTCTATCTCATGCATAAGGAAAAGCCTTACTTACAGCTAACTAAGAAACGTTTCATTGGGTGACGACATAACAAGAAGTGACCATGGTCTGCAGAGAATGTCTAAGTGACTATTCATGGGTTTCATCAGGTCCCTTTACACAGGTGTATTAATCAAGCACCATGCAGTCTGCATTCATAATCAAGGTGCATGATTGTATACACCTGTGGAAAGGGACCTGATGAAACCCATGAATACTGATTAGCCTATTGATAGCCTAGTAGCCTACTAGTAGCCTCCTACTCTCACTAAAATGTAGCCTATACTACACGAGTGAATTTCGTTCTGGCGGGAAAGGGAAACCAAAGAATACAAAATGGTGAAAAGGATTTAAATAGACCTAAATTGTTTTTTGTATTGTTTTGTTTTTTGCTATGAACCAGTTTAAAGCCTGATGACTTTGCTTCAGTGTCAAATTAAATTTCATTTGTTCACAAGGTCAGGCAGAACACATATGTCTTGCACCTACAGACATGCACAGATCATTATTATGACCGCTGCGCAGCGAAGCTGCGGTCATGTAGGTTTAGCCAGATTTTTTTTCCTTTAATTTTTCTGCATGAGCAATTTTCCATCAAGGATCCCGGGACACTGAAAGACCGGGGTGCACGAAACTTGGTGGGCATTTAGCCCCACAAGGATAGCATGGAACCATTGTTTTTCGTTTTGATCCGCTCCCCCCCCCCCCCCCCCCCCGCCAGACTGGACCCCCGAAAGGGGTAGGATCATTATGACACCCTCTGAATGCATGCCAAATTTCGTGGACTACCGTTCATGGGGGGCCATACAATAAATTAATTTATGTGTACATATAGTGACTGTACACCAACAGAGTTTTCTGTGAATATCTTGAGAACCGTAGGGCCTAGGACAGGGCCGGTCCGAGGCATAAGCGAACTAAGCGGCTGCTTGGGGCCTCCTGGCCACCAGGGGGCCCCCAATCGAGTTTCTTTTTTTTTTTTTACATAATAAATAACGTAAACAAGTGACATCAATGAATGAATAAATGAAACAATTATCATTCAAATCAAGAAAAATTATGATTTCATGATCAATATGCCTGCCTACTGCTACTGTGTCTGCCAGCCTTTGAGTCACGCGCATAAAGTAGACACCTCGGGTGCATATACAATTCGTGCAGACACTGCATCAAGTTCAACAATCGGAAGAGACGGTAATGTTAAAGGAAAATTCCGTTTTTTAGCACTTTAATGCCGAAATTTTGACGATTGGTCCTATCTCGACTTTTCTGACTCGTTTTGAATCGCCTTTTCACTTCTCAGGGTGGCTGGCAATGGGCATACTGTAGTAGGCTACTCAAAAATGTCCTAAAACACCCCTTAACGTTCGTTTTCAAAACTGTGCAACTCACCGAGGTTAGTGGAGTTCGTTGACTATTAAAAGCAAATATATCGGCGCAATGTATGATTCGTATTTGAACCTGAAGCATAGACGGTGGCGCAGCATGCAATGAGTCTTCCAACAGAAATCAATGGGATTTTACAAAATGCCAAATAAAAGACGACAGAAACTGTATTTCGCCACGCTACTTGTTTTGGAACATCAACGAACACCACTAACCACTCGGTGAGTTGCACAGTTTTGAAAACGAACGTTAAGGGTTGTTTTAGGACATGTTTGAGTAGCCTACTACAGTATGCCCATTGCCAGCCACCCTGAGAAGTGAAAAGGCGATTCAAAACGAGTCAGAAAAGTCGTGACAGGACCAATCGTCAAAATAAAATTTCGGTGTCCACCACTCTAGTTCATCCAAAACAAACCAGAAAAGGGCCTTAAAGTGCTAAAAACCGGAATTTTCCTTTAAGACAAGTCACAAAAAAGGACGTATCCCTCTGGTGCTGAAAACATACGAAGAAAATGACAGAGGAGGAGAAAAACGAGCAAGATACAGGTATGTTTTGCATGATTATTTACAGTATGTTTTGTGCTTGAGGTAGCTAGCTAGCTGTCATGATCTAATATAAGCCATCACCAGAGCTAAATCTCCGCCATCGCCAAATGTCTCCCATTAATATATATTTATCTAGATGTATTTCAGATGTCAAGGATATTGGGATTGTTTTGGATGTTCAATCAATCATGTACCCTAGCTCTAGGTGGGCTTATTATGTCGTAAATTAAAGTTAGCTAGCTGACATTAGCACTACAGTAGCTACATGAAAACGTAGTTGAAGGCAAATTTACCACAGAGGGATTGTTTCTGATTTCGCACCTGAAAGTGTTGATAGTTTATTACTGCTCTATAATATGTGACATAGTGGTAAGTCTGATAGCAACAACAGACTAAGCCCAGGCTCCCAGTCCCAACCCAACCCACTGACTAGCGCGACTCTGGGCATCGGTAACGTTCCAGCTTCATAGGCAAAGATGGAACAGTACCTGCGCTCTGCTCTAAGATCTTTGGAGAGAGATGGTAGTGTTTGAGAAAATATACTGTAACAATCTGCAAGGTTGTCTCAAAATGGTCTTTATTGGTTTCGCACCAAAACACACGAACGTCATAAAACAGGCAACACAAGGGAGGTCAATTAAACAAGCACGATACACAAACAGGGTAGTCACATACAATACACGGGATAAACACATGAGGTACAACACAAAGAAAGACCATACCAGCTAACACATACACAACAAGGCAAACGCCACTACTCATACTACAACCACATCAACATTATACACACACACGCACAGCATTATGGGAGTACAGTCATACAGCTAGGCTCAGATCATTACACAGCCCCCCGAGACTTAGTCCATGTCCCCTTGACTCAAGTCTTACCCTACGTCAGTCCATGAGCCTGGCTGGGACGCGACGCTGGCGTTGTGGGCGCCCCGCTGTCGCGGCGGTGACTTCCGGTGAAGGCTGCACGGTGATCGGTGTTAGAGCCACAGCTCCATTGTCACCAAGTTCCACAGAGTCAGTGTCAAAGTCTCCACGACCCTCAGCTGAGGCCAGGGGTCGATACGGGGCCAGTCGATCACGGTGGAGAGCCACAACTCTCCGACGCTTAATCAGTCTCACACGATAGACCACATCAGACAGCTTCTCTAAGACATCGCACGGCCCGACCCACTGGCTAGTGAGTTTCGGGGAAATGCCTTTCTTTCTCTCCGGGCAGTACACCCACACTTTATCGCCGGTCTGGAACTCCTGGCCGCGACAGCGCGTGTCGTAAGCTCGCTTTTGACGTATTCCAGCTTCACTCATAGCCTGCCGGGCCAACTCGTGTACTCCCTTCAGTCTCTCGCGTAGCTGCTTGTAGTACTCCAGCCCTGGCTTACCTCCAATCTCCGCTTCCGGAGGCGAACCGAACACCAAGTCCACCGGCGTGCGTAGCTCTCGCCCGAACATCAGAGCTGCCGGTGTGCATTTCGTTGACTCTTGCACCGCTGTGCGATATGCCCAGAGCACCAGGGGCAAGTGTAAGTCCCAGTCCTTTTGTCGGCGGTCGGCCAATATGGCCAGCTGCACTGCTAGCGTCCGGTTAAACCGTTCGACCAGCCCGTCGCTTTGTGGATGCAGAGGTGTCGTTCTCGTTTTCCGGATGCCCATGCGCTGGCAAACCTCAGCAAACACCTCCGCCTCGAAATTCCGCCCTTGGTCGCTGTGGAGCTCTTCCGGTGCCCCGAAACGGCAGAACATCTCAGTGACCAGTTTGTCCGCTGTCGTGTGGGCGCTCTGATCTGGCACTGCATACGCCTCCGGCCACTTAGTGAAATAGTCCATAGCCACGAGCACGTAGCGATTTCCCCGCTCTGTGACTGGCAGTGGGCCCATGATATCGACGGCTACCCGCTCCATGGGAGCCCCGACTGCGTATTGCTGCAGCGGAGCGTGCGAGCGTCGCGTGGGGCCCTTCTTCGCTGTGCAGGCGTCACAGCAGTGAACATGCAGTTCAACGTCCAGCCTGCATCCCGGCCAATAGAAGTGGCTTCTCAGCCGACGAAGAGTTTTTGCGATGCCGAAATGAGCCGCCCCCACAGCCCCATGTACCTGTTCCAGTACACGGGCTCGTAATCCAGCAGGAACCAGCAACTGGAAAATGTCAGATTGTCGATCGGGGGCTCGCCAGTGTCTATACAACAGTCCTTGACGTGCTACTATTCCCGGCCACTGTGAATAAATCGCTTTGGTCTCTGGATCGAGTGCTGATACGTCAGTCCATGGCGGTCGCTGACCGGCTTCGATCCATGACCACACTCGGCCAAGCGTGGCGTCCTCCGATTGCGCCTTCCGGATCTCCTCCCTCGACATCACGTCCACCGGCGACTGCGCGTCCATGGCCTCAGCTGCCGCTCTGCAGTGCTGTGTTGTGGCGTTGGGCTGCGGTGCGTTGTGTCTCTCGCTGGCGTGAAGCTGGCGAGCGGTGGCTCTCTTGATGGCGCGGCGCTGGCGAGCGTTGAGTCTCTCGCTGGCGTGCTGTTGGCGAGCGTTGAAAACAGCGACTCTCTCTCTCTCTGCCAGCGGTGATGCAGCCTGTAGCCGACGAGCGGGCTCCGGTTGAGCTGCGGCCAGGCTCCTCTCCTCCCTCCGGTGGCAGTGTTGGCACTGGTCTGCTGCACACGGACGCCTGGACAGGGCGTCCGCGTTGCCGTGAAGGCGACCCGCCCGGTGTCGAATCTCCATGTCGTAGTCCTGGAGCGCCTCCAGCCAGCGAGCCAGCTGGCCCTCCGGTTCTTTGAAGTTCAGCAGCCAGGTGAGTGACGCGTGGTCCGTTCTCAGCAGGAACCGTTTGCCGTAGAGGTAGGTTCGGAAATGGCGCACTGCCACCACCACAGCCAACAGTTCTCTGCGTGTCACGCAGTAATTCTTCTCCGCTCGGTCCAGTGAGCGGCTGAAGTATCCGACCACTTGCTCGCCCTGCTCGCCTGCTTGTGAGAGGACGGCGCCGACGCCCACGTCGCTGGCGTCGGTGTCCAGGATAAACGGCAGTCGAGGGTCAGGGAAGGCGAGCACTGGGGCCTCGCATAGCGCCCTCCGCAGCCGCCGGAATGCCGCGTCGCACTCTCGTGTCCACTCGAAGAGCTGGCCTTTGTGCGTCAATCGATGCAGCGGGCTGGCGACTGTAGCAAAGTCCCGAATGAAACGCCGGTAATATGACGCCAGGCCCAGGAAGCTCCGTAGCTCAGCACCGTCGCGTGGAACAGGCCAACGCCTCACCGTCTCCACCTTAGCTGGGTCGGTGGCCACTCCGGCGGCCCCCACGACATGGCCCAGGAACCCGGTTTGCCTTCGGAACAGGTGGCACTTTTTCGGGTGCAGTTTGAGCCCAGCACCTCGTATTGCGTCGAACACCTTTTCCAGATGTCCTATGGCACCGGTGAAGTCCGTTGCATGACACAGGATGTCGTCCAGGTAAACCACGCAGCATGTTCGTGGAATGCCCGCCAGGACACGCTCCATCAGTCGCTCGAAGTTCGCTGGCCCGTTGCATAGGCCGAACGGAAGTACCCGGAACTGCCACAGCCCTTGCCCGATGGTGAACGCCGTCTTCGGGCGAGCTTCCGGGGCTAGCTCAATCTGCCAGTAGCCACTGCGTAAGTCCAGCGAGCTAAACCAGCAGGAGCCGGCAATGCTGTCCAGCGCATCGTCAATGCGGGGGAGCGGGTAGGAGTCTTTCCGGGTTACCTGGTTGAGGCGCCTGTAGTCAACACAGAACCGCCACGAGCCGTCCTTCTTCCGGACGAGTACAGCCGGCGCAGCCCAGGGACTACTGCTTGGCTCTATCACTCCTGCCGCGGCCATTTCCTTGATCTTTTCTTCAGCTGCTTGTCGTTTGGCGAACGGTAAGCGATGAGGCTGAAGTCGGATGGGCCGAGCATTTCCGGTGTCGATATCGTGTTGGACCAGGCTCGTTCGGGTGCAGTCCTCGTCTCTTGCAGCGAAGATATCGGTGTACGCTGCTAGTAGTCTCCGCACCTGGCTACCCTGTGCTTCACTCAGCCCCTCACAGCTACGAGTGCAGAGTTCATTTACGGCTTGCCTTGTCTCTAAAGAGGGCCGCGCTCTCTGAGCGGAGAGTGGTGTTTGCTCAACCCGCTCTCTTGGCTTCTCCCTGGTGGGCGTAAGCTGAGGAGTGGCGGCCTCAGCGAGCGGACCTGGATGAGGCCTGTTGTTTTCGCGGGCTTGTGTGGGGAGGGGCGGAGACTCAGCAAGCGGACCTGGATGAGACCTGTTGTTTTCGCGGGCTTGAGTTTCGCGGGCTTGTGTGGGGAGGGGCGGAGTCCGGGATGACGAGTACTCTTTGCGAGTTCGCTTCCTGCGGACTTGTGTGGAGCGAGTTGGAGAGTTCTTCGTCGCGCCAGCTCTCCGCACTTCATGCTCTGTTTTCCCTGCCGTGTGCAACACTACGCTGCTCGTCCCCAAGTGTAGTGTGAACCGGGAAATGTCCACCACAGCCCCCCATTTCTCTAGCACGTCCAGGCCGAGAATGCAATCATCCTGAATGCTAGCCAACCAAAGCCGGCGGCTTGCCGTCTCACCGTTGATGCACACGCACACCAACTTTTGTCCATACAGTTCCGCTCGCTCTCCGGTAACTGTCGTGATGCGCGTTTTTGTCTTTTCCCAGCCTCTGGGTCTGGCTACCAGCGTGTCGGGTAAAAGACCGGGGCGCACAAGCGAGATGGTGGAGCCAGTATCGATCAAGGCGCGACACCGAGTCCCATCCAGCGTGCAGTCCACATACAGTCCTCTGGTTTGGCCGAGCCGGCCCAGCCGAATGCAATCCATAGCCCCTCCCGCCGTGCCACCTTCTTCTAGTAACTGCTGGGGTGCGAGCTTGAGGGGTGCCGGGGCTGGGCAGTACCACGCGATGTGCCCCAGCTCGCCACACCGGTGGCATCCGTCTCCGCTGGCCGGCCTCTTCCACTCGCGTGGGCGCCGTTGTGGTGGCTGTGCCGTGGTCTGCCGCGTCACCTCCAGTTCCTCCCCGTCTTCCTCCATCGATATCTGGCGTGCGCAATGCCGCGACTCTGTTGTGCGGAAGATGTTTTCCACCCGTTCGGCTTCCGCGAGTGCCACGGACAGCGAGCTGGGGGCACTCAGGCGAAGGTGTTCTTTTAGCCGCTCTGGGTGGATGCCTCGCACGAACGCTTCCAGTGCCATCTCTTCATGTAGACCCTGGCTGTACGTTGGGTAGCCCCGCCGGGCATACAGCTGCAGGTCAGCCGCGAACTTGCCCAGTCTCTCGTCTTTGTGTCGCCGTCTGGAAGCGAGTTGTTCTTTGGCATCGCTGATGAAGATTCTCTGGCCGAATCGTCGTTGCAGAGCTGCTTCGATTGCAGTCCAGCTTACTTGCTCCGCCGGTGGCAGGTCTTCTAATACTTGTAGCGCTTCCCCCTCCAGGGCCAACGCCACCTGTACGCCCGTTCTCTCCGCCGACCAGCCATTCAGCTCGGCTGCCAGCCGGACCTGTACCAGGTATGTCGCCAGTGGCCTTTCGCCATTGTAGTGGGGCAACTTTACGCTGGGGCGCCCTTCTACCGCCGCCGTCGCACCGAGGACCGGCCGGTTTCCATCGCTCCCGTGTGGAGCGGGTTCAAGTGGCGGGATGCTGTCATCAGCCCGGTTCCTTTCCTCCTGTGGCCGGGGGCGGGTCTCTTCATCACGGTCACGCTGCAGGCTGGCTCCGTCTGCTTGGCTCAGCAGGTGGCCATGGGCGAGCGTGCTGTCGAAGAGCCGTCTTGGCAGGAAACTCATCATCGCCAGGTAATCAGTTACAGCTTTCTCCTCCCGTCCAGTAGGGGTCGTCATCCCACTTCTGACACCAATGTAACAATCTGCAAGGTTGTCTCAAAATGGTCTTTATTGGTTTCGCACCAAAACACACGAACGTCATAAAACAGGCAACACAAGGGAGGTCAATTAAACAAGCACGATACACAAACAGGGTAGTCACATACAATACACGGGATAAACACATGAGGTACAACACAAAGAAAGACCATACCAGCTAACACATACACAACAAGGCAAACGCCACTACTCATACTACAACCACATCAACATTATACACACACACACGCACAGCATTATGGGAGTACAGTCATACAGCTAGGCTCAGATCATTACAATACCATGTTGGGTGGGGACACTTCTGTGATGAAAATAAACTTACATTTGATTAAGATAGTGGCAAGTGATGTAGCGGTGCTACCCTAATATTTAGGCTGCAGTAGATCACCATGTTAAGCGTTCACCATACTGCAATTAAGTATACTCTTTTGATTATGCCTCATTTGCCAATAGAATATGAATTGTTACATGTGTTACATTGTTATTTGAGTGTAAGTAATGATAGCAAAATAAACTCATTCTGCTCGATCAACTATGCACTTATGCAATATTTTTTTTTTTCAGAGACACTGTTGAAGTCCTTTGGAGCACATCTCTACCTCTACCTAACTCTACCTACCAGAAGGTGAGGTTTTCTTGATGGCAAATGGTTACATAGCCTGTTAATATGACACGACACATTTAACATCGTTTTTTTTTTATTTATTTATGTATTTATTTAATCATTGCAGGTTCGTCCACTGCAGAGTTGCAGATGCCTAAAAACCAGGAACGAAGTAGGAATAATTATCTATTTTTTGGGACATTTTAGTTTTGATTATTAATGTTTGTCTATTTTGTTTTTATTTTGTAGTTGAAATTCATGCACATTTAATGCACATTTGCGGATTTGTTCAGCAAATCTGTTGAAAAACAAGTCATTAAACTGATGTACTTGTTTACAACAAATACAAATGCTGTTGTATTTTGTTATTTGTCAATTCAACTTCAGTAAACCACCCTTAGTGCTTCACTTTGAATATGAATGTTTCAAATAAATCTGTGATTTTAGTACCCTCTAAGATTAAAAGGTGACAGGGTTGGTGTAAATAACAACTATATTAATACATTGGTTTACCAAGCACATGGGGCCAGAAGTCTAGATTGGAGCCCCAAAACATTTTTGGCATGTGAGCAAGGATGGATTACTGAATGAGCCTACCGAGCCCAAGAGGTCAAGGGACCCTGAACCCCAAGTAGTTGTGTGAATTCACTACCAATAAGTCAAAAAGCAAAAGGCTATGAATCTGAACAAATTTAGGTACTGCCCTTCTCCAGCTGACCATCCCAAAAATGCACCAGAATACAGGAAATCACATCTAACCCCCCCCCCCCCCCCCCCCCCCACACACACACACACCCGTTTGTACCCACATTTGCACAAACAGGGTAGGGGGAGAGGGTCCTTATGCATCTGTGTCCAGGGGGACAGTAGTTCATAATCAGTCGCTGTATTAATACATAACCTCACTGTATTAATTTATAATATGACATTATAGTGTGAAGTTGTCAATTATCGCCAAGCACAGGTGACTGCGTTGTGGGAGGGGGCCCCCAAATCAAATTCTGCTTAGGGCCCCCAAAAGGCTTGGGCCGGCACTGGCCTAGGATGACCAATTTTTGCATATGTTTGCCTCCAGGAGCCATGTTAACCCATTCCATATGCACACATGTGCATTTAAACAGATACACACGCATACACATACATTCACAGTAATCATACGTATGACACATACAAACACAGTAGCCATATGTACGCACACACACACACACACACACACACACATAACATAAACATGTACATGCACACATGCACACAATTCAAGAATATCTCAGAATTATGAACAGTCAAGATGGGGGTGGGGTTGTATACAATGTATTTTACATGTGAAATCTATGAACTAATCATGTTTTGGTACTTATTGTCTAGCAGATACCAGTGAGAATTGAGTGTGCATAATGCAATTCAGTGAGACAGTTAGCATCATATATGCCTTTCACCTTTTGTTTTTAACCAGCAGACAGACCAACAGATACCCTGACTTTGCTGAATTACTGAAGCTAAGCAGGCTTTGTTAGTACTTGGATAAGAGACCTTCTTTAAAGGGGTACTTGGCAACTATTTCAACGTAATTACCCGTTTAGAAATCATTTGGATGGTTAAATGACCTGTTCCGATGAAAATGGTGACTTTCCCCGCTGCGCCTAGCGTCCCCAGGCGGAAAACCAACCTTGCAACATTGAAACTACCGTCCCGGAAAGAGAAGTGAGAAACAAGAAACTCGTTTTAAATCGTGTTTCTTACCTTGTAACATCCACATAGTTCTGCCAAACTTATGCTAACCGTTCGCTAGCTTGTAAACAAATCCATGTTTTCGCAGATCACAAATTTCAGCGGATCCTCACCAAAATTGGCAGAGACCATCTTCAGACCATGCCTTATCAGTGCATTGCTTTTTGGAACAATTGACAGAAGCATTCAACTGTAACAGCCAATTGAAATTTGTGGCGAAGCCGCCAAACAGGAAGTGACCTCATATCTCAGCAACCCTTGCATGTATAAAAGCCAAACTTGGTGCATGGACTCAGGATCCAATCAGGAGGACGCTCAAGAAATCTGGTGACCTTTGACCTTTAGGGGGCGCTGTAATTAAGAAACATGCCTTTTGGCCTGTAGCTGCTGTTGTGCTTAGAATTAAAATGCACTAGTGGTGTCTGGTAATACTGTTGGAGGGCCTTAGGCCGACCCAAGCCAACTTGTGATGTCATCGTAATTGATTCGGCCGCCATATTGGATTTAATCAAAAACACGTACAAGTTTTCGCAGGTCACAAATTTCAGTGGATCCTCACCAAAATGGGCAGAGACCATATTCAGACCATGCCTTATCATTGCATTGCTTTCTGGAACAATTGACAAAAGCATTCGCCCGTAACAGCCAATCGAAATTGGTGGCGAAGCCGCCAAACAGGAAGTGAGCTCATATCTCAGCAACCCTGCCATGTATCATAACCAAACTTACTACATGGATTCATGACCCCATGAGGAGGACGAAATTGTGAATTTCCAGAGCGTGTTACTCCACACTCGGCAATCGACTCCTACGGACTTTCCCCTAAAGATGGCAGCTGCAGCAGCAACATTTCCGGAAAGGTATGGCTTGATGAAATTCATTCTGGACTCTCTATCCGACCACATAAAGACCTCGGGATACTTCGGTTTGGCTTTAGGGACCCTCTACTCACTACCACGTAAGTGTAATGTTGTTTGGAACTGTAGAAGAGGTATAAAATAGCGTTTTGTAGCGGCGAAATGACATGCCCGGGTCACTTCCAGGCTAACGAGTTTTGACTAAAAACGGTAAAATAGAACTTTCTCAAAACACATCCGAATGACATGATTTTCGTATGTACTCCCAACGTATGTACTCCCAATCATCCGTAAATTGATCTAAAGTGCATTTTACTCCGGATAATTCCTTTCCTGTAGCAGGCAGCTCACTGCGTTGGGATTAGTGTGTCCTTCACCTCACTGTGTGTACACTGTGTGCTGAGTGTGTTTCACTAATTCACGGATTGGGATAAATGCAGAGACCAAATTTCCCTCATGATCAAAAGAGTATACTTATACTTAGATGTGATTCCCTCAGGTTGCAAGGAAACTTGCTTGGAAAACACTAGTGCCTGTCATACCCAACTCTCAGACCTTTACAGTTACGCAGTAGAAAGAAAGGCAGACTCCATCATTAAGGATCCTTCACACCCCCTCCACAGTTCCTTTCAGTTGCCTCTATCAGGCAGACAGTTCAGAGCACCTCTGGCTAGAAGGAGAACTTACAAAAAATATTTCATTCCCAATGCTGAAAGCATGGTAAACAAGAAAAAGCAGACTTGTCACTACCTGATAATTGCATTTTAGCACATTTATTTAATAATTTATGAGTGTTTTTTAATGCTCTCTCTAAAATGTTCTATTATTATGTATAGGCAACAAAGTTTTCTGAATACTTGAAAGTAAATCATTAGTAACTCAATGATATGTGATGACATCCCAAACAGAATACAGAATTGTGTAAATGAGATGGGGTTTAAATATCCATCAATAATTCAGCAACCTCCAAAATGCAGTTTAGGTATTTGATTTATTCAACTGAAACTCAACCATGTTGCCATTTCTGTGTTTTCATGGCCTGTTTTTTCATCATGACACAAAATGTTCTTCTTGTGCAGACTCAGACTGTGCACCAAATGATCAAGTGTTGAAGCATCAACCTCTGGTTGACATCTTAAGATGAATCAAGGCTTAGAATAATACTATTCATTATCAGCCACAGAGTATATGGACATGAAATCACTGAAGGTATGTGAGCTTTGTCTGGCCATTTCTCAACGCATGTATTTCTAACCACAATTAAAAGCAGCATGCAAGCCTGATCATTCACTTGGGGGGTAAGCTAAGCCTTTGTTGCTGTATGTTTCCATGAACTCTTTGCATGCCTGCAAATCGTTAGAATTCCAGTTCAATGCTCCTTATGAACACACAAGAGATGTCACACCCCCTACAGTACTTTCCGTCACATACGGTATAGAAAGACTAGCCATATCAAGTCTACAGGAACAGTAATATTTACAATTTTACTTCAAAACCACGTAAACCCTAAAAACGTAGATTAGCAACAAAGCCTAATTACAGCTGAGAATTGCCATAATTACTTATACACTATTGTCTGTGAGATAGCTTATCATCCAATTAAATATTGGACAAATCACTTAGCCCTTGACTTTTGCCAGATTAATTAAAAGTGTCATGGGAAGTTAAAACCCCTTATCTTCCGAAAACATATCAAGGAATGGTGAATTTCAAATTAAATTAAAAAAATTACCCTTCACAGTACCTAGATGATTTTGTTTAGGGACTTTTAATCTCTTTTTCAAATAAATTATGTGACATTACACAACTACATGTTTGTTTACTTAGATTAGATTGAAAGAGGTAGGCAAGTGAACAGTCCCTAAATGTGATTCAACCTTTGGCATGAAAAATTTGTAACCAGTCCACTGTCAAGTGCAATACAACAGAGAACAGATGGAGTAAAAGTTGATAAATAAGTGATATTAGGGTGCCCTTTTAGCCAAAGCATACATTTGCATTCTAACAATGAGCAATTTCAGTTGAAAGGTACTGGATGAAACATTTAATGCATAGTGAAATAAACTGAACTACGTAGACTATGTTTCTAACAACATTTTCCTCCTGTAGTTAAAATGACTGGCAGTCATATTCCCTAATTAACATATTTGCTGTTATTCATCTGCCTATGGCATATAAAACAACCCTGGAATCATTCTGTATGGATTCCCAGGAGAGGAGAAAGGGAGCATGCTCTTTAATCGCTATGAAGAAATCAGCACATGAAGAACAAACAGAAGAAGCCAAACTGTATTTTCCCCATGTTGACATATAGGATTTATTTTGTCATGACAAAAGATAATAATGACACCATAAAAAAATCATGCACATCATACACATACTGGTAACTGACATTAACTGATGAGACACTATGTCACATTAGGTAATTTTTTGCTTGTGATACCTTAGTCAGTGATGTTGGCATAAGGATAAGATATCGCCACTAGCATGCTACCATGGCAGTAAGCACTCTGGATATCTATTATAAGTAGAAACATAACATTCCTGTTCCTAAGAAACACTTACTTCATATTCCCTAAGCCATTAGGGGTAATACCACAGTAATACCATGTCAAATGAATCATCAAAAAACTATTTTGAGCGTTCTGTTTTTCTACTACAGCATGACATCAAACCACTTCACATCCTGCCGCTCCACAGTAATACCATGTCAAATGAATCATCAAAAAACTATTTTGAGCGTTCTGTTTTTCTACTACAGCATGACATCAAACCACTTCACATCCTGCCTCTCAGCTGGTAAACAACTCACATGTAGCCATGAAAATAACAAAGGATTAAAGCAGTGGGATGCAAAAATAAGGACTGTGACCTTATTTAATGGGCTTCAATATGACGTGGTGGAGAAATCCTAAATTTGAATAATTGAAATATTCCAAACTTATTAATTAACCTTTGATTACACCGCCAGAGTGAATGTTGCTAAATATCATTTAACAATGTGGTTCATCATTAAATCACAACCCTTGGTCCTTTGCTAACCTTGAATTGCTTGATGAGGCACTAACTCCCAAAGTAATACTAATTAACCTCGGAAAGCATTGCGCATTCCGATCACAGAATTTTAGCACCAGCATGCAAAGAAGAGGAGCGAGCGCAACTGTGTTCCACTTAGGCAACGCTTTAAAAGAGAGGGGTAAGCAGGGAGCAGGATTTGTGCAGCCACATGTTTGCATATCACGCATGTGTCCACACGCCCTCTCCTTCATACCTTCTCCTCGTTACTGTGCTCGTATACACAGAGGATGGGGGAGATCCAGTTGTTCTCTATAGCTCCATGGTGGCACACTGCTGCTTCAAATGCAAAAGGCAAAATGATTCTCTCACAGTGTGAAATGGTGAAATGTTTCTTAACGCTCATTCAAAGACACCCTTGAGCCCTCAGGAATTTCAGACACTTAAGTTATAATACCATTCCATTTTCAAGGCTATTATAGTTCATTGATGTAATTACTTGTCTCCCTTGTCAAGATGTATTGTTCTTTTGACTCGATTTATTAATAATTTCATGACTAATGGACATGGCGTCCCCTTAAGATATAGACTTAAACCATTTTAATATTCTGACTCACGACATGTAAAAAGGGTATGTATATACGTACATACCAGTAATGTTAACATTTTGCTCAAATAAAAAAAATCCACCTGTTTTAAATTGTCAGAGTGTCAATGTTTCAGACACCAACACTATATTCTGGACATCGCCATGTTCACTACATCACCATGTTCAAGTTGATTTAAGTGAATTTTTAAATAATTCTACACACATTTCTCAGCAAGAAACCCAGTCAGTGAGAACTCCGCCCATTTCTCAGTGAGCAGGTCCACAGTGATTTCAAGGAGAATAATAATTAAATTGTATCGAGATGTGCTGCCAAGTTTGCAAAGTTATGCCGGTGAAAGAATTTCATACCTTGTACAAGGGTAATAGATTTCAAGTCCATGGTGGCTTTAAGGCTCTCAAACTCTAAAATCGATGGCATACAGTCAATGGTAAGATCAATGCCTATTAAAAAGATTCCTGAGCTATAGGGACACTGCCTATTGAATATAATAATCATCATACACTCAAGGTTTGAATTATTCAAGAAAGGGGACAGATGAAAGTGTAGAGGAGAGGAGTAGTAAAAATCCATAGTGTCATCCTTGCGGAGGAAACAAAGGCTAATGCCTAGAACCATGCCGTGAGTAACTCAGAGATGGTGTAAAACCTGGAAACAGGTCTCAGTGGTCCCCCTGCTCCAATGCCACCGGTATCTCTTGCATCTGAATCAGCCATTTGAACCTCTCTCTGCATACAAGCTTCCTGCCACCATCCCTTACCTCCAGATAGACACACACACACACACACACACACACAAACACACACACATACACCTATAGCCTACCCGCAAACACCTCCATATGATGTGGAGGATCCTCGGCAAAACATTTCAGATGGATATTTCACAAGCAGGGGGTCCACGAGCCAAACAAAAGGGAGATATCCACAGACACCTTGCTTCACCAGTGACAGATCCTAAGGAGAGTAATGAAAACAGTGGGGAAGAGAGACAGTGAGTAATTACAGACTTGGCACTGTTATCCATTATGGCTGAATGACTGTGGAGGCCAGAACAGAGAGACGCCACACTAGACTTCTTTACATTTAGACAACCCTCTTCTTCTACCTCCTCCTCCTCTCTCCTCGATAGACAAGGTTAAGAATCATTTAATCCACAATAGAGAGGCACTACAACAAAAAAAAAAGAATAGGAGCTGCATTATTAGCATGGGCTGAGGAGTCTAACCCAGGAGTGGCCATGCTTGTCTGACTACGGCACTGATGGAGGGAAATGGATGTGACTAGTTTAGACAGAGGTCGTATGAGTCTCCCTCAGGTGCAATGACACCCTTGTAGAGAGACTTTAATTTAACAGCCAAGTCATTAATCAGAGGGTGTAGCCGGTAGACTTACTTAGGACTGGCATTAAAAGCACGGCATCGCTGCATATAGCAATGCTTGGTGCCTTTAAGTATTAGAGTGTAGTCGAAAAGCACGGGACCAAGTGAATCTCATATAAGTCTCCTTCATCTGTTCTGTAAATAGATCTGAACTGCACACTGGACAATTGACAAGTAGTTTTGAACACATTGCAGATTGGCAGCTGATTAGCTGTTGCACCAGATAACAGGCGGGTGTGGAAGATTTGCTCCTCCACTTATGGATTTGATCTCTCTTAAGGAATTTAATGGTGTTAAATGTTTTCATAAATCCTCATATTACTAATTTGCTATTTTACTTCAAAAAAATGGTAATGACATAAGCCCTTTTCAACCTCAAGGTTCCCTTCCCTTGTGCATGGATCTCTGGAAGTTTGGGTTTTCCAGGGCATGTGATCTTAGGGTTAATGTTCTCCTCTGGGTCCCCCGGACTTCCTGCTCTTCCTTAGGGATTAAATTAGTGTTTGACTTTTAGAACACCAGTGTTCACCACTGTGACCTAAGACAGCTTGGGCAATATCCATTAAAGACAAGTAGCCTATCTGCATGTTTTGTGAAGCGTCTGTTGACTTTTTTTTTCCATAGAGATACTCAACTGCATATCAGTGCACTGCACGCACAACCCCAAGCCCTGCACAATAGTGTGGTGGCAACTAAGAAAAATATCTGAAAGATGCTTACTCAAGGAAAGGTCATATTTTGTGAACTGGATTTAGGCCCATTTCATGAAGGGAGGGATGATTCTATTCTGGACAGTTTATTCTATTATTTGTTTACTGTAGTTCACCTTCAAATTACATCTTGTATTTTTGACATACTGTAGCCATTTATGATCATTCTCTAACAGATATGGGCTAAACATTGTAATGCGTTTATTGCAATTATTGTGTTATATGCCCATAGTCCCTTACAGTATGCAGTAAATAAATGTTAAGTGGTAAAATGTACTGTCATTCGAGTTTTATCAGGATGATCGTCAAATCATCAGTTGAGGGGTAGTGCTTGCTCTGAGAGGACATTTTCTGTCTTTTTTGAGTCCTTCATGGGAAAATAGCAGCAAGGCCATTCAAACTCATTAACTCTGACTATTGTGGGTCTTTATGCCAGTGGTTTCTGGTGTCTCATGGATGTTTGCAGATGGCAGAAACAAAGTGCATTCATTTGAGATATGCTTCGATCTCATTGTTAAGTCCACATACAGAATGCCATTAATATTAATGCCTTGTACAGAGTCTGTTCTGTTTTTTTGCATATTTACAAGTTGGTGCGTGGTACTTCAATTATGAGACCATAATTACACCATTATCATGCATAACTCTGTCATTAAAATGTAATGGGATGCAGGTGATGAAATAGATTTTGATCATTTTTTTTCTTTGCATATTTTGCATGATGTGCTATATTTAGAGATGATCACACAATGCAATGGCAGACTTTAAACGTTTTAATTTAAAGTTTTAAATAAATCACTAAAGCATAGTGGAGAAAATATGAGCAATATATCTCTGCTGCTGAGTTTTGATAACATTAGAATATATGAAATCTCATGGCACAAGGCAGACAAGAAGATGAGACTCAATACCATTGCATTGCACAGAGACGAGTAAAATCTAAATCCTTGCTTCTTACTCCCTTTGTTTCTTTAAACTGCACTGTTAACTCTTTACTGCACTACTGTAGTCTCTTCGGAGGCCTTTGTTGGGCTTGTGGAGCACACCAGAGATCATAAACGCAAATTCAATGGACATGTTTAATTTATTCTCAGTGTGCATTACACTGTAGGAGTGATGTCAAACACGTACTAGCCTTTTACACACTAATTAAGGAAAAAGAAAAGTCTTGTGAACTAGGATTTACGAACCAGAAATCCATCTAATTGCATATTGGCTCTAATTCTAGGATTTTTGCCCAGGATCTTTGAAGATGTGCGTGGAAGAGAAATAGGGGTTTGGCCTTGTAAATTAAAATAACCCATCTTTTTTAAACCCTCTGTATCGTGGGGCACAGGGTGTGCGCACACACACACACACACACACACACACACATACACACACACTAAGAATGCATATATATTTCCTCCCCCTTCACTTCACCATCGGGGAGAAATATTGTTTAATCAATGTCCCCAACAACTTTGTCCGCCTCAGCAGATTCCCTCTCCCCTCATCTCACTTGACAGTCCACGGGCAGCTGTTTATCCCATAATTTCAGGCCTGACATCTCCAGACGGGTCAGAGGTCAAACTACTCACACGCCGGCAGCAGAAGAAATGTCTTGTGATGGTGCCGAGACATTAAAACTCAAAAGCAAAGTGAACCTACAGACCCAGCCAGCAACAGCTGGTCAGAGCCACCATCTATTTCAGTCTCTCCATCGCTCAAGTGATGGGCAGCAGGATAAATAGCCTGATGGAACATGTCAGAGCGAACTCAGCAGAGAAGGCATCAAGACATCAGTGGTATAAACAGACAGATGCTGACTCCCTCTGAAAGAACGCAGACGAGACGCACAAGCTGCAGAGTACAGTACGGTGGTGAGCAAAGGTGAAGCAGCCGTACCGAAGAGAAACACGCAGACAAAAGTGACACTGTCACCGCCAACGTTATTCACAGCTATAGTTACAGCTACAACACTGAGACTTTCAATCTCAAGTCGAGTCAAGTCAGCTTATTTATATAGCACATTTCATATTATAACCATAAACATAAGCTTTAAAATAAATCAAACAAATACATGACAAGCACAACATGACATAAGAACATATAAAACATAATAAAAACAAATATTAAAAAAAGAATAACCCTTTAACACAATATACTGTAGCAGATCCACAGAACTCTACTCGGAAATGTCACTAATCTTGATCTAATTCACTGATGGCTCTATATACACCCAATAAACACCCAATATACACACTCTAATAAACACCCAAGCATCAGTCTAAGTGGGGTAAAAAAGGCACGTCTCATGCAAACCTCATGATGTAACACAATCATTCCAGTACGTTTAATGTGTTGTGGCAGCAGTTTTGTCTTCATATGGTGACAGATGTCACCATATGAAGGCCCGTATGTAGATGGAAGAGTACTCATTTGCTTTCCGAATTAAATATCCATTATTCTTTTTAAATCAGCCAACTCTCTGTTTCTTCTTAATGTGACTGACACAAAGGCTGCTTTCCATGGGAGACTTGCTGTTGGGTACATGGAGCCAGAAACGAAAAAGACATTGTCAGAGGACTAAATATATATATATATATAGTCCCAATTTCAATCTTGATTGAAATTTAGGGTCTGGATATTGTAAATGCCCTTTTCTCTTTGCAGAGGTAATTTCCTTTGGAAATGTGGACCATAAATATGGTTAGCATGCTGTGTCCGCAAATATCTTGCCTGGTGCTGTTTAACCCTGACATGAGTTATTTTAGTGATTCTTAAAGAAATGGCTATATGAATCCCTCCATCGTAAACATAGCTCAAGAATGATGTTTGTCCAAAGAAGCGGAACGTCGGGGGATTCCCCTCCAACGAGGACAAAAACCAAACAGATGCCTAACCGTGCCGTGATATACAAGGGTACTGCTTTGCTACTTTGTTTCACTCTTAATCCTGTCAGATGAGTAATGCAGTCTGGACTTTATATCAATAGAAGACAGAATAAGAGGAGTGTGACACACAAGGGCCACATGCTTTGAGCGAGTGTAAAATGTAACAAATCACACAGCCAGTTTTCCATACGAGTTCTCCGCAGACTAATGACCTGGGAAAATCGCCCCATACATCATCCCAAAAGGCAAAGCATAGCCATAGATGTCTCGGCAGTTTATGGTCTTATATCTGGTAGAGAATCCTTGACCCCCATCCTGGAGGGCGTCTGAGACAAAGAAAGCTAATTCTTAGCTGGATGTGTGCCCCATCCTTTCAATTCAATATTTGTCAATAAAAATGACACTTGTTTGAGGAAGAGATGAATTGGGGCTTGATGTGGACTGGTTTGCAATGCAGACAATTCAAAGAAAAAGTCTGCATCTTGATAGGAATAATAATGGACAGAATAATAATGGAAATTAATGGACAGTTACGAGGGTGACCACAGATTGTTGATCAAACATTATATTTTTAATTGCCTATTTATTTCCGATAAAACAGCTTGTCCATTTATGGTGTCAGTGCCATTCCACACTTAGTTTTAATGAAGACTGTATATTCAGTGATTGATGAATCTATTTAGGCAGGAGATATTTCAAAGCATGACTGGATTTCTCTGGGGCTTTAAGGACATCAGAAGTTTAATTAGCCAAAGCCTCAGAATTAGACTCAAGTCCCATGTCAGATATGGAGCCAACAAAAACATTTTCAGGCGCTCCAGCTCGGCTGCAGACCAGTGCATCAGTCATGCATTGCCTCACTGAGAGACAGATGGCTGTTGACACAGGTCAGCCGGGATGGGGAATCACTGAGCTGCACCAAGCAGTGGCCCTCAGCTTTTCTGGACATTACTGCTTCCCCAATTATGCATATGCCTGTCATATTGAATGGAATAATTACCTCACATGATTACAGACTATGGAAAGCAGGGGGACAGGTTATTATTGCGTGGAGTACCATGAAATCTGTGCAATGCATGGCTATTGTCCATGCTTTATGAACACCAAAAGGACCACAATATGACAATCTCAACGTGATAATGATTACCTCAGTATTTGCTGTTTGCTGCACATTCAGTAAGCCCAATCTGACACTGTCTTTGCACCTCATCTAGCCTCACGCTGGGCTTCTTTGTCAGAGTGGGAACCCACATATTCTGAGCAGACAGGGACATTTAAATGGACTTAGCTCTAAATATGAACTTTGATGAGGGCCGCCTTTCAGTGTTTCACACTTGACAGTGCTGCATTGTGGCTGGTTGATTGACATGGACGTCAAAGTGAGGAATCCATTCTCAGCCAGACCCCATGTTCATTATGAGTGCAAATGATGTGACTAATACAAAGATCCGCACACTCAATGGTGAAGAGGATCCTCCTAAAGGATCATTCAGATAGGTGTTGTTTGCACAAGGTCACCACAGTCTCAGCGTCAGCTGATCATTGATATGCAACTGATCTGTGAAAAATACACTATGACTAGGACATTTCTCCATGAAGTTGTGCAGGCCTCAGCAGACACTAAAGAACCTATTAAGTAAACAAATGGCATAACGTATTTGTAAAGGAAGTCAGCACAAATCAGGGCTTTCTTAGTTCTAATAAAGGTACAAATGGATTTCTGCCCATCTGGAGTTTGCTAACTGTTTGAATTCCAGCAAGGGCAATGAATGACAATTACCCTCATCAACAGTTTTCAATTGCTACAGATTACTTATGGATTTTTTTCTCAGTCGTTAAATGGAACCAACATCAGCCACCACCACTCAGTTAGTCCTCTTGTCACTGACTTTCATTGGGATGGCAGGGAAGGAGATTATACAACCATTAGCATCATGGACAAACACTGGTTGATTAACACTATGGAAATATCAATGGAACTGTCGGGTGAAAGGGCACATTTTCACAATGATCCGTCTTCTATTCAGCTATTCCACACTACTCATACTGGTTAGTATTTCATGTCAGGCAAATTAATTTTTGTGTATGTACATAAGCACATACAGGAAAGTTTTCATGATATTAATCATAATTAATCAATAATGCTTTGAACCACTTACATTAATCCTAAAGTTAATCCTATGTCTCATAACATTGGCATGACATTACATGTACATATGTAAATTCTACTGCTACAGTGTATAACATCATTAAGTTAACATTGGTGGCATCTTTTGACACATGTGAAGCACTAAATGAACATAAGTGATATTATGTGTAGGCATTCACACTTCCATCAATTCATTCAGTCACTCATTCATTAATTAATTCATTCAGTCATTCATTCATTGGGGGCCAATAGCTGAGTGAATGCAAATAATTGTTATGGAATTTTATGACTTCCCCAGTTTCATTTCAGCGATACCTCTTTCATATTTAGTCAGTTTATAACTGGGCTCTTCAGGCACATTTTCTTTCTGATTTTCTTCCCAAAAGATGACAAAAGATGAGGTCTAGATAAGGAACAGATGGATTCATCTATAGCCATGAGAAACTGCAAGCAGATGACGCAATGTTAATAAAAAAAAACTGTCTGACAAGTTAGGAAAGGATATTTATACATCCGAGATGAAGCACTTCCTAGAAAAAATTCTTAGAGCAACTCATGTCATAAAGCATCATAAAAAAAATCTTTGCACAGCAGGACTACAGGGGTGTCCATTTCACTGGAATGTGTCTTTAGCAAAAGGTCTTCATCTCACTGTGGCAACCTACGGTTAGATAATTTTAAATATTTTAAATCAGACCCATTGCCAGACAGACCATTCTCTATCAAACCGGTTGCTAAACAAACCAACCACATGGTAGCAGATAATATCAAATATTTCAGATGGACAACACAGAGTCCTCAATCCAATCTGTGCTGCCCATTGTATGACGCTCTGAGCTGAGATACAGTATAAATCCTGTCAAGATTTGACTGAGGAGATGGCAGAAGCTACAAACTGGATGTCACATTTCACTATTTGACCTTAGGCTACATAAGCACATAGTAAAAGTATAAGGCTTCTAAACGAACAGGTTGGGAGTTGTAAAATACCATCTTACATTTTTAAGAGTTCTATTAACCTCATTCTTAAGCACCTATGCCACAGAGTACTGCTAAATAAGGGACCTTAGATCAACTACAGTCATTAAGGAAGGCAGTCATGTTGGCCTAAAGGACATGTAATGTGTACCTATTGAAATACACCATTTCAATATTGCATTTGCATTTACTTACATTTAAAGGCATCATATGCAAGTTTTTGTTTACCGTAATAAAACAGCTAGCTCAAAGTCCTTTTGATGGTAAACTAACTTGTAACAGGGAGAATTGCTCTCCTCCTGCAGCCTTTAGCCAAACTGTATACAGACACCCAGCCTTCCAGCTTGCTTTAAAGCAATTGTGCAATAGCCTACTAATTGTATGATGTCATATAATATTTCCTTGTCAGTCGACTTGGCTCCTAGGAAATTATCTTTGCTGGTTTGTGTGAGGGATCAAGCAGTCGACATGGGCCGCAGAGGCAAAAGGTTGATCAAAAAGAGAATTTATTTCTCAAAATTAATCTGACAAAATAACATAGAGGTTCTGGGCTCAAAATAAGGGAACTTAAACATCTTGCATTCTCCACATTTTTAGCTAAATTTTCATGTACCACATCAGCATTTTTGTTCAGTGAATCTTTTGTAAATTGCTTTACAATTACCGTTGGGCCTATAGGCCTATTGCCTGGCTTGCCTCAGCTTCGGTCACGTCCTTTTACAATTTTATCATTGTAATAAAAAACGCAATTTGCCACATAATTTCAACATGCTCCTGTAATTAATGCCTATTGTACTTTATTTTTTGCAAAAAGAAAGAAATCCTTGATAAAATAACAAGTCATTCACATTATAGGCTACTTTACACACTGTTATGTCAGGGTGACTGACAAGCCTGTTCTGAAGACTCCCATTCATTTTGACTGCACGAGCGCGTCTTTTTCAGACAGACAGCGCAATTCATTTTAAAGCAATTTACAAAAGATTCACTGAACAAAAATGCTGATGTGGTACATGAAAATACAATCAAGCATTTTGGACGATATATTGTCACAAGCTGGCAGAATAGGCAACAGGCCGATGTGCGTTTTATTTGGAGACTGTTTTGCGAGACAGAGACTGAGTTTGCTGCTGATATTCTGGGGATAGGCTACAACATAGCCAATGTACGACTTTAGCCTTTTAATATATTTGCTGCATTGGATCAGTCTTTCTAGAACAGGCAAGGGCTTTATAGCCTCACGTCAGCAGCGCTGCATCACCCATATAGCCTACATTAAAACAACCAGCGGATGGTGGGCGGGTGCGGTTTTGAAAATTGGTCAAAAAACGTTGGTGCTGATGGATGATAAGTTTTGCTATGCAGTTATGGTTGAAATAATAGCCCATCAGCGCATCTCTAGTGTGTGTGCCTCTCTCTCGCTCAGAGGGGAGGGAGAGGCTGAGGGTCGATCCAGCATGGATTCTAAACTCTGTGGTGGATAGGATCTACAATTAGGTGTTAATAATATTACTACGCTAGGTCGAAGTACTCCCAAGTGCTATTGCGCCACACATTGTAGTTCTCCTGTTTATTCGCTTGGAAACGTTTCATGTTGCATGGCCGTAGCATTTCTATCAACTACTCGTGCAACTGTATTTAAGTCGGGAAAACGTGGATGTTTTTGATTACTTCTACGCTTAGTTACGGCAAAGCCCGCTAGCATAGCAACATGCTAACACAGTCCAGCCGCGCACCAGAGCGATTGAGTGCACGTACCGACACGGAAGAGGTATGACTCAACTCGTGAAAGTTAAGGTAAGAACACTACTGACATTGGGTGGCGTGTTCCTTTAAGAGTTCTATTATCCTCATTCTTAAGCACCTATGCCACAGAGTACTGCTGAATAAGGGACCTTAGATCAACTACAGTCATTAAGGAAGGCAGTCATGTTGGCCTAAAGGACATCCCATAATCTGTACCCTGTTGCTATTGAAATACACCATTTCAATATTGCATTTACTTACATTTAAAGGCATCCTATGCAAGTTTTTGTTTACCGTAATAAAACAGCTAGCTCAAAGTCCTTTTGATGGTAAACTAATTTGTTATAGGGAGAATTGCTCTCCTCCTGCAGCCTTTAACCAAACTGTCTACAGACACCCAGCCTTCCAGCTTGCTTTAAAGCAATTGTGCAATAGCCTACTAATTGTATGATGTCATATAATATTTCCTTGTCAGTCGACTTGGCTCCTAGGAAATTATCTTTGCTGGTTTGTAAAGAAATCCACATGTACCGGGGGAGCGGGTGCCACGAATGGTATGACAGTTGTGTGAAATACTCCACAACTGCAGAGGGAACCCATAGCTTTGGATACCTTTAATCAGTTCCCTTGCCTACAGTCTTCTGAATAGTATGAAAAGGAAAGTAATTTAGTGTGAGCTTGGTCAAATAGAAAATACAGTCTCAGCTGGGCTTAGTCAGCAAACAGAACATGTCAAACAACAAAACTCTCCATTCTGCCAGCAGTGGCCAAGGGGCTATGGAATTACAGGTGTGTGGTTCAATATCCATGCCCTGTGGCAGCATGAAAGGCTTTGCTTTTAACTATACATGAGCTCGCACAGTTATACTGTTTGTCTATTCCACATTTCATCCCTTTGTTCTTGGTGGACTTCTCATAACAATAGCTTTGAAGGTAACACAAAAACAGAGTCGACTGCATCCATTTACCTGTGCTGTAATTACTGTCTTATGCCTAAATGGATGGCAACAATACCTCGAGTGGATTATAATATTGCAGTTGTCATACAAAATAGTTATAATATAGGCTGCAATTATAAAGGTAATTTCATCATTTGAATGATGAGGTGCATACTGCTGTTGTGGAGAAGAGTAATTAGAAACAAACAGCAATTAGAGAAAGAGAGATTGCGATGGCTACGTGGCTAGCTTACAGTCAAATCCCTTTGGTAACAACGCTACACTACTGTAGGTCAGAATCAAGAAGCTACAGGCTGTACTTGATGCAGGCTTGAGTAGGCAGGGGGGGACAGCAGCTGGATCTCAGCTGGTTGTCTGGCAACCTGTGGAGATTCACTAGCTCCACTGGCATCACGCAGAGTAAGTGAGATCAGAGTCGAAAGCCCCAAACCCCGCTTGTGCCCACTCAGACACAACACACCGTTTCACCCACATTAATACTTTATGGAGCACAGAATAGATACAAGTACCTTTCAATAGGCTGGAAGTAATGCACATCTCTTTTTTTTTCATTCCGGGAAGGCACAAATAGCACAACAACATGGTTTCTCAATGACTACAAAAGAGGAATTGTGACTGGTAATCAATTTGGTACATGTCTTCTTGTGTTCCTATGATGTGTCAGTGATTTGGAGCGTTCTTCTTCATTTGCAGAAGAACATGGAATTGTGTGTCCATGATAATTGCCTTGTTTGCAGCCAACCACTAAAGAAAAGCACCCTGGAATGAGACTGTGTCTGGCACAAAGGAGTCAGAGGGCTGAATGCATTGCCAGTAGGACGCATGACTCTGAAGTCTTTGTGTGCCGCCTGCAATGCACCATTTCATCCTCTGTCCATTTATATTATCCTCTTTACTTCTCTCTCTGTCTATGTCTCTCTCTCTCTCTCTCTCTCTCTCTATCTCTCCCTCCCTTTCTTTCTCTCCCTCTCTCTGTGTCTCTGTGAGGAATAAGGTCTGACTGCTTCTTGAGTGATTGGAGAGAGGAGAAAGATAACAAGTGAAATCTGATGCAGAGTTTAAAAAAAGGCTTTTACTTTTACTTCATATGACTTCAAATGAAAAAAAAAATCCCACAGTGAATTACATCAACAAGTCATAAAAGCTACAGTCAAATGTAGGAAAAAGAAAGAAGGAAAAAGAACATGGAAAATGTGTCTTTCTCCAGAAGGAGGCCGTTCACAGTAATGACCTACAACCAGTATGCATGTGAAGGACTAAGTGGCCTTAAACGGATTTTGTTATTTCTATTCATGTATAAAACCACACTGCCCTTTTGTTCAATTAAGCCGAGAAACCCAACGACAATAATTCACAAGTTCATAAGAGACACTATGGAGTAACACCGGCTATATGACTTGGGCTCTCATTGTTCATAATGCTGTTTTCACCATCTCAGTGGGTACAATGCAAAGTAATAAGTGTAATGATTCCTGACCAGGTCAAATACATCCTTAGTTTATACGACAGGTCTTATTTTACAGGTCAGAAGTTTAAAATGATTCCTGACCAGGTTCTCTTTTAGGAAAGGAATGGAGGCACCAATAACACACACTGGGTAGATCTGAGACAGAAATGACTCGGTGAAAATCCAAAAAATGGGTGTGCTGCACCGAGTCTGCCATCTCTTCCCAGATCATTTTCAAACTTTGATTTGCATACATTTATGCAGCTCCCTGTACCGCCGGCAAAAAGGCATCTCAATGAAGCTACAGGCATATCTAATATGACCCCTTACGACGTATGGTGAAAGGCGGCTCCATCTCTTTGCTTGCCTCTTGTTGTGTGACTGGCACCTTTCAGCCGGACCTTTGAGCTCTCATAAGTGACAGCCACTATATTATAACATTATCAGGGCTGGCACATAAAAATGTACAGCCAGACATCTTGCATTCATCACCTGGTCACCTTGCTGGCTGTAAAAGCCGCTCCTTCAAGCTCACAATGGACTCGAAGCTCAACCAGGGGACTGACAATCTACCCAGAACCCTCTGGGTGAATTACTCTGAGAGTCTTGGGTCTCCTGGAGCGCCGCTGCGTCCGCTCCAAACACAAATGACCTTCAGATTGTTTATGGTTCACTGGCCTCTTGTGCTTACTGCTTTCTGGTAATTGTCCCCTCTCCAGGCATTCAGCTGGCCATAAATACACCCCCTGTGGCACTGCGGACAGTAATTAGCACCTCTGATGATGTGGATTAGGACACACAAGCACACTCACAAAAGTAGTGTGGTAGTGTGCGAATGCGCCCGTACCCCAGGGAGATGCGTTGAGCACGAGGAAGCGGGATGGAGGCTCAGTCGACCACATGCACGCAGTCAGGGATTGCAGTTGTCACTTCATATTAGCTTTTAAGCTGTCGCACCATAGAAAGTAATGACATTATCACTAATGCTGTGGGAGCCATGTCTTTAATAGGAGAATCTGGTCACATCCCTGAATGAGCAGGACCTCGATGAGGCAATGAAGCAATCAAGTGAATTAAATATCCATTTGATGTGAGGATACAGGCCATAGTATCAAAAAGGAGCCAAGGTTTAATAGACTGGTAGCTACACGGACACTGGCAACACTGAAAGTTTCTTTCAAAGAAAATTTCCTCATACATTATTGTGGTATTTCTGCTTCATCCCATACATAATACCCATACATACTACAATTATTTTTCTTTGAAAGAAACTTTCAGTGTTCCCAGTGTCCGTGTAGCTACCAGTCTATTACATGGTTGTGTCCAAGAAGACACATCTACCTTGATGATCTGTTAACAATATAGAATAAAGTATCATTTATAGGCTTTCTATCTGTTATGGCAGCCATAGCTCCACCATGCTCCTGAGGAGCAGGGCCTCTACACAATTAAGCGTAGCGGGCAGCAGTCCTGTTGAATATAAACAAGGCTCAGGAGAGCTGACCCGCCTGACAGACTGGCACGCACCGGCCTATATTCCGCACCGGCTGAATTTCATCTCGGTTGATTTACGGGAAGAACTTTAATCACGTAGGGCTGCAGGTGACGGTTCATTGGTAAAAGTCAAAGGTGTGGACCACATCTCCAAAAGTGCGGTGTCTCTGAAAGAGCCTGACAGTTTACCACACAATGCACAACCATGATAACTGGCAGAGCGCTTCTGTGGCAGGGAGGTGTGGCTGTACAAATACCATTTCATCAGACAGAAAGGTCAAACATATCAGTGTCCCTTGTTGTTAAGATAAATGAACAAATGTGGGACTGTGAAAGGTCACAAATTGACACATAAAGTTAAATTTGCAGGCAAAGACAGCAGTTGTTGTGTTGCTTGATCTCAAAACCTTGTGTGCTTTCACAAATGTATGCTCATATCAAAAAGCATATGCCTCTGGCCTTAATTAATGAATTTTAGAATTGAACCCATGATATAATTAAAATGTGTCAAATGGGAGCAAAGTCATTATTATTTTGAATTAGCTGAATTATTGACCTGGGCACAAATATTTACATATTGTCACATTGAATTTATTCAGTTATCCATCTTAATTCTGCCTCAAAATGGTGTGTTCCCTTACTTATGGAACTGTTTCATTTTTTGCAGTCATGCCAGCAGGTCCTAGTCAGGGTCCTGAAACATTTCAAGTCCTGTAAAGACAAGTAGCAAAAGTGCAATGAACTCTAAATTAGTCTGACATAGGTCATTCCAGAGTCTTAGAAACAGCAATCTAGTCAAGGGGACCTGTCCCCTAGTCACTGAATGAATTATGCATATAAGATCCCAAGACATCGGTTAGAAGACCTGTCAATATCACCCAGGGCTGGCCAACAACAGCGTGTCATGCCCTTTAATGCAACCTTTAAAAGTGGAGTCCCCTGACAGGGTGACTATTTTATTTCAGTAGCCTGGAAAGACTCCAGGCTTTATCAAAACAAATGATTATCTGATATGGGTGTGTGCGCACTATGTGTTTTGCACATTGTGGACAGATTGAATCTGAGATTACAGTCAGATGTTAATCAATCTTTGGATGCAAACCCAAAATGTAACTACATCTCCAGAGTCATTTAAGGAGAAACAAATATGAGGTCTCTTATTTTTGAAGCAAGTACTCTGATGATTTGTTTTGAAGAATGACTGTCGAGGAAAATTTGAATAGAATAGAAAAAAATAAGTCAATATTGTAATCTTCACAATTACACTTCCCTTTACAATCACATCTTTCATATGATACAGAAAGGGACTTCTGATGTAATCAAGATAAAAATGGCCTTGAGGCACGTCCAGGAACATTTCCCTGAGCACTTTGATGCAATTCTGCAGTATTTTTTGCTACAGCCATTCACAAGACAAAATCACAAGAAGTCATCCAAGAGTTGTGACTAAAGTGTGTTTACTTTGTTTTTCCCAGCCATCCATCACCTTACTATTTACTAGTCATACCTCACAACACGAAGCTCCATCTTGATGGCTTTCGGCATTGACAGTTACACGCCACTACATGGCACACATAGAGACAGTCGCATTTCAAACCGTTCCCAGTCAAGAGACATTCAATTTCCCTGAATTATCGGCACACTATTATGACATTCCGACACGGGAATGTGGCAAATCCATCAACTGGCCCAGCAGTGTCCTGATGGCCCCATGTCCTGTAAGGGCTCCTTGGTGGAAGTCTCTATGTCTAAACGGCATGAGGTAAATATTTAGCGAAGTGAAGTGTGTAGCAGGCTCCAAGGACTTGAGGACCATCGCCACAGGCTAAAGGCAAGACACAGGAGCTGTCAGAGCGAATGTCGGCGAGGAGGGTGGAGCTGGGGAGATGGAGAGCTCTCACTGCAGCTCCGGTGAGCCATCCACCACCGAGTGCTCTACACTACAGCTTCCAAATAAACCTCCACGCCCCCCCCCCCAGACCCAACCCCATACCCCACAGAGAGTATCATTTAAGTGTATAAGGTTCAAACGCACTAGGAGTCCCCCATTGAAGAAGAGCTACATGCAGCTGAAGAGCCAGGAAAGTGAGTATACGCTATGCTTTGGCAGAATTGGCTTCTGCTAGAACTGACGTATAGTGCTTGCTGTTAATTCGCTGGGCGCAAAGACACCAGCACAAGTGCATCCATGTTAATGACCTAAACACTTTTATACACTTCTTGAATTTCCCCTTGGGGATCAATAAAGTATCTATCTATCTATCTATCTACATTTTAGTTTCAAATCAACATCAAAGTCAGAATAACATTTTTGTTTTTCTCTTGGTTAAAAAAAAAATTGAAACTGAACAGGAACATTCTTCATGGTGATGCTGAAGTCTTCACAGATCATTTAGAATACCCACAGGCAACATAGAGCACAAGACAAAACACATTACTGAGCAGAGCAACATACCGGCAAACCTAATGGCTCTGTGTCTGTCTTACAAAGACTTCACTTCTCCATCTTTGTTTGCAGCATCTTTTCATGGAGTGGGGTGAGGTGGGTTGGGGTTTTTTTTGGCAGGTGAGAATGCAGTCTTTTTCACAAAAATGCACTGCAGAAAGAAATGCAATTCCAACATCTAACTTGCCACCTCAATCATCTCTTCATTTCTTGTAAGCTCGCCAGCAGGTGATGGACTGAAATCAGCTCACAGTGAGGACTATTCTCAGTTCTAAAAGCCAGTGCTCTACCTGCAGTCTCCACACCTGGGGAGTACTGACACAACAAAGCTGCTTCAGGAGTTTTTTTCGCTCAAAAAAATCAAATAAAAAAACATTTGCTAAACCCACATCCAGCAGAGAGGATTTTCCCCGTTCAACCCAACACCTCGCAACAGTTTCTCTTGAATGTTTTATGTAACAAGAATTCTGTTGTATATTTAAAGAGAATACAAAAAAATGTTTGGCCATGAGAAGAGGGATCTCTTGTTTCTAACTGTGAGGTATTACTGACTATTACGTTATAAAATGCATTGAATGTGCCCTTTCAAAAGATAAATATTTAACCCTGCCACACTTTAATGATGATATAGCAGGCACAGCTGGCTGTCATTTTGTTTGATATTCTGAATGTCTGATTCCTGAAACCCGTTTGAGTGGTGGAAAGATTTTAAAAAGGTTTGGCTTTGTTCCAAGTGGCCATGGGCTGCAAACCTTGTATTGTAGACTTCATGAATGTTGAAGTTGACCAATGTCTTTGTGCATTCCCCACAGTGTGGGAGGGAAATTAAAATTTGCTCAAAATGTCTGTGATTCCCAGACTTCCAGAATCAGTCTGGCATTATGCATTTGTAGCCATGCAATTTTTGAAATGTCTCTTTCATAATGCTGTATAGAGACCAACTTCACATTGTAATACTCAAAAAAAGACATGATTGTCTGGGAGGTCTGCGTCATGTTGGTGGATTGGCTTTAGATCTGAGGCGAGCGGAGGCATAAATTTGGTAGTTTAGCAGCAAAGTTTGAATGCGTGTGCACAGAGTGTGTGGAGAATGAGGCTCCATTATCACCTAATTACAAAAAGATGCAGCGGAGCTTACTGAGGCCATGTCTGAGAACACCTGCTGGTTCCCCGCCGCCACCGCTCCCAGACTCCATGGCACGCCAGGCTCGGGAAAAAAACAGAATATTAACTGAATAGTAGTAACCATAGGATTACCTTGTTTCAATCCCCAACTCCTAGAGACTCCCATTTCATTACAGCATGCCTCCCCACTGCAAGCTAAAAGCTGTTGCAAAATTGATAATATGGAGGAAAAGAACACGACAATACATATTCCAAACCATTTAATAGGCAGGGATATGTGGAACCCATTGGAGTTGACACATTAGTAAATTATTATTGGTAAATGCTTGATGATGTTAATTCTGTGCTCTGCAAGTTGTTACTTGAAATGGACCATAAACAAAAACACAAAGAATTTTCTTTAGTGGAAAATGGTATGGGGAAGCTGGACAGGCTTCCCAATAAAATATACACACTGCCCACTATCAATAAAGCAGCTCAAAACCATTTTGCTGCAGCTAAACATCTCTGTATGTCCTGTATCAGGGAGCCAGTCAGACTGTCAGAGGGAAATGTTTGTGAAAGAACAAATGCTCTGGCCCTATACCCCACACTCTGTGAATGGATGTAGGTGAATAGCAGATACTATCAGCCGCAATAAGAGGAATGCCAAAAATATAACCATTACACTGTACCAGACACATTTAGTGTTATGGAAAAAGAGAAGTTTACAGAAGATAAAGGGGCAAGGGAGTGGAGATAGCGAGGGTGCACAGCCAAGCTTGATAACGAAGGGAAGTTGCAGCTATTGCGCCAAGGCCACAAACTGTGTGAAAAATAGGCAGAAAGTACTGTATATTAAACCCCTCTCACTTCCCTCAACACCCTTCCTTCTGCAACACTTTTCACACAGTCATAAGACTCATAGTGGGAGCCAACTCACCCAAAAACCATGGCCATCCATTCTGGGCTCACTCTGCCTAGCCACACATGGATCCAGTTATAAATGGCACAGAGTTAAGAATGCAAGGAGTTGCCAGCCAGCATTATAGCCAAAGGACACACTCTGAACCATGACAGGTTGACTAGGTGCCCTGAATTGTCGACAAGGAAAAGGTTGTTTGTTTCAGAAAGAGGAGAGGCAAAATAAATGGGAATATTTTTGCGCCTTTAAGAAACACTCTTGCCCAGCTCTTTAAAGGCTGTCTGACTCCAGTAGCTCTTTCAAGGCTGAAATGTGTTCTGACAGCTGGGCATTGCCTGCACCAGCCCCAGGTGGCATAAGTGACAAAAGGCTTCTAGCACTGGCAGAGCGACACATTTGCTCCTGTTTCCTCAGTAGAAGCAATGGAGTCCTTTTTCTGCATCGGTCCTTAGTCTTAGTGAGGGGGAGTCTCTCAATGGTCATATACAGTAGGCCTGGTCATTTATGTGCGATATTATCATGGTGATGACCTGAGCTAACCTGAGATAACACAGTGTCTGATAAAAAGAAATGTTTCATCTGTTTTTTTGTCAAAAGCAGAGATACCACTTGGTCCACATCTATAGTGCCAGAAGCTGCAAATTGGATGTCATGGACAGATTAACTCTGTGCAGATGAGATGAGAGATGAAAAAAACACCGCTGACAATCCTGTCACAGGAGCAAGAAAATCTGTGAGTTTCCTTGCAAAGCCTTCCTCTGCTGAGATGCAAATCTTTGTTTTCTTTGTCTAATCCAAGTCCGCACCTCTTTTTTTCTGCCTCCTCCCAAGTGTTTCTGAGTTGAAACCCTGCCATCTAGTGGCCAGTCTTTCCACCGCAGGCTTCCTGAAATCACACCTGCTTCAAAATAAATAATTAATCCCAGTTGCACCTTGGTTTTGCACATATTGATATCTTAATCCCATTTAATCTTCTAAAGACAATCTATAGTGTCACCCCCCCCCCCCAAAAAAAAAAAGAGAGAGTCTAGCTCAACCCTGTAAAGCAATGTACAGTAATCCTAAAGTGAATACTGGATAAAGACATTAAGTTAAGTTATCTCTCTAAAAATAACTTGCTGGTGGAAGGCAGCCTTGGCTCCACACAGCAGAGTGCTCATACGGCTCCTCTTGTCATAACTCTCAGCCTCCACTGTTAAAACAACCCCCTGCCTCTCTGCCTCCCTGTAAGCAATATTTTTGGCTTGTCCTCTCAGAGGCAGGGCTGAGGGCGCATTGTGTTCGCTGGAGCCCGCTTGGAGCTTCGCGTGGAGCACCACACTGGGCTGTGGCCATGCCGTGGGAGAATGTTAATTTCAAAGCTAATGTATGGTGGCACTCTCAGGTCTCCATCTGCTTGTGATTTAGTTTGCGCAAATGCGCTCTGACAGGCCTCTCCATCATCAGCGCAGCCCCCCCCCCCCAAACGCACGCACACACACACCCTTGTGATAATGCCTATAGGACACAAAATTCTCTCAGAACCAGTCCCAACACTAGGACTCCTCATCTTTCTCTCTCTCTCTGCTGTTATCATGTCTCTTATTCTCTCCCCCTCTTCTCTCTCTCTGGCGTACTCCACCTCTCCACAGGTGCTCTGGCGTGCCCTGTCTCTTCCAGGGGTAGATGGTGATGAGATAGCCGCTGTGGCGTTCCTCAGAGACACTAGGAGGAACAAGCACTAGTGGCAGCTCTGTCAAAGACTGCAGGCAGGTGTGAGACATTTGTGAATTAGCTAGTGCCTTGATTATGTAAAGTGGACCGGCCGCCGATCGGGATTCAGATGGCCGTACAGAAGTACAGATGGCCATCGCTGAAATTGCGATGGACATGGAGCAGCCACATGGACACCTTGGTTGAATATCAGAAAGAATCAGCAAAGGCATTTTCTCTTTATCTGAAGGACATTATGCCAACAAAAAAGTTGCTCAACAAGTTAATTTGGGAGGTTGCATTCATTGCCACTAACTTTTGGCTGTGGATGAATAGGCAGGAGAAACAGAGAAACAAAGAAGAGATGATGTCTGGATGAGTGCCAGTTTCACCCAGTTCCAACTTGTGCTCTGTGCCTCTGGCAGCAAAGTGTCGGTCACGTTCTGTGATCTTTCCCATTCTATGCTGCGTTTTGTTTGTCAAAAAGGGCAACGTTTTTTGGGCTAATTCCATCTAAGTTGCATTAAATAGCAGAAGGTTGCCATGTCTACAGGGCTGCATTTTAAACTCATGCTTTCTTGCTCAACAGAGTAAAATCAAGGGTTAGCCTCACTCTAAGTAATGAATATCGGAATCTTTTCCATTTAATGTTGCTAGTAGGGATTTAGCAGAGTTTTGTTATCAGGGCAAGTATTTAAATTTTACCCCTGGCACTTTGGTCCCCGTTGTTGTTTAGTGGAAAACAAAGAGTTTTTACTCAGGTTGTAAAAACATCAACACAGCGTGTAGTCGGATTTGCAATTGTGAGACAAATTCTCGAGACAATGAGATGCTTACAAATTTAGGGCTCAAAATGATCGCTCAACATGAAACGCTCAATTTCGTGTTATTTGAACACAGCAGCACATTACTTTTTAATCGCATACCTCTTCAGCGCATTAAGAATTTAAAACAAAAGGAATTGTACAACCACTGAGAGCATGATGCAACAAAACTCAAAATTCTCATTTTGAGATGTAACTATGAATACCATAAAAACTGTTTTTACAAGTAGAATCATGAGTGAGGATGTATTAGTGTTATTAGGATAGTGTTATTCCTTTTTTATGTTTAGGAAAATACATTTAGTAGGCCTACCCTTTCTGGAAATGCCATTGAATTAATGTTTCAAAAGATTACTGCACTTCAGCTTGGGGGCCAAGATAACTCTATTAGGTGAGCAGAACATCTGATCAAGGTAATTAAACAATGTTAATTACAGTTCTTAATCACACAGCTAATTATAGATAGGCCTGCCATGGCTAGTAGATGTTAACTTAGAATTACATTGCACCTTGAAACACAGACAGTATATGAGAATAATGAAGTTTTCATGGTGCCTCTGAACTATTGGAGAGGATCAAACACTTAGTCAGTCAGAAATGTAGTACTCAGGTGAAGGCACTTATTTCTGGCATCTATTGTATTTCAATATGTCTCAGCTCATTTTTACTGACCCTTTTAACATCTTAAGAGGAAATCTTGGTCATGTTGCTAGGCAACATGAAAATAATGTACAGTGAAAAAGTCTTCTGGCACCTATTTTTTAGGAACACAGAACAAGTTCTATTTACAGTCAAAAAAAAAACAATGAATGAAAAATATTTGCACTTGGTAAAATGAGGCAACAGAATGATACCAGATTGCAAAGAGCTGCTCTTTTTGTCAGTCAATTGACTTACTTGCTTTTCATCAGTTTCCCCATTACGTTTGCCTGGCTCTGCCAAATCCTCATTCACTGTGTTCATTGAGATCTGGATCAGTTCCATTCACTTGAGTTTGAGTTGGTAATGAGCATGGATCCCAATTATGCGGACTGTAACAGCTTGTAACTCACACACTGAAATGAAATCACACCAGTGAAAATCTATAGCTAAAAAGGAGACAAACCAAACTTTTAAAATCCAGGAGATGGGTTAAATGGACTGATTTCCTCAAAAGTAGAAAATACGCTTTACTTTACATGACTTTACCCTGACAATCGGCCCCAAAGCTAGCGTGTGGCATGTGGGAGTATTGAGCAGAACCTATGTTTGTGCTTAGGATCTTGCTTGTGGCATTAGGCTATATTTACAAATGGATTTAGCCTTGTTGTTAAATTAGCTTTAGGTAGTTTGCATTTTGCCCACCATACAAATTAGGGCCCAATATGGGACATGATTTAAGCTGTATAATGGACTAGAGTGAAACTATGAATAACCATAGGGTTGTAAGGGGAGCGTGCCTATGTTCCCAAAGCCCTGTTCCCAGATCCTAACCCTAACCCTAACCATAACCTAGAAATGTGGGAACATAGGGCTGTGGGATAGGGCTGACCCCATTGTAAGAGCATAAACAGGATGAGATTAATTGGGACATCGTATGCTAAAAGATTTACATTAATACTCTATGGCAAAATAAGTATGCAATCATGTACCGTAGTACAGTGTCTTGTTTAATCCCGCTGGATTTTCTTGTAAAAATTTGGATATTTTGCTAGTATGTCAAATTATAGTGCCATGAAACTCAAACTCCTTGCAGTCAAGTGAGCAATCACGGAAAAAGAAATGTAAGTATCTCCTGGGCAACAAGTTCACCGTGTACACTGACAACAATCCCCTCCAATACCTGCAGTCAGCGAAACTGGGCACTCTGGAACAGTGCTGGGTTTCTCAGCTTGCCCTCTTTGATTACAACGTCAAATATCGTCCTGGGACAGCTAATCGCAATGCCGATACCCTTTCTAGGCTTCCCACAAGCCCCACTTTGCGATCTGTGTCACACGGCCTGGACGACGTCCCCCTGCCGATTGCCATAGCCAACATGTAAGCCTCGAGTGCACCTATCCAAGACTCATGGATGACAGAATCTTGTATGGTGGACACCATCCCTGGTCGAACCAACCAAAGTCCAAAGTTCAAAGCAAAGAGACCTGAAAGTCCTGCAAGGGACTGATCCCTGTATTTCCAGATACCTGTGGTTTTGGCGACAGTATAAGTATATATAAGTATATATACTTTTTTGATCCCGTGAGGGAAATTTGGTCTCTGCATTTAACCCAATCGGTGAATTAGTGAAACACAAACAGCACACAGTGAACACACAGTGAGGTGAAGCACACACTAATCCTGGCGCAGTGAGTTGCCTGCTACAACGGCGGCGCTCGGGGAGCAGTGAGGGGTTAGGTGCCTTGCTCAAGGGCACTTCAGCCGTGGCCCACTGGTCGGGGCTCGAACCGGCAACCCTCCGGTCCAGAGTGCTAACCAGTGGGCCACGGCTGCCCACCAGGGACGACCACCTACCTGTTAAGACAAGTGGAGTGAACGAAGGGAAGTCCAGCAGCTGATAAAGCAGTGGTCCCAGATACAGGAAGTGGATGGGACCTTGTACTGAGCGATCCAGGCTCCTCTTTCCAGGGATCCAGTGCTGCAGCTTTTACTGCCCAAGGTGTTGCAAGTCGAAGTGCTCACTAGCCTACACAACAACCATGGCCATCTGGGGGTGGACAGGACCACAGATTTGATATGCCAGAGGTGCTACTGGCCCCAGATGTGGCATGAGGTACAAAAGTGAGCCAGGCCTTAGTAACCCTGCAGTTGGAGACCCGTTGAGGGTAGCCATTAGTCCACACCAGGACAAGTGCTTAGCATCACAGTGACCAACATGGTGTTAACTTTAGCTTTGACCAACTGTCCCAGGCTCATTTGGAGGGCGTACCAGATTAAAGAGAGCAAATGCACATGGTTTAGTGTCTGACCAATGTTTTCCCTTGAGTTATTTGTTTTTTGTATTAGTTCAGGCTGTGAGAGGGCCATCCGTGGTTTGTCTGTTTGTTTGTACCTTATATTCTTTTGTTTGTTAATTTTGCCTACTGCTACTTAACTACCCATGCCTATGACACCTAGTGGTGTACTGTGTTGCCTGTACTTTTATAGATTATTTCCAAGACAAATTTCTCTTAAGGTAGACAATATGACATGGCAGGTCAAGGAAAGCATCAAGAAAAGCAAAGATTAAGAAATCGTTTTTGACATAGGCAACAAGGGAGGAGGTGTTTTTACACTTTTCAGACACTCAAAGTTTGAAAACTATGGATATTGTTTTAGAACCAACAACCTTTCTACATTATCTTCAGGTTTTGTCATTCCACTTTTTGCACACAAAACTTTTGTGTGCAAAAAGTGGAATTAATTGTCAAAAAAGTAGAAGAAAATATGAAAATCACTTTTCAGACTATATATAATCGCTTATTATGACCGCCGCTAGCGAAGCGGTCATATAGGGATTGTGAAAGTTTTTTTTTTTTTTTTTTTTTTTTTTTTTCCCCGTCATCTACTTCCTGAATTTTTGGTCAACGATACCCGGGACACCGAACCACCGGGGCACATGAAATTTGGTGGGTATGTAGCCCCACTAGACTTTTACGGAAAAATTTTGTTTCGTCCCCGGGGTCCACTCCCCCCCCCGTGCTGGGCCCCCCGAACCGCAAAAAAAGCAGTTTTTCCTAAATAACTACCTGAACCGTGGCACCGAGGATGAAGAATCTTTTATGGTATGTTGGTCTCAAGGGCCCACATCAATCTGGCCCATAATCACTCATTTGTGATTTGCAATATATGAAAATGCAATATTATTCTGCTTTAATCGTCCCTATCTTCAGTTAAGATGTTCAGAACTGCACCAAATTTTATGTGTATGATTGACCTGGCATTCTCTGGGGGTATGCCAAGTTTCGTAGAATTTTATCCATGGGGGGGTCTTTAAAAAAATAGATTATGTGTACATTTAGTGACTGTACACTCATTGGCCTGTAGATGGCGGTGCACACATATACACATGCACACACACACACAGGCACCCACATACTATCGGTATTAGAACGGCTGATACATAATTACAAATTCAGTAGGATTAAAAGAAAGCCAAAATAAATATTCATCATCATCATCATCATGGCTGCATTTCCAGTATTGGCGATAAGTAGTCGTTTGTCCACTAGATGGCGCATCGTTGCAGTGAGACGTAATTTTGTTGGAAGTTAAACGTGGGTTGGAATACAATGGCCGCTTCCTACAAGGACTATAGTTTACCGCAGAGAACGTCTAATAAGGATAGGATGATGTTCACATGAAATGTAATTCCCATTTCTTCTTGAAGCCGAAATAAATCTGAGGATGTTTATCGGACATGCTTGGTTTTTACTGCAGGTACGTTAATCTTATAATATCAATAAGGACCTAGGCAATGTTACCGTTAGCGTTGGTTGAGTGATGGAGGCCAATTTGATTGATTGCATTTGTAGAAAACTATAAATGCGGTTATACCAAGCAAATTGATAACAGCACTGTAATTGTATCTTTCGACTGTCATTTGTTGCACGTGCTACAAAAATCATTCTGTGCAATGGAAGATTTACCAACGTTACACCGATCTGATACAGTTTTGCCTACATGCGTGAGACCAGTGGCGGAGCTAGGGGGTGGCTTAGGGGGCTTAAGCCCCGAATCTTTTTTCAAAAGCCCCGAATCTTTTTTTAAATTCCCGGCAACTCTTATTTCCAATATAACTTCCCCTCGGTTTCTCTATAAATGTCACAAAATGCTCTATTACTGAGGAAATATATCCATTATTTTCAAAGCCCAATATTGAAAAATTATTTGACTAGTAGCTACACGATCTATGCCAGGTCTCTGGGCTATCCGCTATGGTGATTTCAATGGTTAGATTGATTTGTTTAGATCCAGTGAAAATGCTGCCTTGACAACTACGTCATGGCTTCGGTGTTCCAAAAAGCCTCTGTCAGAAGTCTGTCACTTTTACAGTCTGTGATAAAACACTTTGTGTTACACGTTATGGATATTAGAAAGTTTTTCAAAAGACCACCCAGCTCCGTTCAAGCAACAGCATCGCCCAGTGAACTGACGGATGGTGTTTCAGGTTGGTGATTTCACGTTAAGAGCTTTCAGTCAGTTAGGCAGGCTAACGTTAGGCTACTTGGCTAGCTCCCTAAACTCTCATAGGCTAACTAAGCCTACTGCAGAATAAGAAATTCCAGCTCCCAAAACAAAGTGATCCTCGTCTTGTAATAAATTAGGCTACACTGTTTTGAAATGTCAGAAAAACCCATTAACAGTTATCTGCCCATGTCAACTTTTCAGTGTCATATGTTGCACAAAAGAATGTTAGCTAACTGTTAGCCTACCTTAAAACCTTGTTGATATCCTATCCACCACCACAGATCTTATAATCCAAGAGTCCACATAAATATAAAAGTCATGTTATGTTGTTTTGGCTGCCTATCTAATTATTAACTAAAAAAAAAAAAAAACATTACAATGATATATTAAGAGGAAAGGGCCCTTTCCATAAGTGTGTTAATCAAGCACCATGCAGTCTGCATTCATAATCTAGGTGCTTGATTTTATGCACCTGTGTAAAGGGACCTGATGAAACCTATGAATAATCTTGCTAAATTACAAAATTAATATAATTTAGAAACGCCTATGTCAAGATGATAATGCATTCCTTCTAAAATACCCTTGTATCATGATGACTGGCCATACTGTAATTATATCATAATATTATGTATATTATAGTATAAGATATTCTATATATTTGTCACAGATGAGATCAGGGAAGAGAAAGAAGGAGAATAGCAATAATAAACAATAATGTCATATCAAACAATAGCCTAATGAAAATAAACAAATACTATAATATACAAACCATAAGAAACGCGTATTTAACTAAGTACATGCTAAACAGATATGAACAGATATTGCCTCTTGAAAGACCCAAAACTAAAATTTTACACAGTGTGCCAGATACCTTGAATCTGTTGAATGTTAGTTTCACATTTTTTAAGTCTCAATGTGTCCATTAGTTTACACAAAATTCACTAAAAGTCATTATTTAAGGGGTTATTTAAAAAAAAAAAATTAAATGGGCTAAGCCCCGAATGTTTACAATGTCTGGCTCCGCCCCTGCGTGAGACTGAGACGCCTGTTTATTTTGTTTGAAGTGCGTGCAGGGTGTGAGAGGGGAATCGATGTGCTTTGATTCCAGCTTGGTAGTTGTAGTCTGTGAAATTAAAAAGCACGTGTGTGTGAAGTATCCAAACAATGACACCTTCATTTCATTATGGCTGCTTTAGCAACACACCATAAGCTACTGTGTAGGCTAGTGGGTCCCATTTAGAGGTGTCTACTTCATTCGCGCTTTCCTTGACTCATGGAGCTGCGTGAATTTTATTACAACTTTTCGCCACGATATGGCAATTTAAGTCCGCTTGATACTGTAAGGCTTAAGCCATTGGTTTCCAAAGGAGATTTTATTTGTGTCGCCAGCATAGCTTATTGACAATTTATGTTGTAAATAGGCCTACCTTATAAGCCTACGTGTAGCTTAAGGAAGCTAACAGCTTTCTATTAGGATCTAGTTTGTTAGTTACAGTTTTGTCATAACTCCCTGATGCATTTTTGCATTTAGAATAGCCAGAGCGTGAACAATATCGGGTGCCTATGGACTAGGCTCGCTTGGTGAACCCAGCCTGATCTGCCCGCTATTTATTTTTTGATTTCTTAAAAGATTGAGCTTGGTCTGGTGAAAGCCAGACTAGCCATGGACCTCAGTTACACAATGCAAGGGAACATGAATCAGCCTATATTTGCACGAACAATAACGGACAACAGCTCTTCAACTTTGGCCCGTTAAAATGTGTATGAACAGTCTAGCGACGCATTTCATCAAGGCCCATTTGGACATGTCAGTTATTTGCACCACTAGTAAAACAGCATTTCGTTTCAGACTACTGTTACTTAATTTGTGCATTAACAATAACGTTTCAGACTACTGTTACTTAATTTGTGATTTGACAATAAAGTATTACATGAACTAAAGATGACTAAAATCCATCCATCCAAAAATGACCTTTGTTTTTGATAGCTGTTGAAAACGGCTGAGATGTTTTTGTAAATAAATAAATAAATAAACAAATAAATAAATAAATAACATTATGCTGATACCTTTTGCTTTTCCCAAATACAATGTAGCCTACAGGTGTAAGTGACCTTTCATCAATCCAGTTGCAATGGATGAACTGTGATGAACTGCCCTACTTGTGATTGTTTAGAGATTTTAAAGGTTTTATAACAATGCTACATCTTCTTTGGCTATTCTACAATCTATTCACCTTTTCAGCACCAGTAGGCTACTTTCTGTGCAGCCGCACACACACACTCAGGCATGCCAAACAAGCATACACAAAAGTTTCAAGAGTGGGGGATGGAGTAAAATATGGAGACAAATTGAAGTGTGCTTTATTTTCGCGGAACGGATGTACAGGACTGAGCGGCGGTCATATTTTGTACCGCTATGCGGTACATCTAGTTTTAAAACATACAGATAAAAACACTAAAGATGGAT
Organism: Alosa pseudoharengus; assembly: GCF_046254945.1. Taxonomy (NCBI): domain Eukaryota; kingdom Metazoa; phylum Chordata; class Actinopteri; order Clupeiformes; family Clupeidae; genus Alosa; species Alosa pseudoharengus. The sequence continues at coordinate 22,327,646 of NW_027468718.1, read as the reverse complement.
CGTGAAAATTTGAAGACAAAAAAAATCTTGTTCCTTAGACTCTATATTAGCAAAATATGGAAAAAAATTAATGAATCTAGCCGGAGCCTATTTTCCAACCACAGCGTACTGTACTATAGTGCAGATTTGGTAAATAGATGGATGGATGCCCTCTTCTGAAACTTAGGCTAATATCATCAGACATCAAATAAATGGATGGAGTGTGCTGTGCAGACGGACTCCCCTGATCTATCTATCTCAGCAATGATGCATCACTAGCTGGAGCTTCTTCATCCAGGGAAATAATGGTTTAGTTTGACATAATGCATTGAAGATACTGTACGTTATAAACAAAAGAAACTGAAATCACAGCAGCTCAGCGTACCCTTACTGAACACTCTCCTGGGTGCTAAATGCTGCTGACAATGTTTCTGAAAACAACGAGAAGAGAGAAAAAACTGGAACAAAGAAGCAATACAGCTTTTAACCTCACAGTTTCCACAAGGACTACCTCAAGAACTCCATCAGCTTGTATTAGCATTTATGTCCTGACTAAAACAGTTGTTGCTGCTGCTGCCACTGCAGAAATTTGGCCTCCAGCCAGTGTGAATGTGAGCACAAGGGTAGCATGCGTGTAGGCTACGTACGTCGCGGAGAGCTCGGCATGCTGAGAAGTGACAATCTGCTCGAGTCTCATCCGTCACTCTCCCAGGTGAAAGATGAACCAACACGGGACACTAGCAGATTGCTGGAAGCTGTCCAGATTAATTATAAGATTTCTCAAAGAAAAAAAGCAAGCAGCTCTGACTTGCCTGTGTGCATTTCTTCTCGACGCTGACAGGAATGCCATAGCATACAGGGGCCTGGCATGGACATTAATCTGGGGATCTCAAAAAACAGGGGTGTCGCAAGATTTATGGAAGATAATTTCAGACCCTACCTGCTGAATTTGTAAACAACATTGATCAATCCCTTTTAGCTTTACAAATGGCTGCCATTTTAAAATATGACAGAGCATTAGCATCAAGGGGTGAGCTAATAACACGGCCCATAGCCTGGAGAAGTCTGGGTGGGTTTGGAGGCCAAATTACTTTTTCATAGATCAGAAATAGCGACACCACACATGAGCAAAACAAATGAGCCCCCCCCCAAAGAATGGCACAATGCCAAACATTTTTGTAATACCCACATTGTGACTAAAATCATTATCCAGTACAAATAAACGTCCATGGGTATTAAGTATTTCCATCTCCAGACCACCAACTGTTTCATTAAAGCACAGCTCACACACCTACGGCTAAATCTGTTTTGTGTCTGTGTTGGGAGGGGTATGTGTTTTTTTTTTCTGTATCCAACACTCCATGAGTAGGGGGGGGGGCATTGTAATGGATTGTATTGTGTGGTCAGGGATTTGGTTTATTCTCAGGACCAGCCACATAATAGGTTTCAAAGAGAAGCAAAACACACCGCTGAGCACCGGGGATGCGGTGGCAGCATGCTCCTTTAAAAAATTCACGACGGACAAATGAAATGAAATTGACTTGGGAGCTGGATAACCAGGCCCAGTAGAAAAAAGCAGGCATCTCGGTGCATGCTGATAAGGGTAGGTGATCGTCAAGCTTCCTCACCAGCGCAGATGAGAACGGAGCAATGGGGACAAGTGGAAGCTTATGAGGCAGATACAATAGCAGGAGATTGCTAAGCAGGAGGAAAGAGAGGGAAATGGTGAACATGCCAAAGCCAAGTCGACTTTGTCGTATACAATCACCACAGGGCGAAGTGTCTGTGTAAGCTACCCCTCCCTCGCTCACAGTGTCACAGCCAGGAAACTGAGAGGTCCTAAGAGATCCATGCTTTCTTTTAATGTGCATCTATAGACATTCCTATAGGGAGCAAAGTGCTCCTAAAAAGATCTGAAATGAAATGGCAGGACTCGGCTGCCTAAAGTGTGACTCTGATCAAACAATGACTGAACCAACTCAGGTGTCTGAAACTATAGTACAATCAGACATCATGAGATTTCTTTTTCACTCTTTTAACAAGGTGCAAGGTTGTTCACTGACCTCATCTGTTGGTAGGGATGCCAGACTGAATTTATAGAGTGTGGCTTAAGCCCAGTGGTCAGCTTCCCAGATTGTGGCTTTAATAAAGCCCTGTAAATAAGAGGAGTCTTCAGTGGTGGAGATTCCCAGTGTCCCAACAGCACACAAGCCGACCCATGAAAAAACACTGTCTCAATATAACCCCCCGCATTCATCAGCTCAATGTTAAATTGGCTGCCACTGGGGCGGGCCTGGATCATCCTGCCGTAAATGAAGACTGAGCCGCCATGGACGGGCCTGTCAATTTGGCCCCGATATCTTGGGACAGGCCGGTCCCAGGCCCTGCCCTGGCCAATCCTGAAACACCATTAAAGTAGTCTCAGCCAAGGCACAGTGAGGGGAAATTGTGGCACAGAAACCTGTCAGGCAGCCAGCCGGGCATTTTTTTTCTCTTTCTTTTTATTATTGCTTGATAAAAATTAAACCAGTCTTCCATGAGGTACGCGTGAGGAAAGCGGCAGCCTTTATTAAGGTGGAAAAGGGTGAGGTTATTAGTGCCAGAAATGGAGGCGGTTTGTTTATTAAGGGACTTGTTCGGTTCAGCGTACCTGTCACAAGAATTTCCATCTCATCCAGAAGAGTGTTCCCTGGGCTCCACCGCTTTAGTGTCTTCATCATTTTATTCACCACTTAGAGGCTTTATGGCTGTTGGTAAATAGACACAAGGAAGGGAGTGGAACGAGTACTGGAAGAATAGGAGCTGTCTGCCTCATAGACATAAACCGAGGTGTTTGTAATTGAGGCGCTTTCCGCTTTGACAAAACAACCTTAGGATGCACACCAGCCCAATGGACGTGGCAACATTAGGGAGGCAGTCCCCCATTCACTTTGATTTGTGTAAAACCATTTACCTGACAAACAACCTGTGTAAACTGAGATGAATCACTTCATTCCGGCCCCACAGTTGTCCTGTTTGTAAATACGCGCAGTAAATAATTATGCCTGCCGTGTCATTATAGTCAGGTCAACTGTCCTAGGGGAAAACTCGTCTCAATGAGATACGTTTGTCTCAATTGCTTGCATTTAAATATAAGTTGTTTTAGATAAGGTAAGTTAAAAGGAGTCACAAAATCAATTTGAAGTAGGGACGTGCACAGGCCAACTGCAACTGAGATGTCCCTTCCAAAAAATAAAAATAATTTTCAGGGATTAAAGTTATACCTTGCTTCGACAAATATCTGTCAACTTATTTCTGTAGAGGACTTATATCATAGATTCCCGAGGGGAAAATGCGTCTTGTACAACCCCAAAACAGAAAAAGTTGTCATGTCATTTAGCAGTCGCTCAGGTGTATAAGTAGAGCATATACCTGCTCAGCTGATGAATGATTCCATGATGATGAGTCCATTCACACTAATTGTCAAGTCCATTGACACTAATTGTCAAGGCCTAAGTATCACCTTATCCATCACACATGTGTCACCACATAAGACAATTAGTGATGCAGTTACATATACAGTTTACCAACAAAAAATAAAGAAAATAGAAAAAAGACCAACACCATGGCTCATAAAGTAATAAAATTACATTATTACATTATCCCACAATGACATAATTTGTAAAGTAGTATGTCACCTCAGAGCAATCCCACACACAATGTTACATGGAGATGAAAAGTACATTAGAGGAAAGGCTTTATGTCAAATTCCTCATTTAATCCCCCTGGCGACATTGTATTGAGGTAATACAGTTTTTTTCAACTGCTTACACACTAAATCTTTGCTTGTCACACAATTTTCTAAACATGTCCTCCAAACATCATAACCCGACACCAAATCTGCAAAACCATACACTAATTCTCAGTGTTTGACTCAGTTTTAAATTTACTAAAACACATTTTGCAAAACACCACACACAATTTTCTACTTAACACACAAAAATCTAACAGGAAGTAAATTGATTTCATTTTTCAAACACAACCCATCATAATGCCACACTAAATCACCAGTGCTTCACTCTTTCTCTTCACATGTGTAAACACTCTTTACTTTACTGAACACCATCCAATCATTGCCTTAGTATAGGCCTATGAATAGATATACTTTATATGTAGGTATGGACCCTTTCAATCTGCTCCTAGAGGATTTGCGGTTGAAATGTTCAGAACCAACGCAGATACTTTGAAAGGAAAATTACAGTAATCTGACTTTAGCTTACAGTAATATTCTACAAAAAGTCGACTTTATGTAAAACTTGTCTTTTTTACTCTATTTTTTGTTTCTCCCCAAGTTACCATTAGCTCTATAGACCTATGAATACATACATACACACACACACACACACACACTTTTCTTTGGAAGAAGCAAAGTAATTTGATAGTAGTCAGTCATTTCCGTCTTAGGCAAAATCAGCTTTTTCAAAACTCCATGTAAATCTGGTGGTCATTGTATTTTGCTTTGTTTTTCTTGCTGGCTGTAAAATACTGTATTCGCAACAGCAAATTATCAACTTTCACTCTTGTATGGAAATACATAAAGCATATGAAAGACAGAAGAGCATTAGGTTTTTCAGCAACAGTGTGTACATATTATGACAAAAGTGTTTATAATGTAAGGCGAATGTTTGCTTTAAACATGTGTTTATGACATTTTGAATGTTGTGTGTCATTTTGCTGTAGATTTGAGGCATTTTGCATTTTGAGTGAGCAGTTGTGGGTTTTGTGTGTGGAGTTTTGAAAAATAGACACAGAGTTTTGAAAACGTGTGTAAACAATTGTAAAAAACTGTAAATCCAAAAGGTTTCTCTTTGTAGAAGCCTTTTACCACGATCTACCACGACCCCCTCTTGGATGACTATTTACATATTCCACCCCAACATATCTCAGTGCGCTAACATTGTGGCCAGCTCGTTTGAAGTGGGCAGCAACAGGACTTCGCTCGTCCCCTGTTCTAATACTGCTCCTGTGTTCGCTGATTCTAGTACACAACGCGCGCATAGTTTTGCCCACATATGCTAGGCCGCATGGACACAATATCATGTACACGACATGTGTGGTGCTGCAAGTAATGGCACCATTAATGCGTATAGCTTTGCCAGTGTGCGGGTGGTTAAATGTCCTACATTTGTGTGTGTATGAACATTGGACACAACTACCACATCTGTAGTTTCCGTCTGGTACAGGTGGTAGGAGTGGTGCGCGATCGGGGCGCATGTCGCTTCTAACTAAACGGTCTCTAAGATTAGGTGCGCGCTTAAAGACCATACGCGGCTTGTCTGGGAGAGCCTTCTTTAGCTTGGGGTCAGATTCAATGATGTACCAGTGTTTCTGAATGGACTTTTTCAGACTGAGCAGGTATATGCTCTACTTATACACCTGAGCCACTGCTAAATGACATTTGCCTGAGGAAGACCCAGTCGGGTCGAAACGTTGCAACACATTAAATATGGGAGTTTTAGCAGAGTGCGGGCATTTCATATCTTTGCAGTATGAAAAAGAGCATCCCAGAGAGGCCGGGTCTCTTAAGTAAAGATGTAGGGGTATTTATCACTCTGTGTAAACCTGTGTGCACAAATGATGAAACAATGTAATTTGAATGTTTCTTAAGATGCAATTGTGAAGTATTTCGGCAGTTCATCATCTACAGGACATAATATCATTAGAACATTCAGAGAATCCAGAGAAATCTTTGCAAACAAGGGAAAGAGCTGAAAAACAAATTGGATGGCTGTGGTCTTTTGGACCTCAGATGGCACTGCATCAACACCAGACCTGTTTCCAGACCTGTCGTTATTGGGGCTCAGGAAAACCTCTGATAACCATTGGCTATGTGCACAGTTTGATACTCAATTCAAAGAATTTTACAGCCAAAATTGTAACAGTCAAAACAGCCAACATTGTATTGAGACATGATACAGACAATACCACCATCTTATCTGGGCCTAAAATGGACTGAGTAACATGGAAAAAGGTCCTGTGTTTAGACCAATCAAAATTTGCCATTCTTTTTGAAAATCATGGACTCATCTGGGCTAAAGAGGAGAGGGCCTATCCAAGTATCCAACCTATCCAACTTGTTTTAGTGTTCAGTTCAAAACCCAACATCTATGATGGTGTGGAGGAGCATTAGTGCCTACAGCATGGGCATCTTGCACATTTGGCAAAGCACAATCAATTCTGAATGATGTATACAGGTTTTGAGCAACATATACTCCCATCCAGGCAATGTATGTTCCAGGGAAGACCTTGAATATTTCAGGAAAACAATACAAAAATTAATTCTGCACATATTTAAATAGTATTTCTCCATAGATGATGAGTCCAGGTGCTAAAATGGCCTTTCTGCAGTCCAGATTTGTTAAATTAGGTGCATAATGGAATGAAAAACATGACTTAGAATACCCCATACTGTTGAGCAACTGAAATCCTATATCGGGGAGTAATGGGACAACATTTCACTCTCAAAACTCTGGCAACTGGTCTCCTCAGTTCCTAAACATTTACAGAATTTTGTTTATTGAAGAGTTGAAGCAGCACAGTGGTTAACATGCTCCCATCCCAACTTTTTCTGTTTTGGGGTTGTACAAAAAACGAACTATCACGATTCTCCTGCCTCTGTCATTCACGCATTCTCTTAGAAAGCAAAAGTAGCCTCTGCTATGCCAGAGCGCAGATAGGTGGCTCATCCTAAATGACAGCTAGAATAGTGATGTGAGTCGACAAGCAGAGATGTCTAGAGATGTGACAGGTGGCCTAGATGAAACTTTGAGAATTCAAAATTCAAATTGTGTTAAAAAAAAATGCTAACAAGCCTCTATTAGTGCAGCTATGTGTTGCCTAATAGAAGCTTCTTCCAATGTTTCGTAGAGAAAAAGTTCTTCCAAAACTTCTCCCAATATTTCGTAGAGAAAAAGCATCAGGCTTGCCTGGTGTCCCTTTAAGCCGGTTTATGTTTATGTGATATTTGTACCAGGCGGGGTATTAATAGAACACATTGCTGTGTGCAGGGTTGGGTAGTAACGGATTACATGTAATCTGGATTACGTAATCAGATTACAAAAATCAAGTATATATCGGCTAACTATAATCAGCCCAGATTACAAATAAAAAAATTGTGTAATCAGATTACAGTTACATTGTTGGGGATTACCTGATTACATTTTATCATGCAAACAATGAAACTTTTTTATGATAGCCTCGCTATCTTTTAATTTGACAAGCAGTTCATTCGGATGTTCACATTTTTTAGACTTTTTTAAGATATAGTTAAGAACAAAATTATTCATACCCCTGGCAAATATGGATTATCTCCTTACCAATATGTTTTTTCTTACTTAAAATGACACTTGGACATGCCAAAAGGTTGCAAGACAATGTGGTAAAAACATGGAATAAAAAAAAAAGTGTTATCATCTTTTTTAAAATTTTTATGAAGAATTGCGTTTTCAAAATTATTCATACCCTTTTTAAACAATCACTGGAAATTAAAATGTAGGGTCTGGGCACTCACCGTTCGCAGTGCTCAGTCCGAGGGGCGGGATAATCAGTTGTCTTTCAAATTCCCTCTGCACGCAATAGGACACAATAGGATATTTGTTTTCAAGTAGCAGGGAATTCAAGCCAAACCGTTGCAACTCTGCCATCAATCATTATGTTAAGCCCACCAAACGACTCTATACACGATTTCAGTGGTCTGATTAAGTTTCGATTTCTGGAGCTCACAAGCCAACGGAGAGTTGCTAGACTAGCCCTGGCAGCAAATTTAATTTAATCTAGATTTCTAGGCTAGCCTTTTGGGGCAGCCATGGCCTACTGGTTAGGGCTTCGGCCTTTGGGCGTGCTGGTTCGACTTCACTAATTCACGGATTGGGATAAATGCCGAGACCAAATGTCCCTCACGGGATCAAAAGATATACTAACGAACTAACTTACATACTATTGGGGCAGGTCTCTCTGCACACTGCCTGATCTTTTCCTCCTAATCTTAATGTAGCCTCTTGTTTTAGTGTTACCGTTTACTTTGAGAAAGCTACCAGGTCCCCCTGGTTGAAAAACATCCCAAAATAATACATTTCTCACCCCCACAATTGAAATGGACATGGTGCCATTTGGGTTTAATGCTTCCCTTTTTTTATGCCAATCTCAGGCCATGTGAAAGCTAAATTCTTTGTCTAGGTGTGCCCTTATAAAGGTTAAACTGAGTTGTGCATGTTTGGAGAAGAGTGGAGAAAAATAGAATGAGAATTCTTTCATTAATTCTGTGGTGGTGTCTTTTACTTAATGGGCATATTTATTGAAGTAATCCTAAAGTAATCAGATTACGTTACATGTTTTTGGTAATCCAACTGATTATGTTACTGATTACAAAAATTGCCATGTAATTTGTAGTCAGTAATGGATTACATTTCAAAGTAATCTGACCCAACCCTGGTGATAAGCGGCCAAGGTATCCTGTTATACGGAATTAATGGAGGCAAGTCGGGGAGTTCTTTGCCTCTCGCCCTCGTCCATTAATTCCGTATAACAGGACACCTTGGTGGCAGTTATCCCTTACACATTGTTGTGTGTCCCGGGGTACGAATAAAATTCACTTCTACTTGCACCAGGATACGAATAGCATACACTGCTAATTGTACCAGGGGTGCAAATAGCCTTACCCATATGTAAACCATTATCTGAGTAGGCTATTACAATAGAAGATAGCCTAAATTTGTTGTCAGCTTTTAATCAATGCACACAAAATAAGTAGGCTAATGTATCAGGGCTCAGGCATAGGCCGGACTGTTTAAGTTCTGAAAATGGGCTGGATATAGGCCAGCCATCTTCAAAAATATGAGAACCTTATGGTACAGATTTAGCCTAGTTTTTGCTTTAAGCTCTGAACAATGTCCAAACCAAAATGTCAAAAAGAAAGGAAACTCAAAAAGATAGCAAACACCCAAATTATCTTACTGTAATGAAAATAGGCATACGTAATTTATTAATGTATAGAATATTATTTAACCCCCCCCCCTTTTGTTTTTTTTTTAAACCCCCCTTTTTTTAGGAAAGAGCTTCTCAAAGCATTCCGTGAATGCTTGATGTTGCACTGTGTAACGCTGTTGATCTTTTTTGAGAAAATTTACTGATGATTCAAGTTCTCAAGAGTAAGTTGCTACATGTAATGAAAATAGCCATAAGCCTATGTAGTTTATTTCTTTGACCCCCCCCCCCCCCCCCCTCGGGAAAGAGCAATGGCCCCTCAAAATGTCTGTGCACGTCCCTAATTTGGAGAAAGAGGTAACCTTCAGTATACCAACAGTTCACAAACACACAACCTCCATTTTCCAACCACCAAATGTTTTCCACATTTATTAATAAAGGTATCTTCACTATAGCTTAATCACTTTTAATCAGAGATTAAGAGTTGTTTATACGATCCAGTTTCAACTGAAAACTGGTACAACAGTTGGAAATGTTGTCTTATGTTTACCATTGTCGGGTTTCCCAGATGGTCCTGTGCCTTTTGGATGGCAAATGTGTTGCTGCAAAAGGCGAAGCTGGATAGCTTTCACTTGACCTACGACATGCTTTGAACGCCATATTATATGGGCAGCCATTCCAGCGAGCGAGGCATTTTCATTTTAAGAGCCCGTCTTTCATTGCACCCTTTTGTTACGTCTGTTTTTCTGCCATGGCCTTTTACCTCGTCCTCCTACCAGAGCGGCACCATAGGCTTGTTCCATTTGTATAGCCGTAGTATTGGATGGCAACTGAGTCAATGACTTTCTGAAGACTGGAAAAGAGCTGCCAGTCAAGACTATATACTCTCCTCCATAAATCCAACAGCTTTAGCCCAGTCCAGGGACATTTATTTGTTGGCCATTATCCTATTCGGGTGCAATTTTAGATTGTTCTCTGTATTGTCCCCCAGTGATAGGGGCACTTGAAACCCCAATAGGGAACTAATGGCTTGTATTAGGATTAGGGGGATGTTTGGCCTAATTGGCTCGCATGAATACACACACACACACATGCACACACTAACAGCACACACATATTTGCACTACCAATGAGGCTGCCAGTAATTACCCTTGATATTCACTGTTGTTTTTTCTCCAGCTTACACACAGTTTGTTTGCTTGTTTTACGGAAATTAATCACACGTCATTGTGAGAGGTCTGTGCACTCGATTGCTCATGAGTTGGTACATCCACACAGTCATGCTGAACATGCAAATCTGACCAATTGGTTGCTTGTTCCAAAAATTATAACTACACAATAATTGTAATGGTGGGTCTGTATGTATTTTCAGTGACAGTGGAGCACACTAGTGTACCAGTGCTGCTAGTTCCACTAGGTGGCCACATGATCAAAGAGTCCTTCAGATGTTTTGTGTCATAACCTTTATTAAAATGTTATAGTTCCATGAGTTTTATCACAGATGTACTTTTAAATATTATGAAACTACAAAAATCCTGTCAGCTTGTTCTCTTGGATCGTAAGATTCCGCGTTCACTGAATATTGTTTTTGCAAAACAGTTAATTTCCTCTGCCATCCTATCATATTAATTGTATAATTACAGTAATATTACCTGGATATGTTTCACTGTTTAGTGAACACATAGAAGCACATTTGAGTTTGCTGTGCAATTAAGATTATGTATTGCCTTCACTGTTATAAAAAAAACACCTGACATGCTCCAACAATATCAGTGTTTAAAATAATAGTGACGCCTGCATACATATGTTTGTGTGACACAAAAATAGCATATGATCAACACCCATGCTTACATAACAGGAGTGTAGTACAATTTGTACTTGACGAATAAGGGAAGTGGTTGGCTGGGCCAGGTATTCAAATGAGATTAACAGCTTACTGTACAGTTTGATATCTTTTCACAGAGAGAACTCAGTCTCTTTGGTGTAGTTTTTGATAGGATAGGAACATTTCACCCTTCTGCTTTTTCCTGTGGAAACAAGTTCACAAAACAAGTAGTATTTTTTGTTGTTGTTTGCATTGTTCCAAAGGAGGCAAAATGTCATTTAAAAGCAGTGTTTAGTCATTATTTAAAGGTACTAAGTGTCTAGTGTGATTGATTTGAAGGCATCTTGTTTTTTTCGCTTGTAGTTAGCTAATTAGCCTTTAGGCACGTGGTCACAATATTACAAGACATCCTTTGTTTCCTCTGGCAGCCGCTGCCCTGGGATCCATACAGAGATCCACATGGGAATACTCCATGTCACTGAAGTGCAGGGCCCTGCCGTGGCTGCGGGGCAAAGCGTGGAGCTCCAGACGGGCGGCTGGTACCATTCCTCTGGGTGATTTATGAGGCGCAGACCACGATAAAACAAGGGGGAGGCCCAATTATTCTTCAGGAGGGAACTGGAGAAAGCATGTTTGTCTGTGGCCAAACAGCGCCGATGGGGACGTGGGTGTAGGGGTGCGTGGAGGGTTCATACGCACAGGTGCTGGGTGGCAGGCACCCCAGCCAAGGCTGCATGGTTCACTCTGATGGATCTGGAACCTTACACCATGCTCACCATGCAACATCTGCAGCAATGGTCTTGAGGTTCACCATAGCCTATACTGTGAAATACCAAGAGCTGATCACTTCCTTGCGTCACTCTAATATTTCAAAGATCAGTTCCTCTGGCACACATTGGAGTTGTAGCAATTAAGCCAGCTCCTTTTGAACTTGAATTCTAACACTTTCATTATTTCATTAAGGGGTAAAAAAATGTGCTCTGTGAGCGGGGAGGGGGGAGAGACCCATAAGATCACACAATTGCGTGCCATTTCCTGATCTTGACTTAAAAGTGAATATGCAGCCTTGATGAAGTGAACGACTCCAACGCGAAACACTAAACCGTGAGAACGCTCGGACACTGGAGGGGGTAGAGAGGCCTCTGGATGAAACGCGGCCATTCATCAAAGTTTCATTACAGAGCCCCACTCTCTCGCCTGCGAGCGTGAAGCCCCACTCAGACACGATCACAGGCATTTGCATGAAGATACCCAATCGTCTGATTGAATGACTCCACCATTTCTCCACAGATCCACTGGAACAATGTGAAGGAAACGAGGGAGGAGGAAATGTACGCAGAGGTGTGAGGAGTGCCATCTGCTGACAGCTCTTTATATTGACTGGGATTAGATGTTACAGGGCCTTCCCTGCAAGCAAGATGTTTTCACTTGTAAACTCTATACAATTCAACCACGTAAATAAAAATAGAGCCATGTGAAAGCCACAATGCATGTACTGTCTGAGAAATAGGAATATCATTTGACTGCAGTGAGATAATCATACACACACACACACACACACACACACACACACACACACACACACACACTACACACACACACACACACACACACACACACACACACACACATTACACACACACACACACACTACACACACACTCACACACACGCACACACACATACACACACACACTACTCACACACACACTACACACACACACACACACTACACACACATACACATACACACACACACACCACACACACTACACACACACACCATACACACACACACACACTACACACACATACACACACACACACACACACACCACACACACACACACACATACACACACACACACACACACATACGTACACACACACACACACACACACACACACACACACACACTACACACACACACACACACACACACACACACATTACACACACACACACCACACACACACATACTACACACACACACCATACACACACACACACACACTACAAACACATACACACACACAGACACACACATACGTACACATCCTTGACTTGAACAAGGGAACAGTCAAATCTAATATTGCCAAATACAAATGACAGCAGTGCATACAAGTCGAATAAAAATGATAGAAATGCAACAGACAAAAGCACACACACTGACATCTGTTAGTTTGTTTAACAGCTGTTATCACATATTGTTTTTCCAAGAGTGTTTGTGTTTTTCTCTGTGGATGGGACTGGAGGCAATGGTGGGCAACCAAGCTCAGAAAAGTGAAAAAAGGAGAAAAACACTAATTTCATCTCTGATGTCAAAACAAACTGAGCAGCCCCAATCTGTCTTTGTTAACCAATCAGTGGCATTAGCAGATGACAAGAGGGGAGGCAAGAGAAAAGATTTATGTCTTAAGTGCCCTGACTTATGATCCCTGCCGTGGCCTGCAGTTAAACTGCTGAGTCCAATTTACCCGCCCCCACATTTAGCAGCATTATTAGCCCTAAAAAAACCTGTATTGTGTGCAAAGGCACTCTACTATACGGTTGGCTGTCTCATTTGTAACAACTGAACCTTTAACAGAGACAAGAAGTGAACGGGACTGGCACAGAACGTAGCATTTAAGGTATTTACGTTATGAAACTAGGTAGTTCCCCTCTTTCTGCATCCTTGACTTCACTGATTCACTGGAATTAGACACGAACTTCAGCTGTGCTGGTTGTAGGCTACTCGTCATTTTAAAATGATTACTGTATATTTTTATGACGCTATACAGTAGGGGCAGCCAAGTGAATATCTGACAAAGATATCAACGGAAATCTGGCAGTGAAATAAGATTCAGATTCTATAAACCTGGCCATAATTACTGCTGAGGTGCTAATGTTCTCTTTCATTTCTGGTCCTCAGATTGAATCCTTTTGGTGCAATAGTTTTCACCCAAGATCCATGGCCCCCTGGACAGCTTTGAAGGGAAGATTTATCATATGAGGAATTGGCTGATCGTACAGATTCCCTGTGTGGAAATACATTGAGACAGGAAATAAAAAAGTAAAACAAATAGTATATCTGAAATGAAGGTAGACTGTATCTGACACCAGCATGGCATATTGCTTAAGCAGCCAAGTTATTGTATTGTTCCTATTACAGCATGTTCTTCATGCACTGCAGAGGTTAGACGCACCATAAAGAGTGAAATCTGTTAAATAGTACAGTTTTCCCCATTGTGCACGTGGGTGGCAGCGGTAACCTTTCCTCCTCACTATAAAACCTGTTAGCTGCTGTCCCCTTCCCATTTGGACCTGGTGAGCAGCTAATGGAGCAGAACGTCCCAGCAGGCTGGCTGTGAGGCCTGAGCCCCGGTGCTGTCGCGCTCCAGATGTGCCGGCCAGCATTGTGCCTCCTCCACAAAAAGTGGCCCCCCAGATCTGTCTCCTCTTGCCTGCCGATACACCCATCACATAGACTTACTGCGTCCCCGCCACCTCCCATTGTTTTGCGGCTCCTGCTGGAGCAGGAGGGCTGAGCAGTGGTCATTCTCTCCAGCCAGGGCACACTTTACCTCCTATTCAAAGCCCACAACCCCCACCCCCCACCCCACCTGCTCTCCCTTCCCCTCCCCTGCTACCACAGGGACAACAGGCCATCTGCCTCTGGAAGGGGACATAAAAGCAATCAGAGGAATGCAATAACAAGGAGCTCAGAGTGGCGTTAAATATTTATCCACTGTTTCTTTCTCTCGCTTTCTCTCTCTCTCTCTCTCTCTCTCTCTCCCTCTATTTCTCTCTGAGGCGCAGATATGGGGCTTAACCTGATCAATACATGAGCCTGATGAGTGGTCCTGTGGTTTGAGGAAAGCACACAATTACACAGGGGTGAGTGCAGTCATCACGCAGTGCTATGAAGCTCTTGGGCTTCTATGAGGCATTTCTCTGACCAGACCTGATTTGATTGGTCCGCCCGATTTATGGCGAGCATACTTGCCCCACAATGGAGCAATGCCAGACCGAACTTCCCGTGGGGCGGGACTAAGTTCGGAATGGCACCCAGGCTAAAGCTTTTCATAAGACACAGCTGAGGCCCAGCGAGTCCCCTGCCAGCACCACGTGGTCTGGAGGTAAACAGAGACTCAAAACAACAAAGCAAAAAAAAAAAAAAAAGGTGCGAGTAGTGAACTTCAGCAGAGGAAGGACATGCAGCCTCGCTTGATGTCAGCAGTGTTCCAAGCGTCGAGATAAACAAACTCCCCACTTCTGGTTTTCAGCGCTCACTCTCACGCACAGGCAGGGCTAAATGAGGAAGCATCACACGCACAGTTGATGTCCATGTGATAGTGAGTCATCAGATGGCACAGGCCCCCACTGATTGATCTCAGCCCCTGCTCCCCCCTCTCATCTCATCGCAGCATCTGACCCATCTGTCAAAAGGTGCTGCCTGTCAATCAAACTGAGAAAGGGGGAAGCGGCGGTGGTGCACACGTCAGAGTGGTATAGTTGACTGGCAATGTTATCGAGACAGAAATAAAGCAACACAGCACATCCCACACACACACATGCAGTAGGCCTACAGGTTCAGGAAGAGTTCAGCCTATGCACACCGCAAGCTCCACTGCTGGTTTGACAGGTGCTGACTAGCAGACATTATGTAAAAGTTGAAGTGTGGAGCGACATGTCTGCACCCATCAATAGACCCTGGCTGTTGTTTGGTGATTTTATGTGTTTGTTCTAACCCAGCAAGTTTTACAGGCATAAGCCAGACGATGAGGACGAGGTGACGTTGTGTGTGCGTAAAGAGCGTCTAGTCTACTGGTTTTTTTTTTTTCCCTGCCCCCAGGTTGTTTGTATGTTGGGCCTGAATGCACATGCATGATTCGGAATTTATTGTTTTTCCTTTGTCAGAAAATTGCTTTGCATTGGATTAGTTTAGTAAAACTAAAACAATTGATTAAGACTGCAGTAACACGCATGTGTTTTTAACATTCTTCAATTGCTCATTTAATGTCTTTAAAAACAGAAATGTTGAAAAGTTTGACCTGGATGGATGAAGATCACTTTGTATTCTTTTGTCCCAAAGGAGGAACTGCCAACCGATGGCTAGACAATGCTGCTGAGTAATTTTGAGAAAAGGCTTAGTAATTGGAGATGGGGTGTCATAGAAACAAAAAGGTCTGAATTATAGCCAAGTTGGTCCTTTGGTCGGAGTCAGGCTCAACAGACAAACAGGGAATGACTCAGGGTGAATAATTCCCAAGCAGGGTGTGGTGTTCCATCCATTTGATGAACTTTCACAGAGATCTGACACCCACTCTGTAGTCAGACCTAATCCTTATCTGTCACATTTCAGCCAACTGAAGAGCATTTTATTGGTTTTGGTTGATTGGTAATTGTTCAGAACAGAGTGTTCTATGAATTAGCACCCCATAGTTTTACACTTTAAGTGAGATCCTTATTTTTAGAGGAAAAAAGTATGTAATTGCATGCATTGATTTATTTTCAAGGGGTGTAACCACTTATTTTTCTCAAGTCAAATCAAGCAACCCTAAAAGTAGCCACTGTTTACCACTGAACAATAATCAACAGTTTCACAAGTAATCTTGACAAAAAGGGAGCCTGTTTCCAAATTAACAACCCTTAATGTTACAGAATTTGACAGATTTTTTTTTTGTCTGGCATGAGCCAGGCTGGGATTCTCTGTGTAAATTAAGATGAATAAAAGCATTTTTAAGAACCTAAGGGCTTGCTGTATCATAAGTAGAAGTAAAAAAAATAAACATGTGCTCTATCGTGTCATATCGCTTGGAAAACTGCACTGGAGAAGCCACATGCCATCTGATACTGCAACAATAGAGTAAATTGAGCGCAAAAGACTGCCTTGTGCTCCTATCCCCAAGGAGCCCTGTTTCCTCTCCGAGTCTCCACTGCATCTGCTGATGTATCTTCAAGTCACCCTGTCTTGTCAGTTACATATGAAACCAGATGGAAACTGCCCTTGGGACCTGCCCTTCCTAATTTAATTAGTCCACACTCGACAGACACCAGTCTCAGGCCCAGATATGAGGCGGCTGGTGGGCACCCTGAAAAATGGCACTCTGATCCCTGGCGGGGGCCTCGAGGCACAGGGGCCATGATTGATCAGACATTGATCTAATTTCCAGTGAGAGTGAAGGCCTGACAGTGCTGTCTCTCTCTCTCTCTCTCTCTCTCTCTCTCTCTCTTTTTCTCTCTCCCTCTTTCTCTCTGAGAGGTCTATTCCCAGATAACTGTGTTCCCATGACCACTACACCCTACATCAGGGGTCTCAAACACCCGGCCCGCGGGCCAAATCCGGCCCGCGTCCTGCCCAATTCCGGCCCGCGACGTATGACAAAATAATTATGTAATCCGGCCCTTGAGGCTATTCATTGCGACAAACAACGATACTGATTAAAATAGACGATAGATCCAGGTACGGTGACAAATCTCATTTGCAGGCCTACTCTGCTCCACTATGTGCAAGACAGAGCTTGATTCAAACCCAAAATCGCTGCGCAAAGTTTTCAGGAAATACTACACGCGAGAAACACAAAGACGTGCATATGTAATGACGTGGAAGCGATGCAGGCCATAGTGTTGCAGAAATTGAAGCAGAAATTAAGCAGAAATAGGCCTACACCAAATGTTGAAAAACGTTCACGTGTGATCTTAGGTAAGCTATGTTATTCACCTATTCTAATTCTGAAGGAGAATATCCTTTTGGAGATTATGATCGATCGTCTATGACAGTGATAGTCACGGTGCGTCTGTGAATGGAGGTGCGTGTATACAACGGTGTCCACTAAGCATACCATGCTTGTTTCGACCCTCTGCCCAACATAGCTTGGAGGTTGCAGTGGTAATCGTGATGAGTGTCCGTAATGGATGTGGTACAGACAGCAGGGCTAGTAGAAATAGGGCTCTAAAGAACTACAAAGTCACCCGCAATATGATGCGAACTTCTGGGTACTGCAGATTACCCGCGATAGGAACTGTTTGACCAGAATACTTTATTGTAGGCCTATATTGTAGTAATCTATTACTAAACCACAACATCTTAGGTGTTGGTATACATCTTGGGTGTTTTCCTGTTAATTTGTTATGTGGGTAATATGAAAAAAGGAAAGTAAACCTGTCCAGTATTTACTGAAAGGTGCATCATTTGAGGTGCTTGCCATCCAGTGACAAATTAGATGGGTAAATTTACCCCCTTCATAAACTTTTGTTTTACTCAAATATTTTTACATTTACAGTAGGACTTTATCTGTGACCACTTTCAAGCCATGGCCTTTTGAAATTTTGATATAAAAATCCAATGGTGTTGCTTTCTTAACCCTGATGCCTAGTTTGCCAGGTTTAAAAAAGTTATGAGAGGAAATATTTTTATTTGGTGTGAAACACACACACATACCTGTTTTTATGTTTTTCATTTATTTTATAATTTGTATTAATATTTATTTTATCATTATTTTATTTATAAGCTAAGGTTGCTAGCACAGGTGTCTAAAACTAGATAAAAACACTTGCACTTTCTGTTTGCAGTTTTGTGTGGTATTTGAAAAAAAGAACATTGCATTTTCAGAAATAGCCGGCCCTCCAATCAGATGACGTTGGCAGAATTGGCCCCCAGCTCATTTGAGTTTGAGACCCCTGCCCTACATCATTCTCACCAGAGCAAAATAAAAGCTGCACACAGCGGTTCATCAGTGATCTGCTGCTGCACTATAGTTGCCTCCCGAGATCATCTGAAGTGCCACACAGTGCTCTTGTTTACATACTTCAGCTTGGATCAGATACCAAAGGTGTAATAAAGTGTGTGATTGCCATCACAGCATGAGGCCCAGATAAGTGGACTACTTCCACTGAGAGCCTGATGTTGTGGATGACCCAGAGTGATCTGCTCAGAGTGTTGATAATGGTCTGAGCTCTCTGTGTAACAACGGACAGTCCCCAGCGCACAGAGATGACTAGTACTAGGGTGTGTACGAGAACCAGGACTGTTCTCAGGTAACTTGACTGGATTGGATTCTATCCAATGATATGTCCCCAGGGAGAGGGTTACTCTTCAGACAAGAACACCTTCTTCTAACTTTTTAAGCTAACAAAGCATGCATTCTTCAGCTCTGGCCAAAACACAAAGCCAGCGAGTACATAACCTGTATCAGTCTGCCTAGGCCTGTTGACAAATGCTTGTTTCACAATCCATAATGTAAGGGTTGCAATTTTGAAGAGTTGTGAGATCTGCCATTTCATAACACTCTGGCTTCATCAGCAACTAAGTAATGGTGGTGTCAGACTTCACAACATACTTTTCAGACACAGTGTTGCTTTTATCACTTTTGATGAATCCATCATCTCCTAATAACTGCGGCACAACTTTTCTTGGCAGGGATGGCTGCTCTTACTGCTGTGGTGAACATCACAGCTTGTTGTCACAATGGATAATGTGCACAAAACATAAAATATGGACAGACAATAATTACAGGCTAGTCCAACTTATGTATACTACTTGTACAATCTTGTGCAGATACATGAATTTGTATTTGTATTAGCACTGTAGCTTTCTTCAATAAACCACTGTAAAATGGCACTCCCCTCCCCCCCACCCACCCAATCAAACTGGCTTTGACTAGAGAACATCAGATACGTCTGACGTTCTCCTGAGAGTCGTTGGAAGAGCCATTAACACAGCGAGGACCTGAGTTGGTGCAGCTTGCTCATGCAATTAGTGATGACCACAGGCCTGCATGACCTGCTTCTACTGACTCTCCGACAATTATGTAAACTAGAAGGGCACTAGGTGAGTCCAATGATGCCCTATCTAGCATTGCTAGTAATAATGAAACCTAATTTGTGGATCCACTCCAAGCTTTTCACAGGTACTGCCCTTGACCCATGCTTCACCCTTCCACCAGGTATTTCTTTTCGCATAACCCTGCTCACAGACACAATCCTTGGCAGAGGTAATAATAAAAACCAACAACTGGATCTCCATGGTGATATTGGCTATTGGAAAATAAATTGCATTCTGTTTTAAGCGTATAGCATGCTATTGTTTTGTAACAAAGATCTGTTTAGTACCCTGAGAACATATGGAAAGGCACAGGTGTGTAAATTATACAAGGGTTGGTTATCTCCGTGTTTGCTTTGCCTTGGGTCTCATTCTGGATAAACACTGGATACATACTTGCTATATTTACTCTCCATTAAAAAGGATGCAATCAAAGTGGAACAACATTGTGTGCATCCTGTTTTAAATAGGCAACGGTTGAAGATGATTGATATGTCAACAAGACATCGGTCAGCGTGCTGCCAACCAGATTGCATTATTCAAATCAATGACTATGTTTACTCAGAAATGATCCTCTCGGTTTCACAAAAACAAACTGGAAAAAGAAAAAGTTCATATCAACAGATGAATCTTAAAGTCCGGCTTGTGTAAGCGCAGGGAATGCATTGTGCCTCGGAACTCTGGGAAAATAAACCCAAACCCACTGGAATACAATGAGCCCCGGGCTTTGGGTGAGATCCCTTCAGTCTGGTGACAAAGAGCCCAGCAGAGGAAACTCTAGCATGGGGAGAGGGAAACTTCTGTTTACTCACCTAAAAAAAACCTGATGCCTTCTGCTCCCTTGGGAAGCTCCTCTAAGGCTCTTGCTTTAGTTTCACGGTTTCACAAACATATGAAACTCTTAGCAGGGTTTTATGAGGGCAGCCTCAGTGCTGTCAGAGAGTGCCTTACATTTCACTTTAAAGGACATGTATTATAATGAAATAAATTATGTATTATAATGAAAGGTATTACACATCAAAGTCACAATGAAGTAAAAACACTGGTTGTTTATATTGGATTGGCAAAAATATCATTTGGCAACATGTTTTTATTTCTGTGAATGTCATTTAGCCTACACTCAACTAGCTGTCAGTGACTAAATTTCAGTGTCGTTTTTTTTACGACCATATCATTTTCTTAAGGCACCACTATTAATTTGACATTACAAATTGTTCTGCCCTGCTCTACCGTCACATGTTAAAATATTATAGCTGATGCAAAGTAGATGAGATGGCCTAAACACACTGTAATTTAGCTTACAGCTCCACTTCAGGCCCATAATTATAACACAGAGCTTGTGAAATAAAATAACAAAACAAATCATGTTAACAGGTGCCTGTCCGTGCTAGACCCTCTCTGGGCGAAGTTCTAAAAAAATCTCTATTTGTTTAGCCTTAGCTTCAGGCAAGACTAGATCTGGTGTAGTCTTTCAGACTTCAAGGAACCAGATCGGTACTAAAGAGGACCCCTCTGGCAGGCCTGATATCCATCCCTTAACACTTTGTTACTGTCTAAGGTTTGCCTTGTCGCCGGTATTTACCCTCCTAGGGTATCATGTCTTTGCTGAATTTACACGCATTTCTCTAGTCAGGCTGTCCTTTGATCCCACCCGCATTTTAAGACACGTCAGGGACTGGAGCACATAATCTGTGTTGAAATATATACAAATTAACAAACCCCCAAATGTTATTCTGTTCATTTGAAACCACACATTGAAATAGACAACCACATGAAAGCATGTGAGCCGCTTTGTAGATTAAGCTTGTTCCTCTTAGACAAAAATTGGGTCAGATGGTTTCATTATCCAGTTTTACAGTTTGCAATCATCATTGTTTTGTTTTTTCTTTGGCTTTAGGCCTGACATGCTCTACTGGTGATAATATACTATGACCTCGTAAATGTATATGAAAAGCAAACCAATCACCATTGGCCTCAGCTGCCAATAAACCTTATCTGGTGTCATCTGGATCATTGTCTGTCTTATCTGTGCATACTAAAGAGGGACTGGTCTGCCATAGCATTGTAGGGGGCCTAACTTCTCCAATGAGAGCTACTCTGGACATATGGGAGGTTTAGGGCCACAGTGAGAAGGTGAAAGGCAGTGAGCAGCTATCCCTTTCAGGGCCTTCTGTCACTAGATCTCCTGTCTTCTGCCCTCCTGCTGCCCACATAACAATGGCTGCTACTGAGGCATCAGAGACTGCAGTATGGTGGAGCATGTGCGGGTCAATAAACAAACAGAAGTGTTGAAGCTGTGGATTTATCTCAATATTGGTGTATGATATAAAGTACAAATGGAGATAGAATGGGTACTACTGTAGATGGTTTGTTTGCTGCTGGCTTAGATGTTGACAAAGTCAGAATTGAAAGAATTTTTTTTTTTTCTTTTTTAGAAAATCTGTCCATCTAGCTAACCTTTGCTATCAGATCTCCTGCAGTTCCTGTCAATAAAAAAGGCGCCAGTGGCTGACTCTGCTGTTGCACAGCAAACCACAATTTAGACGTTAGGAAAAGGAAAGGGAACCATGTTGCAGTTATCACAGGGTGGCACAAAACCCTTCCTTGTAAGGCATGATGTTACACTCTCTTCATCTATGGGCACTGAGCCAGCAGTAACTGAAGGCAAATGTCACAATTCCTATTGGCTCTCCTCCCTCCTATATTCACTACTACAGTGAGCACATGAAGTATAGAAGTGAAGTCACGCTGGGATGCGCAAAGCGTGTCAACAGGGCACCAATGTTCTCTGTCAAACCGCTGGCTTCCTGTGGTCTATGTTGTATGTCATGTCCCCAATCAGAGATCACACATGACGAGGGCAGGGCCATGTTTGTTTACTCCAACCACGCAGTGTTACATAACTAAAGGACTTTCACTGTTGACATCCTCCTGTTGTACAGTGCACGGCACGCAATATTAACGCAATAGTTAATGTGATTTTGTGAAGGGGCCCATGCCTAAACATGAATTTAATCATAATATGCACTTACATGCACTGACACAATTATGAACTGTGACTCTGAAAAGCACTCCCAGTAGTAGAGAGTGTACGTGTTGTGTCAAAGTGGCTGTCCACTGAAGTCTAGTGAACTGGAACAAATGAACTGATCATTGTCGTGTTGAAATCCCCCAGTCCAGAGAGAGAGAGACAGTCAGTCTTGGAGAGTATATTCCACAAAAAAAGGTAGCTGAATGAGCTCATAGTGAATCTTGACATGCCGTGACTAAAGTGGGCAGCCAAAGACCATTTTCAGGGCTAGAAGTGTCGCCCCACGCCCAAGTAGGAAGTGCTGAAAGGTGCCTCCAAAGATAAGGCAGACCTTTGTCCTTAAAGACCTCTTTTGTTGCGCTCATACATCTAAACTGTATATTCTCATATTGTTGCATTCAAATATACATTCTGCATTTTTTTTTCCTTTCCATAGAAGCGGAATTCACATATTCAGGCATATGTAGTGCTGGACAGATCCTTTGATACCTAATTCCTTTTCAATCTGCAAAAATCATTTTGGGCCGTTCTGATGAGGACCTTTGAAAGGTGGCTTGGTGGAGCAGCATTAAGGGCCAACACAAATAAGGAGACTCTCCCTATCCGGGAGCTTTCACACGTGTGAGGAACAGCCAGCCCTCACCCACAACTGAGCAGACCATTACCAAATCAGGGCTATGCAAGATAGCATCATGGGAGTCCTCTCCAATAAAGATTAGTGCATTCCAAAACAAATATTAAGAGTGCCTATGTGTTTGAACACGTTACATCTGGGAATACCTCAAAGACGTCAAGTGTCCATGCCTCTCAGTTGATGTTAATGTACAAACTGAAAAAGAAAAGTTGAATAACAGAACTATACTATTTTAACCACAAGATAAACTCATTAATCCTTTGCCCTTTTCATGTGCTGCAAAATGTAATGCCTGCACTAAATGCTTTCAGCAACCCTTTCACTTTTCAGGTAGGCTGCTCACAGATCAAAAGCCAGCAAACCTTGAAAACTGTTTCTCAAGATAGGATAATAATGCACCGCATCCCTCTTATAAATTCACACAAAGCCTTCTTTTGTTGTTGAGTAGTTGAGTGATTATACAGTCTGGATAGGATAACACCGCCACTGAGCCTCCAAGTACTTTTTCAAATAGCAGAGAGGGAAGCCCCTGCATCTGGCCCCATTCATCTTCCTCCGTGTCCATATTTTTACATAAACCCACCTGGGCATTTTTTTAATGTGTTGTGAAACTGTTTTTGTATGGTCTCCTTTAAGTCTGAGTTCAGACTTGAAAGCGTGCCATCTTGACTCTATGAAGGAGGAGTATGAGGAGAGTGTGTGTGCATGTGTTGGTGGGGGAGGGAAAACTTTCCATTTAGATGCAGTTTTTTCCAGCTCAATTAAATACCCATACTTGACTTGAGAGGTGCTCTTAACACATTTGACTTAGTAGTAGTAGTCTAAGTGGCATGTGTCTTTTGTGCGCTGGCTGCAAATGCTGCAATCTTCCGCTTGGTCTCTTTTTTCATTGACAGAAGATTTGGGAAGAAGCCAAAGTACAAAAACACAAGAAGAGGTACAAACCCCCTAGGTGGATGTCTTTGTGTTGGGCATCATAATTAGTTGTTCGTTTGAGGAAAACAAAGACACTTAACACACAAACAGTAAAAACCAGTCAAACTGACAAATGGAAAGATAATGCATCTCACCCCTGAATTGGCATCTGCATGAATGGAGGGCCTAAAAAAGATGTCCAGGTCAACATGAAAACAATGTAGGTGAGAGTAATCCCTGACCAGTTCTTGGAGAGGTAATCTGTGATAATCTGTGGAATAAATGGATTAAAGTCCATTATTTGTTTTTTAAGAATGCAGACGGAAGAAATAACAGGCAAAGGGACTGAGACACGAAAACAGAAGACACAGTGAGAATGTCATCTCCTTCTTTAAACATATGTGGATGGATTATTTTACAATTCCACAACACTTTTAACCCAAATGCAATGTTTTACAGACTTGTGATCAGACTCCAGCAAAGACTTTGAGTTTGGGTCGAATATTGTATATATTTTGTTTTTGTGCAGAACAGATTTGAAAATATAAAATGCTTTTATGGAATGAAACATTCTTCAGTATTCCCATCTGATGATGTGCAGCATAAGTGTCTCATACTTTGCTTGCAGAATCCAAGATATTCTCCATGACTGCAAACACAATCAAAATGTGTAGAATCAATTGTTTCTTGCAGAGGAAGTAACGGTCAACCATGAACAGGGCTGCATCACCGCCCATGGTTCTGTATCCTTCTACAGCCCCTGTTATCATTAAATCACTTAATTTAAGGCCTAAAAGACTATCGATTTGGTAGTGATTTATAGTGCACAAAATAATAGAGTTGTGTGTCAATATGTTAGTCATTTCCCAGAGCATTGGGATCTGATCACATCATCTCATAATACAGGAAAACAAGGATGACAGGCTAAACAGCCAAGCTTGGACAACTGATTGGTTGGCTGATTGGTTCCCTTGCCAGTAGTCAACACACAGCACACAATTTCTGAAAGGCACCAATGTAGGCACCTTTGCTGACTTCATTTGCAGTAGTAAATTGTGGTTTCTGTTTCAAAAGAGCACTTCCTCTTTGTCATATATTCAGCTGCTGATTGGCTCTTTCTAGTTCAAATTTTCAGATGAAAGAGGCTGAGCTGATATGGTGAGTTCAGGGCAGGTAGCTCTGGGTTACTGCTCATGTTAAAAAAGTGGAGTGGACACACACTGACAAACTTCTGCTTAGCCCATGCACAAGCCAATTGTTCAAGTGTGTAATTTGTGAAGCAGCTCATGCAAACAAGAAATGGGCATGATAAATTTTATATTTCTGTATAATCTCAGAAAAACGTGCTATTTGTGTTTCAGGACTGTCTCAGAGTCAGACTGGTCACCAAGGCAGCTCAGCAGACCTTATCAAATAAGCATCAGCATGAGCGTGCTTGTTGTTGCCTAAACACAACAGTCAGAAGTTATATTATAGCCATGTTGAATTTCACCACAATGATATTCAAGTCTATCATTTAACTTTGATACCGAGCAGTGATCAGAGCTCCAGCCTTTTTAACACCAGCAGCAGTATGGGATACTGACTGTGTCCGTTACAAACGACTCTGACATATAAGAGGTGGAGCCTGGAGCGCCTCCCTCCTCAAGACGCGCTTATATTTAACATGATCCGCAGACAACGTGTCGGCAATTTTACCTGTGTGCTCCTAAACAGTTGCTGCGGTCTGTTTCACGTCTCAGGGACTAAAGTAAATTTGAAGATGGAAGAGGGATTCCATTACGTAAGTGAAAGTTTGAGGCAATTTATGTGTTTTAAGCGAAATAGGCTACTTGTGCAACCCACAATAAGTAGCCTAAATCAAAGTTTGAACAGTGTTGAACACATTAATTAGGCTGGATCTACGAACTTTTAAAATGTTATTTTCATAGTCTGTTGCCATTTAGATTGCAAGTAAGAAACATATTCTATAAGTACAAATTTTCGTTCACTAAATGACAACTTCTGATTTCCTTTGCAGACCTATGTGTTCAATATGAACGACTTCAACAACTCCGAAGAAGGGTCGGGGGATATGGACGACTATGATGAGCTCTGTGAAGGAGCGCTCAACAATGACTTCCAGAAAATCTTCCTTCCAATCGTGTACGGAATAATTTTCGTCCTCGGCATCGTCGGAAATGGGCTTGTGATTGTTGTGATGGGCTACCAGAAGAAGTCGTCCAACATGACTGATAAATACCGCGTCCACCTCTCTGTGGCTGATATGTTGTTTGTGCTCTCGTTGCCCTTTTGGGCAGTTGATGTGGCGAGCAGTTGGTACTTCGGTAGATTTCTCTGTGTTGCTGTGCA
This sequence comes from Alosa pseudoharengus, assembly GCF_046254945.1. Taxonomy (NCBI): domain Eukaryota; kingdom Metazoa; phylum Chordata; class Actinopteri; order Clupeiformes; family Clupeidae; genus Alosa; species Alosa pseudoharengus. The sequence goes on along the minus strand of NW_027468718.1, from coordinate 22,301,145 downwards.
CATGATCTACACTGTTAACCTGTACAGCAGCGTGCTGATCTTGGCTTTTATTAGCCTGGACAGATACCTGGCCGTTGTTAAAGCGACTAACAGCCTGTCCACCAGAAAACTTCTTGCAGAGCGCATTATTTACATCGGCGTGTGGCTACCTGCTGCGCTGCTCACTGTGCCTGACCTGGTGTTTGCGAGAGCAGAAGAGAGGGGCAGCAGAACTTTCTGCGAACGCGTCTACCCTTTGGAGGGCAACGTGATTTGGATGGCTGTGTTTCGTTTCCAGCAAATTCTGGTTGGATTTGTGCTGCCCGGACTTATCATCTTCACCTGCTACTACATCATAATTTCACGACTCTCTCAGGGTTCCAAAGGACAGACGCTGAAGAGGAAGGCTCTGAAGACCACAGTCATCCTCATTGTTTGCTTCTTCTTTTGCTGGCTCCCGTACTGCATTGGCATCTTTGTGGACACTCTCTCCCAGCTCAATGTCATCGGCGGCAACTGTGGGCTGATGCAGGGCCTTCAGAAGTGGATTCCCATCTCAGAAGTGCTGGCTTACTTCCACTGTTGTCTGAATCCAATTCTGTATGCGTTCCTTGGGGTAAAATTCAAGAAATCCGCCCGGAACACACTCAACAGCAGATCCAGTCACAAGATTCTGACCAAAAAGAGAGGAATTATCTCATCAGTATCCACAGAATCAGAATCCTCCAGTGTCCTTTCCAGTTAATGAACAAACACAGTTTTTTATATGTAGATTTTTAAAGACATTTGAAAAAGCAGACAGTCCTCATTTTTGTACACAATTGTTACTTGAAAAAAAAAAGATTTAGTTTAAATTGTCATTTCAGATTAGTACTTTTGTATACACCTTGAGTTTGGCCTCTGCTGATGAATGACTAATTGTGTATTTAAACAGCTTTATTTTTTATGCTCTGAATCATGTGAGCCACTGCTTGTAAATGTTTGTGTATAGTTTGCTTGCCGTTATGTAGGCACTTAATTGCTTTGAGAGGTTATTTATTGTTGTGGTAGCTTACACTGTTTTCTTGTCATTGCATTGATTTGTTGAGTGTTTTGTTAATATAATGTTCATAATAAACCATGAGTGTTTTTAAAACATGAAACATGACTCCCCTTGTTTTTTTCCCTCGACCCACTGGGAAAGTCAGATTTGGGTAGGGCGGGGGATGGGATGCGCTAAGGGTAGAGGAGGTCTGTCAAGTAAACAGCTCCACCTGACTTAAGGACTCACTTTCCATACAGGGGCTCTACAAATTCAAGAACATCTGCTCATTTAAATAAGAAAAAGACATAGTTAGCACTCAATAAACCACTCAGGCTTGTGGCATGAGCCAGTGGATGATAACATGCATGATTTACGCATTTTACTTGAAGATTTCACAACCAATGGAAAATAAAAATACATGAAGGTAGTAACTTTGTTATAGGGTTGGTGTATGGGAATATACTAAGTCAGAGCTTAAGTTAGCAAGCAGTGATAATCGAATCGTTGCTAGTTGTGTCCCACTGAGTAATCATATCCTATAAGTACCATTATCATGTCAAGCAATGTTAAAGGTAGTCAAGTGCCTTTAGTTCATGGAGCCAGACCAGTAGGCTAGAAGGGACCAGATGAAGCCAGGGGTTCATTTGTAAATGTGGTGGAATGGTCCTCCCATTACCATGAAAAAGTTGTACCATTGAGATCATTGAGCTCAGCTGAGTCTAGCCCATTGCCCCGTAAGCACCATTTGAGAACCCATATGTGTGCCAAATGGAGCTCCTCACCCCAGCCCAACTACTACCACCAAACACATCTAATCACAGTTCGTTTCAAAGTTCTGCACAATCCAATAGTCAAAGGATTTCACATTGATAGTACATTTAGGCTATGGCCACACACGGTCACATGGTCTCATTTCATTCATTTAATATAGTTCTGAACAATTGAGTGTTTTAAAATACTTTCCCTCAGATAAATTGAAATAAACTTCTTTCAATGCAAAAACAACCCCCTTAAACAGCACACCTGCTGCAATGACTGACAAAAGCAATAATGGAAAATTCAATGCATTAGTGTTCTGGACCAATCTCCTATATTTTATGGTTGGGAAATGAGCCCAGGAAGGCAGTTTCCTGCCACAGGACATCATGGGAGAAATGACCTGTGAAACTATTTAATGGTCTTGTCACACAAAATATACATTTCTTTAAAAGCATGTTAAACTTCTATTTGACCAGTGTTGCAATACAACATATTGGATTATCAGTTCAGGCATTTTCACCTCTTTTGATTTGAACTCAGTTGAGATCTCTAGAAACGTTTGTTGTCATGTGTTTTGACCTAAATGTAAATAAAGATATCATAAAATAGGCCTTAACATTTATATGGCATTAAATAGAGGCTGGTTGATAGCATAAATCATTTTACAAGACAAAAAAAACGCTCTTTATTATCTGATCTGACAAGTGTCTGCGGAACAATGTTTAAGACCGTCTTTTGTTTTTACACGGAAACCTTAGGTTACATGCTCCTGCAGTGCACCAACAAAATAGGTCCTTCCTTGCATGCGTGTGAGCATTCCCAGTTTGTGTGGCTTGTCAGATTTTAGAGGATTCTCTCAAGTAGCCGTCTCGAATCACACAGGGCGCCTAGTTCTAGTCATGACTAAAGAAGAACTAAAAGGGTACGTCAATATACCATGCTAGTATGACGAACTGTTGAACTATCTAATGACATTTCTGTCTAGCTAATGCTTGCTGGCTATTTAGTTAGCATAAAAGCTAATCTTGCTGTAGGCTATGCCATGCCATCACATCCAGAAACACTTGCAGTTGATTGCATCAGCAAAAGAGAGTGTTGTCATCGCTTTATTTGTTCTTAGGAAATTAACTTATTTTACATTTTGTTCACAGCAACAATGTTCGGATAGTGTTCCGGAAGTTTTAACGTTAGCTGACCAGCGCTGATTAGAATGCTGGATTTTGTTGTCCCCTGTTAATTAAGTGAACTTTCCTGTTACAATTTGTGGCCAATTCGTCCTAAAACTGAAGCGGGGAACTTATGTCGGGCATCTAAAACCCTTTGCTGAATTGTTTATAGCTACTAGCTAACTGAATAGGTAATAGTAAACTCGCAATAGTGACTGTGCTAACGTTACTTTGTGACGTTCCGATAACTGTTCCGATAAGAACTGTTAACGTTAACGTAAAGTTACTTGTCGGAAAGAAGTCTTAGCAGCGTTACGTTTTTAAGTCGCCACTGTAGCTCTGTAACGTTTATAAGTTATTCCACGACTGCTAGCTTTAAATTGATTGTTAGCTGTAACCTTTCCCAGGGCAGGCAACTGCATGTCGAAGCAGCTGAAACAGGTGTGAGCCTGTTTTGACACTTGTGTTATGAGGCCATCGGCCGCTGGGCAGCCATCTCTCTCACATAGTTAAACCCAAACGTCAGTTCTACTTTTGCAAATAGAAAAGAAAATAATTTGCAAAGAAAAAATAGCCAAATCATAAAACCTGTTACCTAAGTGTCTATGCACTTGATGCGTCTTCTAAGAAGTCTATTGCATAGCCTACATCATTGGTTCCCAAAGACTGGGTCGCGACCCACAGGTGGGTCGTAAGAGATTTTATTTGGGTCGCCAGCATAGCATAGTGACAATTTATGTTGTGTAATACCCCTAGCTTATACCTTATATAGCTTAGGAAAGCTAACAACTTTCTATATGATCTAGTTTGTTAACTACCACAGTCACGAGTTGGGTCGCGATAGTCTGTCATTTTTAAAAAGTGGGTCCCCAGAAAAAAAGTTTGGGAAACACTGGCCTACATGACGTTTTTACAAAATGCACTGAGCACTCTGCCACTTGCATGTGCAATTCTGCAGTATTTATAATAATCTTGATAGGCAATCGTTTTCCATGACTTTGTTATTATTGGTATGGCATCAGATGTATTTAACAGAGGCAGCATTTATCAGGTAAAATAGCTTACTACTTAGGCATGGACATGTAGCCTACCAGATGGAATTTATTGTCATAGACATAAGTAGAACAAGTAGGACTGGAAGTGTTGTGAGGACCATTGTAGGAAGACAGGGCAAGCGACATTCTATAATGTCTTACCAGGACTTTCACTTAGGACTAGGTCACAACCCCCATACCCAGGGGGAAATGCTGACTTGGGAGTTGATTACTTTCCTTTGTTCCTTGTATATGAGTAACTTTCCAGAGGACCAAGTGTGAAAGCGTATCTGTCTGCCAATTTATACAATGACCCAAACATGCTCTGCTGTATGGAGTTTTTAAAGTTAAAGTGTGAGCAACACTCATCCGTGAATTCAGTGGTTGGTAATAGGCCTGCACTTGCTTCAGTGAATGGGCCTCCCAGTTTCCTTTGCCAGCCATTGTTCGTTAGTGGGACTGGTGAGGGGGGGCAGCTTGGGCAATTGCCATCACCCCTGTGTGTGTGTGTGTGTGTGTGTGTGTGTGTGTGTGTGTGTGTGTGTGTGTGTGTGTGTGTGTTTGCAAACGCAAAAAAAAAGCAGAGTCTGATTTACTCTCTATGGTAGGGCTGCACGATATTAGGAAAACATGCGATATGCGATACCATTATTGAGTACTGCGATAACGATATAATTTGCGATATTTAAATATACTGCTCAATAAAGGTTTTCCACACATATTTTGAAACCTTCCACCCTTTTCTCCATTCTCAAACTACATTCACAGAATGTCTGACAGTTCTTGCAAAATAAAACACTCGCCTCAAAAGTTTTACTTGTGCTCAGAACCAAACAGTGACAGAGTGATTCAGTGTATGATTGAAGTGTTCCCTTAATTTTTTTGAGCAGTATATTTAATGTTTTTTTTTTTCATTCTGCTTGCTGCAAACATACACTGTAGGGTTGGGGGGTAAATGTATAATTACAGAAATAAATGTATAATTTTTAAATAATATAAAATATCATGTAGCCTATATGGCCTGATGAAAGTGGACAGCTAAGAGACCTACTGACTAGGCTATCGAAGTTGTGTGGAAGATCTGCTCCTAATCCTCATAAAAGACGGGTGGACAGCCAATCTGAACACTTGTGCACCAACCAGCGGAATATTCCACATTGCCAGCCTTCGATGGGCCTAGCAAAGAAGCTAGGCCTACTTAAGCTATATCGCGGCAATCATCTCAGTCTGTAACCTCATACAGTACGCTGCGCATCCCACGTTATTAGGCTACCGGCATGCCGACTACGAGGGCAGCGGAAAGTGAAAGTAATTGGGCTGCAATCGCACAGTCCAGAAGTAGGTTAAACAACTTTTACAAATAACGAATCCTGATTACCTCTGTGCTGCTGTCTGGGGCTTTTGCTAAATGCAAATCATGAAATACAAGCCTTACCGACAGTGAAAGACAACTTCTGATATAACGATAACCAAAGAAATTGTTTATTTTAACACGGTGGAGAAGGACGCATTTGCGCTGTGTTTGTAACACGGCATCCTTCATAAAACCAAAATATTCCCATATAACAGACGTGCTTTTCCTTTTAGTCACTAATTCCTCTTCACCCAAGTGTAGCCTACCTCGCTCGACTCACTATTTTCAGCCATCACGACTTAGCTCCCGCTTTAACACCTAAAACACCACACACCTAAACTGGTAGGGGACGGGCTTCTTGGGCTGCATGACCGCATCAGTTTGGTAAAATATGTTGACATTCAGAATGTGAATACACCATAGACTGTATGGAATGCGCACGGCACAGAAAATGTATCGAATTTATCGAAAATTAAGTAATCTTTGCGGTATGTCCATCGCAAGTGTTGATATCGCGATAACGATAGATTTTAGATATATCGTGCAGCCCTACTCTATGGTGGACAGTTCAGAATCTAACTTGGTAAAGAATGTCCTGCGAGTATAGTGTGTGTGTGTGTGTGTGTGTTTGCAAACGCAAAAAAAAAGAAGCAGAGTCTGATTTACTCTCTATGGTGGACAGTTCAGAATCTAACTTGGTGAAGAATGTCCTGCGAGTATAGTGTGTGTGTGTGTGTGTGTGTGTGTTAGGGCTGGGCGATATATCGATATAAAAGATATATCGATATATTTTAAAAATGCGATATGGAATTAGACCATATCGCATATATCGATATAGTTCAAATTTGCACCGTGATCCTTGCTCCACGCAAGCTGCTGACCGGAGCTCTCTGCACTGCTGTGAAACTGCACGCAGTGTTGGGGAGTAACGGAATACATGTACCGGCGTTATGTATTCAGAATACAAATTATGGGTACCTGTATTCCGTTATAGTTACAATTGAAATAGTTGATATTTAGAATACAGTTACATTGTTGAAATCAATGGATTACATGACGATACTTCTCTGTTTCCTAAGTTTATTCACTCTCTAAATAAATTAAGGCAACTCCATTTCCCAGAAGCTCCTGAAAGCAATCTATGAGGAAATTGTTTCCATGTTTAAATCCAAGCCCCGCCGTCTTCCACTCACATTGCATCCGTCAAAACGCAGCCAGCGCGCATTATGGACGCGTCATCGGAGACCCTGAAACGACTGTTTGCACAGCAAATTAGGAGTAAAGTAAAGTAAGTGTGGAGGTAACTCCTGTTCCTCACTGATCGTGGTTCCTGAAGTCTGCTCAAAGGATATTTTCCCAAGTATTAATAGCTCAGACTACTTCGGCCAATCGGTTACACAGTTTGCTAATCAATAAACAAAGCCTAGTTCACATGTTGATTTAGACCTAGGCTACAATAAAACCCATCTCTAAAATAGGCACTGCATTCTAAGTTTTTTATTCTAACTTAAAATAGCTTTATGGCTCATTTTTTTCTAATTAGATCTACATGTACGTTTTAAAATGAATTATGGTGTAGCCTCTGAAGAATTATTCTTGCGAGTAGCATATTTTAACGTGCGGTTTTTGATTGTCTGATAAAGCAGTAGCCTATAGTGTTTACATTTGCAGGTAATTTGCATTCCACCTGTTATATGTGCTCTCACTTGTACTGGGTTGATGCCATCGAAAAATCTCACAGGGACACCTTAATTATAATTTCTGGCTAGCCTATTTTTTTTGTTTGTTTTAATTAGACTAGTCGCCTGCTGTAGTTTTAGTGGTCACCTTGCTATTTTATAGTTGTATCAGGTAGCTTAGCTTAGTATTATCTTATGTGGGCCTAACACTTCAGCCATTTGGAACAGAAGAACACACATAAAATGCAATTCAATGCGGAAGTAATCCAAGTATTCAGAATACGTTACTCAGATTGAGTAACGTAACGGAATACGTTACAAATTACATTTTTGGGCATGTATTCTGTATTCTGTAACGGAATACGTTTTGAAAGTAACCTTCCCAACACTGACTGCACGCTACTTTTCTCATATAAATATATTTATTTCAGAAAAAGATTGGCCTATTTTATTTTATAGGCTTTTTTTATTTAAGATATTTTTTTTTTATTTAAATGTGCACCTTACGGAGCTTTGATTTCAAAAAAGGCACTCCAGTTTATGTGTACATTTTATTGTTATTTGAGTAGTGAGTTTTCAATAAAACTACTCCTATTTGACTGAACATTTAATTTTACAGCTCTAACTTTGCAGAAAAAATATCGGGATATAGATCGTATATCGATATTCAACCTAAATATATCGGGATATGACTTTTGGTCCATATCGCCCAGCCCTAGCGTGTGTGTGTGTGTGTGTTCGCAAATGCAAATGCAAAAAAAAGCAGAGTCTGATTTACTCTCTATGGTGGACAGTTCAGAACCTAACTTGGTGAAAACTGTCCTGCGAGTATAGAGAGTGTGTGTGCGTGTGCGTGTGTGTGCATACATGTGTACATGTAGGTCTATATGATTGTGTGCTCAGCTTCCATTCTTTTCCAAGTTAATGTGCAAATGCCACACTTGGATGAGCAAGGTCTATCAGTCTCCGTTTACTCACCATACTGCAACTGTCAGGATCTTAGTAAGCAAAAGATGTCAACAAAGTATTTTGCCACCTTTTTTTTTCTTTCTAGTTAAGATATGCCATGCATTCATGTCCTAGCTTGAAATGGAATGATGTTTTTAATACCACTTTCTGTCTAGATGAAACAGCCTAGACAGTTGCAGTGTTTGAGCAGACTATGTACTTATGTAGTCTACGTTGTTATCATATCTGGTTTTATCAGATCGACTGGAGCCATTGATATCCAGGTCATTTAGTTTAATGGGACAAGTACAAAGTTGTATACCCCTTTGCCCCACTCAAAAGTCTTCACAAGAAAGCGCAACATGAAAAGCACAATGCAGACTGTGATGGGCTATCAGCTCACTTGTCACCTGGCTGCGTTTAGGATCGTCAGACGAAAACAATGGGCTTAAAGGGAGCAGCAGTTAAAAGCCAGGGGAGACGTTGCGCCAGACAGTGAGCTGGGGGTGGAATGCATTTTCCCACCGTGTCCAAAACATCCCTTAAGGAAGTGAGGAGATGGGAGCAGGCCGAAGCTGACTCTCTCTCGCTCTCTCTCTATGTGTGTGTGTGTGTGTGTGTGTGTGGGGCCTTCCTGGTGCAGGGCGAGTGAGGAGGAGCAACAGGCCCAGTCGAAGAAAGGGCTGAAGAAAGCGCAGAAGGAAGCGGAGAAAGCGGCAAAGAAGGCGGAGAAGCAGGCCAAGCTGGTTAGTGCGTCTGAACACCCCACGACGCCCCTCCGCCTCCCACAGCTGTGAATGTGATGCTGGCACAGACGGATCTGCAAGTGGGGAGGGGGGCACCATTGTCCCAATTCCTGTGCTTGTTAGTCCTATGTTTTTCTATGCCCAAACAAAAGTCTATTTAAATCTAAAAGAGCGCATTGGTTTAAGCATAAATAAACAAGCGTAAACAGCGGGGTTCATTATTTTGAACACGCTATCTGAGGCGCGCTGTGTTAAAATTCCGTTTTACAGCCGATTCTTTGAGCTCTAGCGAGTCACTGGCTTGCTGTGTCACACTGGAGACCTGAGTCAAACTGCTCACTGGTGGTGGTGGTGGTTTGAACAGGCTTGTGGAGCTTGCTGGGTGTCGCATTACTATCTCATGTAGCAGCAGAGTGAAAGCATATCATTTCAGTAGCTGAAAAGCCTGGAGCAACATGCTTAAAATCCAATGTCTTGCCAGCACAACAGCTCCTCTTTCTCCTTGGTGGGGTGACACTTCACATTGAAGTGCGATATTTTGAAACATGAAGAAAATGTACTTGTGAATGTTACTGTGAAAGTGGTCTTGGGTAACAAGGTGTCAGTTGGTGTCAAAAGCACATTATCTTTTTATTTATCTTATCTTAGGAAATAAGTAAAAATTGTTATATTGGCTAACTGATGGCGATATTTACTTAACATAATTGCAAAAGGGTTCTCCAATGTTTTCTCAGTTAGCCTTTTAAAATGAGATCAGATTAGTAAACAGAATATGCCTTTGGAACATTGTTGCTGATAATGGGCAATGTAGATATAGCATTAAAGAACAGTAATTTCTTTCTACAGCAGTTGAGAACCCTTTTGCAATTATGTAAGCACATAATGTAATCTGAAAACTCAGCTGCCCTGATTAAAAAAAACAATGCAATTCTCAGCTGGTATTCTGTCTATAATGGAGTGGAATGGAAAATTCTAAGTGACATCAAACTTTTGACCGGTAGTGTACATCAGTGAACATGCCCCATGTTTCTGCATCACTCCAATCAGTGTTGTTCTCTTGGATTGGAATCTAGGTTGAGTTAATCATAATAACTTTGTTTTGTCCAAGTGGGGGCCTGTTTTCTGGAGGGTAGTGTCAGCCTAATGAGATCTGTCTCTCAGCTGTCTGACGGGTATTTGCTCTCTCTGACAGGCCGCGGAGCAGCAGAGCACCGATGAAGATGTGAGTATGAGCTGCAACACAATGCTTCTACTGGCTCCCATCCAGCCTTTGCCTCTGTCTCTGCATGCACTGTGTATTAACTCTTGTCTTTTTTCTTTTCTCTTCTCTTCTGTTTTCTCTCTCTCTCTCTCTCTCTCTCTCTCTCTCTCTCTCTCTCTCTCTCTCTCTCTTGATTTCCCTCTAGGACTTTGCCAAGGATCGGTACGGAGTGTCTCCGATGGTCCAGTCACAGGAGAAACTGGGTGAGCGGGGATTCATGGGTGTCTGCTTTTTTTTCTAAGTCTTTGTTCTTTGCTGTTTCACAGCTTGAATAGAAAGTGTTACAATTTTACTTTTTTCTTTTGCACCCATTTCCCCTCAATATTCTCACCTTGCTCGCAGAAAAGTGAGGCAACAGCTGCATCACTGCGCATAATACGATACCATTATGAGTCATAGGGATGCAGTTGCTTGGGCGCTGTTCTCACCGAAGGCTGCCTGCCTACGAATGTCAGAAGATAATTGGAGTGACTAATCGTACCTGAGTGAGGGGGCGGGGGGCTTGGGGGGAGAGCGGGGTTCGGTGGGGAGGGTTGCGGAGGTGGAGGTTGTGCACCCATCCATCTGTCTGCCTGCCCTTTCGGCTCCAGCGCACAAGAACAAAGCGATACAAGCCGCTGCGTGACTGTCTGCAAGGATGAGTGAAAGTAGTTGCATACTTTCATGTGGGTAGCGCAGGGTTGGGGCGGAGGGCGGGTTCGCTCGGCGCACCCACAGCACAACGAGGGCAGGTGAGGGAGGCCCCTCTGCGCCCTTCATGCTGGTAATGAAGTGGTCAGTGCTACAACATGACAAGGGGGGCAGGAGCAGAGGTGATTTGTCACCGGGCAAGACAATGCACCTGAGATGGTCAGCTTTCAGGAAGAGGGGCCTGTTTTCTTTCATATTTGTTGGTCCCGTCGGCAGTGTAATCTGAGCAAACTGCTTTGTTGTAAAGTGTGTGTGTGTGTGTGTGTGTGTGTGTGTGTGTGTGTGTGTGTGTGTGTGTGTGTGTGTGTGTGTGTGTGATATGTGTGTGTGTGTGTGAGGGCGGGTGTGTTTGTGTGAGAAATGGACACTTTGATGTCATATTGAAGGATGCTCCTTTCTCTCCCCTGCCGGAGCCAGACAGGGTGTTGGTCCGTGTCCAGCAGCTGACACCGGAGAGGGCTGACCAGCTGATCTGGGTGCGCGCCAGGGTTCACACCAGCCGAGCCAAAGGTAACGTCGCATCCCGCCGCAAGCAACTTCAAAACCACGCCATCATTATGCTATCCGGTTTCCCTGCCAGCCACACTGAGAGCCACTCCTGCCTCCGCACCAAGGGCACCTGTCAAGCCAACACCATTTGTTAAGGTGTTCCAGCACCCGTGGTAGAACTCAAAAAGATAGCATGGCACCAGACCCCCGGATTCCTTCATACCTGAGATTTATGGTTGGAGTAGGGGGCATGGGGGCAGACTGCTAAGTGCTTTTTGTACAAAAAAAAGTAGTACATTAGCCCTGCTGTGACGAGCACTTATATGGACGTGGTGAGCACTTATATGGACGTGACGAGCACTTATACGGATATGACGAGCACTTATAATGGAGTTATTTGAGACTTATTTTTCTATATTTCATGCAGTGGAATGCCAGTAGGGTTGCTGTTTGTATGTACATCCTGGTTAGTCTAGAGCAGCTCTTTTACACAATTTTAATGTAAAATTTAAAAACCTGTTGAACATTCATTGATTACATTAGCTAGGCGAGCTCAAATGACATTGCTCACATTCTTCACCTACAAGGTGGTCTTCAGAAACCCAAACTGCATGTCAGCGTTAGCACTGTTTCCCCCACAATGAACCCATTGAGCTCCACCTCAGTCGGGCATCTGAGCTGCCAGGGGCCTGCACGTACGCATCAGGGGCTAAGAATATGGTAATGAATAAACCACCATATTATGATCATATCTCAGCGGTTTCCTTCCAGGACAACTTCCATGTCGGGACCTGTTCTTCCTCCCCCCCCCCACCACCCCAACTCGACACCCATTCATTCCTTCTCAATGGAGGATGTCCTTGAGAGCCAAATAACATCCTGAGCCTTGCAGGTTTACTTTTGCCTGATCCCCCTCAGACCTGTTTGTCACCCCCCACCCCACCACCACTGCCCCCCTCCCCAACGTTAGGACACCAGGAAGCCAGATCAAAGCGTCTGGGTGGTCTCTCTGATGTCAGTCCGAGCCACAGGTTTATTTTTAGTTTGTGCACTCTCAAGGTGTGCAGGTGGCAATTTGGTGACAAGTTTGGCCTGTGTGCCACGTTTCAAAGCGAGCTGGCTTTTATTGGAGGGGTTAATGATTACCTTGGAAATTTGCCAGCTTGGGTCTGTTGGTAGAAGGACAAATATATCTTTAGTTGGAATAAGAAAAAAAAGTCCAGAAAAAAAAAGGCGTTATTGACAGAATTAAGGAAGAGAGTGTGCAACACTCAGGGTGCTACTGATAGGTTTTTCCTTTTCCAGGGAAGCAGTGCTTCTTGGTCCTGCGTCAGCAGCAGTTTAATGTCCAGGCCCTGGTCGCCGTGGGAGATCGCGCCAGCAAGCAGATGGTCAAGTTTGCCGCCAAGTGAGTAGGAGAACACACTTCCTGTCTGTGCGGGCCCTAACAATGGTGGGAAAAGCGAGTGAGATCACGGCGTCTCGCCACACTTTAGCGCACATTCATCAGCAATCAATAAACAGTTTTGTGTTGGGCTACAGCACTCCATCAGCACTTAAATGGGGCCCATTCCTGCACTACAGATAACTGCCTAGCTGAGCTACTTCAGGGACACCAGGCCACTTAAAAGCCTACTGCTAATGAATGTCTCACAAATCGGTCTGTCAAAAGCAAGTGTTGCAGGTAAAAATAGGCCTTGATGTGATAGGAAACTAGGGTTTGAGGTTTTTTTTCCCACAAGTGTAGAATGAGTTTATAACTGCTGATATGTGGTTTGCCAAATTGAGCTGCTTCGTGTGAAGGATGACTTACTCGTATAGCCACAGTGTTGCACGCCTTTTCTTTTTGACGTCACATACACACAAAAATGGAAACACACAAATGTAAACATGCGGACACACGCACACAAGCACACGCATAGATACACACACACACACACACACACACACACACACACACACACACACACACACAAAAAGACACTTGTGTGCAGTGTTATATGCGTTCAGTCATGGGTTGTCTTGTGTCAACTGACCACAGTCTTTGTCTGTGTCCCAGGTCAGGGTCACGCTGACTGGGTTTGGCCTGACCTGACCTCACCTTCCAACCTCTTCTGCTTAGACACTCTGTGGCCCTATGACCTTAGCCAACTTCCACTTGGTGGTGTAAGCTTAAAGTAACATGCTGAGAGTGGCAACCTGGCAACCCTTACCTTGAATGTGTAACATCAGATGTTATTCCCTCCGTTTACCAGCACTAGAAAAACACTGGACTAGTGGAGACCACTAGACTCGCTCTTAAGAACTTAGCTGCTCAGCAGTTTGCCGCAGTCAGATGTTTTGCCAGAGGCCATATGAAGAACCAAAGACTTTGTTGTTGAGAATTGTTACTTCCTTTTATTTTAGTTGCATAAGGCCTGATGTCAATCTGCAGTTGCGTGCATTGCTGTTTAGTGTGTAATTGTGAGTAATAAGTGGTGAAACTCTCACACTCTCAAAACATGTGTTGCCATTATGATAAACAAGTGTTGCCACAACCTCAAATTTTACTATACTAATTTTACTGTACTAATCTTACTCTACTAATATTATCTCTCTGAGACTTGATTCAGTATCACTACCAGCCTCCATAAGAGATAAGGCAGGTTCTTACCATCTCTTTCAGGGGAAATAAAAACAACCATGAAATATGATTTTTTAGCCCATTAGACTTCATATATATTATTAAGCCATCCCTCTTCCGTTGTCCTTTCCTCCTTGAGCCCTCTCTCGATTCATTGTGCGGAGAGATTGCACCCCAGCGAAGTGGCATCAGCCAGCCAGCCAGCCTTTATTGAGACTTAATCAAGACTCTTTTATCAGCTGGGTTTATTGTTCCTCGGAGCAGAGCGGGTGAGATGGGGGGGGGGGGGGGTATTAAGACGGCACTTTATTTGTGTAGCTGATCCCGGCAGTGTGAAGTGTCTCCCAGAAGCAGCTGGCTGGGACGGTGATCTCCCTCTCTCGCCTCTCATTACTCCTCCTTAATGAGACGAGCTGAAGGATTACTCGCAGGTCCGGCTGAGCACCCAACACTCGCCGTGACAGTTGGCCGCCTTTTCTCTCTCTCTCTCTCGCCCACATGCACCCACACCCACACACACAAAACCAAAGGCACATGACAGACACACAAGAGGGAAAGAAGGTCCAAAGCTATATTTTCAGAGTAGAATGGAAAATGTCTCTCAAAGTTCCTGAGTACCCTTCAGAAGGAGATGACTGTGCTTCTAAGTTTATGCCCTTTGGTGCCTGCCACAAGAAGCAGCACAAGGTATTACAAACCTGCCTGTTTTGCCAAAGCAACCATGCCTGTTGGAAAATGTGCCACCTTTTAAATAGAAAAGAGGAACGGTGAATTACGATGGAAATCGTTACATAATGTTAAGTTTCCACCTTCCACAGTTGATGTTGTCATGTTCACTTACAACTTAATGTCACTCGGGTCCATGAAGGCATTTTGGATGCTTCTGAAGAATGTCATGCCCCCCTCACATCGTCATACACTGTACATATGCCTTTGAACTATGCTTTACTCTTTCAGTGCAGCTCTCAGCATGTAGCCATAAGTTTTATTTATTAATACAAATTAGGGCTGTGCCATAACATATTGCATATGTCATATGTTGTATACTGTGATCATACTATATTGTACAAGTTTTTAATATCACAATATTGACAATATATAGGCATATATATATATATATATAGGCAGTTTTTTGCGTAGTTTTGTGTACAATTTGCACATTTTCCATATGCTAAAAGGTGCCCATGTGTGAGTGCAGTTTTTTTTATTATTATTATTGAATACTATGTACGAATTGCAGTGTAATATGTTAACTTTGTGCAATAGCCAGGTAACTTTTTGAAGATTCATTGGAGAAAAAGATACACTTGACTGGAGATACACTGGCCATGTTCCAATACATATTAGGTACCAATGTTTTTATGGGGGCTATTTTGGATATCTCTTTAGTATCCCATGAATCAGTCAACAGTCATAAGAAAATCTAATTTGGCCATGGTTTTAGGAATAATTAAGCAATATGGCACTCTTGATTCAGGTGCTGGTTAGGGAAATCGCCTCGGCTATGGTCACTTGTGGCATGAGGCTGGATGCAGCTGTGCTTAGTTCCCTTACCAACACCACAATCACGAGTGCCATGTTCACATTGACCAATTTGCGGGAACATTTGGCGGGACCTGAACACTATCCAAATCCACTTTTGTTAAGACTAATTCAAAAGAAATATTTTCAGTGTTCAAGTTGTGTATTATTTGCTAAAAGATCAGTAATCTTAATAACAGTAATTATATATGCAGTATGTTGGGTTGAAAATACATGTCCTTATGAACACTGAAGCCTTATTGAAGTTACCCCTATCCCAATTATGGTTCCTAAGAACTCAAGGAAGCACCTCAAAATGTCATGCATTTGTCTTGACTGTCCCCATTTTGTAAAAAAAAAAATATATATAACTATACGTGCCTTTGGATAAGATTTTATTTATTTTATTTGATTTTATATTGCATCATAATTGTAAAACAAATACTATTTCTCCTCACATATCGAGATCTGCAGAGGTTTTTTAGCTGCATTGCCAAGCCTTAATGCAATACTCAGGGGTTCCCTGCAGGTGACCCTATTTTGATGTCACAAAGCATTGGCGATCCCAATCATTTACAACATGTTGTGAGAGCGCGCATCTCTTGTCTTTTGTGACATCCAGTCGAGAGCGGCACTTTGAAGCATGATTACATCAATCAAAGATCTCATGCAGGCCGTCTAAGTTTATTTTTACGTAACTAGATTGTAATATAGGATCTATGATTGGTTTTATTCAATATATTTGTATGTAATGTGCTGGTCAGTTTTAAGATAACCCAGTATCTCAGCCGACCCCATTTTAATTTCAGGCGACCCCACACCGGGTCCCGACCCCAAGGTGGGGAAACAATGCAATACCTTCAATCAAAATTCAACTTCAAAAAGCAGCATGTGCTAATAGTGGAAGTATTCTGTGTGAAATACGGTGTGTGGGTGGAGGCACACACTGCCTCAGTGCTATTTAGATGGAGTCATTTGGATGGTTTGGGAACGTGCGCACATCCAAATTAAGGTGCAGGAGCCAAAAGTCCAAGATCCAACATAACAGAGAAGTTTGATCATTTTATTAGTTTATTTGAGTTCAATCCCCAACACGCATGACCTTTCGAGCCCTTCGGCTCTTCATCCATGCGAAACGTCATGTGTGTGTTGGGGATTGAACAAAAAAAAAAAACGGAGAGCTATTGTGCGGACGTTCTCTGTTACGTTGGTCGTGCGGACCTTCTCTGTTACGTTGGTCATTTGGATGGTGTACATTCTGTGACACACACCCCCCCCCCCACTTGCTCTTTTTGTTCCAGCATCAACAAGGAGAGCATCGTGGACGTGGAGGCCATGGTGCGGAAGGTGGACCAGAAGATCGAGAGCTGCTCTCAGCAGGATGTGGAGCTGCACATCGAGAGGGTGAGGCACGGTCATTACAGCTGCCGGCAAGGCCTCTGAAGCTGCACTGGACTCTTCCATGACTCCTCTGTGGGGCTCTTCAGTGCAGCTGGCTGAGACTTGTGGGACTTGAATATGAATCAAGGCGAGGAGTAGACAGACAGACAGCCAGAAAATGTCAAGTGTGTGTGTGTGTGTGTGTGTGTGTGTCTGTGTCTGTGTCTGTGTCTGTGTCTGTGTCTGTGTCTGTGTCTGTGTCTGTGTCTGTGTGTCTGTGTCTGTGTCTGTGTCTGTGTCTGTGTCTGTGTATGTGTGTGTTTTTGTGTTTCTGTGTGTGTGTGTGTTTGTGTCTGTGTGTGTGTATGTGTGTCTGTGTCTGTGTGATAGAAATCTCAGACATCACATTAGGCCAGTGTGTTTTCTCTTGGTCCCAGAGCTCACGTTTGTTGTTTGCTTGCCATGTGTTCCTGCATATGAGCTCCTCTCTGTTTTCCTCTCATGTTCTCACTCACATTGACCTCACGTTCTGTCTGTCTGTCTGTCTGTCTCTTGTCTCTCATTTCCCCGTCTCAGATATTTGTGATCAGCCAGGCCGAACCCCGTCTGCCCCTGCAGCTGGAGGATGCTGTGCGACCCGAGGGAGAGGGGGATGAGGTGAGAGCGGCAGGTGGTGGCACCAACATGTGACGGAGCCAGCTGACCCCCCCCCCCAACCCCCTAGCCCCCATTTCTCCCCCCATAACTAACAAATCGGAAATATCTGAACAATTAGATATGTAATTGCCGTCTTATGGTGGATAAGGGATTTGGGGACGCATACCACAGTAATTCCTGGCTCTGCTTTGAGTCTGTCCAGGGGGGTCAGGGCTTAAGGACAGCTGAGGAGGGAGGGCTGTTTGCTCAGTAAGGTGATCTTGGCTGCACTTGAGGCCCAGGTGCTCTAGTCTCTGTGGGGGGGGGGAGTCTCGCACGAGTCGAGGCGCTTAACCTCCTTCAGGGAGAGTGAAGAGTGTGGTTGTCTGGGTGCCTTGTGTTTGCATGCATGAGTAATGGGGGCAGGATGCGCCGCGGCGGCTAACCGCTACCTAGCCTGCCTTCTCAGTCTGACTAGATGCTACAGGTCGGTGGGTGGGGTGAGGTACTGAGATTATGTAACCTCGCAAGAACAAAACAATGCTCCGTGCTTATGTGGTTGTTACAGGTTGCTATGTTTAAAAAACAAAACTCATTTGTTTTTCATTTCACTCATTTGCTCTTTCTTTCTTTCTTTCTTTCTTTCTTTCTTTCTTTCTTTCTCTCGTTTAGGAAGGCAGAGCGACTGTCAATCAGGACACCAGACTGGACAACCGTGTCATTGATCTCCGAGTAAGACCCGTCCTCCATCATCTCCCCCTCTACTCTACTATCTGTACAGTCCCAGGGTCTCCTCCACCTTTCTGATACACTTGCGAATGTGCAGCCAAGGGTAGGGCGAGAGAACCCGCCATGTGTTGGCCATGCCACCAAGAGCCCCAAAGGCTTCATTGTTCCAATCTGGCCTCCGGTGGAGCGGTGGAGAAACGCAGCTCCTGCCATTGGCACCCCGCTCCGTGCTCAGCAACACCTGTTTCAGAGGACAATGTGGCGCTCTGAGCCAGCAGAGTTGTTGGCCTGTTATCATGGGCCCGACTCGAGCGAAGAGTAAACCCCATTAACAGGTTTTCACATGCTCCCACCGGGGGAGCTGCCATAAAAACCTTGTAAAACAGTGACCTGAAAAGACCAGACCCAAATGACTTAACAATTACCTTGTCTCTCTACGTAAAGCATTTTTGAAAAAACTTTCTGAGAAGCAGCAAGTTTTGAGCGTTGTCTGTGGTGGTGGTAGGGCACGCTGAAAAAAAAAAAATCTCTGAGCAGTAGGCGTTTAGCGAAAAACCACAGGACACAATGTTTTTTTCACTGTTTTGGTTGACACCATCTCTTCAACAACACAGTGACGTAAAGTGTCCCTGTGCTTTACCCAACCCCCCACTGTGAAGGCAAATATGGAGAAGTGTGAAAACAAGGGTGAGAAAGAGAGAAAGCCGCCTGCATACGCTCATCAAGTCTTTGAACGTAAAGTGGAAAGAGAGTGTCGAAAGTGGCAAGAGTCTCAAAGAGTCTTTAGCAGAGGCCTCTCACAGGGTAGTGATGCTCTCTCACTGTAAAATACATTAACAGTTTTCACTGAATAACACATTTTAGAGTTTTCAATAAATATTTGACATCTAGAACTTTAATATTTTATCAGTTTTTATTTTATTCTTTTGTGCCTTAGCATGCACTGACTGCACAGATTTCCCCCAGCTTTTTTGTGAGACACTGAAGGACAACTTGGGTGTTTCATCCCTTTCCTGGCTGTGAATTTGAATCTGTGCGAGGGCTTTTTTTGGGCAGGTGTTGTTTGCCTGGTGTCAGGCGAGCACCAGTCTGAAAAGGAACGACTGGATCACATCACTGGTTATCAGCAGGGACCCGGTCGATGAACTGAGCGAATGAGCAAAGTTGAATTTCAACGCCTTTTGTGGTGCAGTGAGTGGCTGAAGGGAGCAACTCAGGCATGTGTGTGTGTGTGTGTGTGTGTGTGTGTGTAGTGACTCGGGTGTGGTGTTGCAGGCAGGCATGGCTTTTGTCCTGCTGCCTTTTTTTTTTTGGTGACTACATGGAGCAGTGGTTCAGTTCAGATGTACTCCTGTACTTGTCGAGTCAGTGATGCGGTTTTGTGTAGACTCTTGGCATTTTCGTACCACCTCAGATTGATCTAGTTTTACCCATTTTAACACTAGTAAGCCGTGGTGGCTTTGTTTTAAACTTCCAACCATTTTTAGCTGAAACTGTGCAGGGAGGCTCAGTGATCTGATATGAATCACGGCTTCCTTCCGCTAGTTGATGGGCATTTGATGCAATGCTGTCCCTTTTCCTCTGTCCTCCCCCAGACGACCACCAGCCAGGCCATCTTTCGCCTGCAGTCCGGTGTTTGCCAGCTCTTCCGAGACACACTCACCGACAAGGGCTTCGTGGAGATTCAGACCCCCAAGATCATCTCCGGTATACCTTTCACACTCGCTTTCACTTTCACACGATACATCACACTCGCTTTAAAAAAAAAAAAAAAATGTACCCGCTTTCTTTTTCCATCACAAAACCTGTATAGATAGATAGATAGATAGATAGATAGATACTTTATTGATCCCCAGGGGAAATTCAAGTATGTATCGTATGTATCGTATGTAAGTATGTATGAGTCTGTTAAACCTGTGTGGCCCCTTTGGTTGTGCCTTAAGTAGATCTAGTGGAGTTTACCTCCCCATAAAGAGCACATTTTCACACACAAACCAACGTACACACACACTCACACACACTTTCACACGTAACCCACAAACGCGCACGCTGTACTCCTGCTGGGTTCCCATGCACTGGTGTGTGGCCGTTACAGAGTGGATGTGAAGGTGCACGTTGTCTTTATCTGTGCCCAGAGATGGGAGACGGTGGCGGGCGGGGGGGAGTGCACTCGGCCTCCCAACTGCCGCTCTCCCACACAGAGCTGTGCCTAATCAGTCACCCGCCACCGCTCCTAGACTGCGCGGTTGGGGGGGGGGGCTGGTACTTCCAAGGCGAGACTCTTTTTTCATGTGGGGAAGGACAAGAAACAGTGGGCAAAACTGTCAGAGCAGGAGCTGGGTAAGGCATTTATCAGAGAGGAGGCCACCCCATACATCAGATAGGGAGCCCTGGTTAGCACATCCCCTGATATCAGCAGAAAATTGAGTCTTATTGACGCCGTGTCAATAAGGCCTGATGCGCCGGCGGAATGGGTAGAATGGTGTCAGGGCCATGTGTGGGTGCATGGAGGGAATGACAGTTACTGATGAGCTCAGCAACACACACACACACACACACACACACACACACACACACACACAGCTTCTTTCCCCCATTGTGCTGCTTTTTGGCTGGGGCTTAGCCGATGTTCTTTCTGAAGTCAAGTGGCTTGTGTGAGAGCCTTGTCTCAAGGTCCTAGGGCCATAGCAACAAAACAAGGCGCACATTGCGTGTGGTGAGTCAAGTCGAGATTTCTACAGCCTTATATATGATCCTTTTTTTGGACTGCCAATCAGGCGCTTGAAGAGGTGGAGCAAGTGATAGTAATGATTTCAGTCTTTCAAAACACAGTTGCAACACTTTGGCGGTTTGAAATGTGAAAGAGGTGTGTGTGTGTGGTGTGGTGGTGGTGGGGTCGGGGGGTGCTGGTTACTACTACTTCCTCAATAATATCTCTGCAGTAGCCAATGGAAATGTGCATCCTTGGCGGTTTTATGTTTAAATTTGGCGCTCAAATGCCAAGCCCCAGCTGCGAAAGGACCCAACACCACGTACGCCCCAAAACCACATTTCCGGCGCACACGCCCAGTTCACACCATGCATCCCATGCTCTGGTACATAGTGTTCTTAGACAGACCATTCAGAACCCTCAAGCCCACCACAAAAAACGTCAATCAGATGTACTTCTCTAACAATAGCTCACTGGCCGCAGATGCACCACCGAAACAGTCTCTAGCAAGTGCTACAGTGCCCTAACTAACGCTCCTCTCCCTTTAGCTGCCAGCGAGGGGGGCGCCAACGTGTTCACCGTGTCCTACTTCAAAACCAGCGCCTACCTGGCCCAGTCTCCCCAGCTCTACAAGCAGATGTGCATCTGTGCTGATTTTGACAAAGTTTTCTGTGTGGGACCTGGTAAGTACCACAACTACCATAATCCCCCCCCCCCCCCCCCCCCTCCGCACACACTCTCACTCTCTTCCAGTCCTCAGTGTGTGTTCAGTAAGCCTTACTCCAGCATCAATGCACATTGCATCAGCAGTCTAGAAAGTACCCCATAGCCCCTATGCTCTGGAAACCACCGGGGAGTTACACTTTAGGTTAGAACAACAGCTCAATGAAACAGCACCACAGATGCAAACCTTGCAACTGGGTATTTCACACAGCTTGGTGTGTAACTGACAATCCTTTTGATGTGCCTGACATGTTCAGCTTTTTCTGAGCTGTTTGTGAAGGTGAAAATGGCGTATCTGGACACATCAGTCTTTTTAAAAAAATGATTCTCCTCGGTGGTTCACGATTGATCCAAGGGTTTAAAGATATGTGAACAGGTTTTGCCTCAGTGAGAAAATTGGCAAATAAACCGAAAGGCTGCCTGGATTCTACCATCTCACACTACTGGCTGGGGTTAGCTGACTCATAGACAGATTCCTTGACATACTCTTCAAATGTAGAATATTTTTCATTTTGTTTGTTTGGAATGAGAAACCCCACTCTCCTCATGGAACTCATGGGTCTCAATCCTCACCGCCTCAGCTCAACAGTGACCCCCACTGGTCAAGAAGGGGTAGTGATAATAATACCGAAGTTAAAAACATCAGTATTCTGAGGAGTGTACAGTGGCCATAGCTGTTCAATGTCGTACTCCTTGTTTTGATGATGTTCATTTTGCCTCTGGGATAAAATGATCAAAGTGAGTAAAATAATGCGTCATGTAATTGTGCCCAACACTGTCATGTGTAGTAACCCATCGCATTTTCAGTTTTCAGGGCTGAGGATTCAAACACTCATCGTCACTTGACTGAGTTTGTGGGCCTGGATATTGAGATGGCCTTCAACTACCATTACCATGAGGTCATCGACTCCATCACTGACACCATGGTGCAGATCTTCAAAGGTCTTAGAGACAAGTGAGCACCTTAATTGCAGCTTCTTCTGATGTGCTTTTATGGTGTTCATCACTTACTGTGTGTGGATGGAAAGTATGTGGTTGATGTTGAAAGCTACACATGTTGATGCATGAAGGCAGTTTGTTGGAGGTGTTATCTCTAATTGAGAAAGTACAAAATAATGACGGTGCCCTCGTGCCTTGTGCTGTGCTAACCAGCTGTATGATGACGCAACTGTGAAGCATTTTCCACTGAAAAAGTGGAACTGTTACTTTTTCCCAGTTTCATTTGTACATTTGTTCTCTTTGCAACTGTTGCATGACATACCACGTGTTCTCTTACACAAATGTGATGTAAAGCTCTGCTGCCCTCTACTGGTAATATGTGGAGCAGATTGGATCACACTCAGCATTTCATTGTTTTGTGTGTGTGTGTGTGTGTGTGTGTGTGTGTGTGTGTGTGTGTGTGTGTGTGTGTGTGTGTGTGTGTGTGTGTGTGTGTGTGTGTGTGTGTGTGTGTGTGTGTGTGTGTGTGTGTGTGTGTGTGTGTGTGTGTGTGTGTGTGTGTGTGTGTGTGTGTGTGTGTGTGAGAGACAGGTTCCAGACGGAGATCCAGACAGTGAATAAGCAGTACCCCAGCGAGCCCTTCAAGTTCCTGGAGCCCACTCTGAGGCTGGAGTACACGGAGGGTGTTGCCATGCTACGGGCAGCCGGAGTGGAGATGGGGGACGAGGAGGACCTGAGGTCAGAATTTACTGCTGTATCCTAGAGTTTCATGCATTTACTACTGTATCGTAGAGTTTCATGCATTTACTGCTGTATCCTAGAGTTTCATGCATTTACTGAACAGAGTACTAGTTGTAAAACCGAAAGTTACCGGTATAGAGAGCTGAATTGAAAGAAAGAATTGATTTTATGTTAACCACTTCTGTTATAGCTACAGTATGTCTGTATGATTTTCTTTCTCTCCCCTTTGCAGCACGCCTAATGAAAAGCTGCTTGGCCGTCTTGTGAAAGAAAAGGTATGGAACTACTTTCCTTTTCCTTGCTACAGATGAAAGGAGTACAGATGAAAGTCCATACACATGACCATTTTGTGCATTTTCTTCTCTTGTGTTCTCTACAGTATGACACTGACTTCTATGTGCTGGACAAATACCCCCTGGCTGTCAGACCTTTCTACACGATGCCTGATCCGACCGACAAGGTAGGTTTGAGCTTGGCCTGAACCTTTCTTTTCGGTTCCATGAATGATGTCCTGCTCTGACGGCTCATCTGCTGTGCTTCCAGAAATACTCCAACTCCTACGACATGTTCATGAGAGGGGAGGAGATCCTGTCCGGCGCTCAGAGAGTGCACGATGCCCAGCTGCTGACGGAGAGAGCGCAGCACCACAACATCGGTAACGTCTGCAAACCTCAATAGGAGGGGGTTTGCACTGGCACAGTTGATATGGCCCTATTGTTTGTCAAAGGACATACTAATCCCTCTGAAAAAATGACCTTGATATTTTGACCTTTGTGTTCTTTGCAGACCTGGAGAAGATCAAGGCGTACATCGATTCCTTCCGGTACGGAGCTCCTCCGCATGCTGGTGGTGGAATTGGTAAGATATTCCCATCCCAACTTTGCTGCAGTACTGACTGTCTGACCTGTCTTGAATTGATGAAGTTGCCTAGGGAAATTTCCTTGATCCCCCCCCCGCCCCCACTGATAAGCCTGTCCCCTCTATCCCCCTCAGGGCTGGAGAGAGTGACCATGCTGTACCTGGGACTCCACAATGTCCGCCAGACGTCCATGTTCCCCCGCGACCCCAAGCGCCTCACTCCTTAAGAGGCTCACCAGAGCGCGATTACTTGCAGAGCTTGTCTTAACATCGCTGCCATTCTCTTATATGCGACAAAGCAGGGAATGGTCAAGTGTCACCACACTGCAGTGTCCCAACGTAATTCACAAAGTATCCGGGTACCCTTTTCAAACTAAGTACTAAACTGTAGTAAGATGGAAGGTCTGCAGGCTGATAGAGAAAATCGACAGAACTAATATAAATGTCATTCACTCAAAGGGAATCAAAGTGTCCTAAATGATCTAGTTGGACGACTAGATCGACAGTAATAAACATACAATGCAGTTCTCACTTAGGCCAGCCTCTAGTGTTAGGAGGTCTTTCAGAGATAGTCTGACACTTTTCTACAAGTCTAACTTTGCTACTTTTGACACTAAAGAAGTTTGACTGTCGGCATAAATCATTGTTTTAATGGTACCTAAGTGTTAATTGTAATAAATGTTTTTAAAAGTAAATAAATAAATACAAACAGCTATTCTAAAAGCAAACTTGCATTAATATTCACCTCCATGGGTAGTTTCTTTGAAATAAATCCACATTCATTACACCATATAATGACTTACTGTACAAATGGAATAATCTTTTCTGGAGCAGTTGGGGTCCATCTTTCCCTATTCATGCAGTCATGTGGCCTTTGTTCTTTTTGTTTTTACACATTTTGTTTATTACTTTTGTTATTTCCCAGTAGTTGTTTGTGCTCTGATTTTTTTTTTCTAGGGTGGACTCCAATCATACCTTTAGCATATGTCAGAGGCCTCATTTCGTTGGTAAATTGGCTGCACTAATGAACATGGCTTTTGGCAAGCCATAATGATAAACCGCAAGTTGAAGGAAATAGAAGTTGAAATCAACTCGGAGGTGCTGCTCATTATGTGTGTGTTGATAATTGAAAAAGTCCACAGACTGAGGGACACGCAGCTCATTTCATTACCTTCATTACTGGCCAGCGCTGTGCAGGTGATTGAGTTGTGATTACGTCTGTGTTGAGTAATTGTGTCTTTTTATTAACAGGGTCTGTAGATAGAATGAGTCCTTGCAGACAAAGAGAAATTGTAGACCCAAACGTTGCTCTCTGGAGCGCTTGCCAAGTAAAATGCATACTTAACTCAGTTCACATCTGAAAACTTTAAAGGGAGTAATTGCGTGTTACACATAATTATATGGTAGGTGAAGTGCATCTTGCTCAGTTACTGAAGAAACTGACTATCAGATATTTTTAATATATATTAAGTATAAAATACATTTTGCAATTCACTCAGTTGATCAACACCTTTGTCATCATATGTGCTAGCTCCTTGGTAATTAAGTCCAGCTTACTAGTACTGACAGAGAAATGGTACTTTATCGGCTATGTAGTTGGTCACAAATATACTGGAAGTAATGGTTTCCAAATCAATAGCTACTTTGCATCCACTCATAAGATAATGATTTTCACATGTCACTTCATCATAGTTCATTTATGAAATGATTATTACATCACAACTACTGTTATTTACTTCCTATTGCCCATCTTGGTATTGCCACAACTGCAGTCATAGTGAATACCAATAAATTGGTATTCCGGATGGACACCTTTCCATTAAGCATCACAAGACACATTTTCAACAAAATAATTTGTTCATGCTTTGTTCTTACAAAGGCTGATAAGATGACCATGTTTGAGAACTGTTAACTGTATATACTACATCAGTCTGCTACTACCTTGAGACAGCAGAAAACATACCTCAAGAATGACTGTAGTATATGTAATTCAGAAAATGTAGATGGTTGATTTGGAGCCAAATTTCTTATTTTGCAGAAAGGCTACAGGTGATTCTATGATATGTCATCTTCGTCTTGAGATGACATAAAATATTTCATAATTAGGGATGTACAGTGTTGTATGCGGACGGTTGGATGACCACACTGTACACTTGTGGCTGCATTTGTTGGTACCCTTTAGATTATTTAAGGAATACTTCATTGTATTCTTAAGTGATGAAATGTATAGCTGTATGCCTTTGGTATGTAACAGTAACAAGTTTAAAAAGCCATCATTGTTGTTTAATTGATATTCTAAAATGGCTCAGTGAGATTTGTTGGTACATAAATGATTGAATTATAATTATGCGTAAAGCAGTTTCACCTTAATTGGTAGTACAGATGTATTTGATCTTGTTTTCAGGATACAGCCTATTAAAATGGCTATCATTGTGTGCACCTAAATGAACATAGAACAATAAAATCAACAGACAACAACATTAGACAGGACTCCACCATTGAAAGAAAAGAAAAAAACATAAAAATAGCCAGACTGGAATTGGCTAAAATGCAATCATTTCTGTGTTGTGCAATACACATTATGTGAAGGGTACCATCATTTTTGCCACTGCCATTTTCATTAGTTTTATTTAAATATTTTTTAAATATTCTGTCATAATTAAAGTCTAATTTGCATTACACATGGAATGAACAATGAGGTTTTTTTTTCTTTTTTGTGGAAGAATACCAACAATTTCAGCGACAACTGTATGTCCACATTGTAATGTACAATTGTAAAAATCACTCCACAATCCTCTTGTTTATGTCAGATTACCATAGTTAAAATGTAATTTTGTCTTTCAGTAAGTGAAAAGAAACTGTATGTGTGAAAATGACAAACAACTAATAATATTTGATAAAAGAACAGTTTGATACAAGAATAAATTATAAAAAATTCATATTGGACTCAAACCTGGACCTTAGCTACAATAATAGTACAATAAAAGTAATAGGTGCAGTACTGGTTACAATGGGTTTTATTGCTAATTAAGCATGCCAATGAATTATAAAGTGCCATGGTTATCAATACAACATGCTATATATTTATACTGGAAACACTTTTGCTCAGATGGTGACCTACCAACTCATGAGGTAATTTAAAACACTTTTTTTTTTCTCCTTCTTTGAGATGGGTTCATCCGCCTAATCTGACGAGGACCCAGTGAGTTGTAAAAGAAAGGTAAAGATCTGGACAATGTCAACATAGAGCGACAGCGCTCCAAAGATATACTCCTCTGGGCTGATGGCATATGATCGGTTTCCTATGAGCAACTGGGTGTCGTACGCCAAGAACTGAAGGAGGATGCAGAGCATAAAAACGTGTTAACGTGGAGAGGAGGTATCTAATACACATCCCAGTGAGACCATTTGAAAACTCACCAGTGTGTAGACAATGGCTCCAATCGCCGCATAGAGCATGTGAAGCCAGGGCACCTACACAGGAAAGGGCAATTAACCCTTAAAGTAACATGATGTAGGATTTCACCTTTTGTCTATTTGCAACTTACTGGATACCCATTTAGCACCAAGGGGTTGCCCAATTCGTCTAAAACCGATGAAAAGAGTCATGCTTCGACCTGTGACAACATTACATAGTGCAGTACGTAGTGCAGGCGTTCTGGGCACACGACAGAGATGTGTTTTAATGTAAGCGTGGCATCAGAATGAGTTTGAAGCTGTTATTTTAAGGAAAATACCTACATCAGAATGAGTTTGAAGCTGTTATTTTAAGGAAAATACCTACATCAGAATGTGTTTGCAGCTGTTATTTTAAGGAAAAAGACCTACATCTTGGACATGGCGTTGCAGTAATTTAACAAATATATATTATGGGTCATATATGCCCTACAGTATGTTTGCTGTAAGCTCTATCTGTTGAAGGTGTATAGCTGACTTACATATTGGAATGAGAGCACGATAGCTGTGATGATTCCTGTGACCAGTACAACCATGGCAAGCACAAAGAAGAGGCCAGTGCAAGAGGTGAAATCTACCTGTGGACAATCATATCACTAATGTAAAATTATACTCAGAAACAGGATTAAATCATGCAGAATTAAATCAATACTCAATAATCACCAAACTAGATACAAAGTAAAATAAACAGGGTTATGGGTCTTGCCAGAATATTGAACTACAACAATGTATTCATTTTTTCCCCCATCATAGGTTGAAATCACAAACACAAAGTTCAGTTACATCATCAGACTGTTTGACAACTGCTGGTGATTATTTCCCAAAATGCCATGCATGTTTAAACACACAGTGCCTCATTGTGTTCCCAGACAAAGTGGCCATCTGATACTGATGACAAAGGCACATTCACACTGGATCGAGTGGTGGTGGCTCGTAAGCCTTGATACAGCACGTTTCGCATTCTCAACTGTACCTTGGTCTGAAAACAGAAGATGGTGACAATGACGCACACGACAGCAGTTATTATGAGAGCCAGAAACACTGCCTTGGTGTCATAGTAACTGTAAAAAAAGAAAGAGGTAAATAGATGTCATAATACATTTGTTTTTTAGAGAGAGAGAGACAACATTACATGCATTCAGTGCATCAAATACTGAAAGAACAGTGGCAAACCTTGATATTGTTCCTGTCATGTAAGACATGGCAAGTGTCTACAAAAGAGAGGGCATATTGTTGACAAATCAATCCATAATATGCAATTAAATGCGTAATATGCAGTTAAATGAACAGTATCCATAATATGCAGTTAAATGAACAGTATTTCTACTAAAAACACAGCCTTCTAAAGACTAATAGGTTGAGTTGCAACACTAATAAGTTTAGGTGAGATATGGAAAGTGCTGTATAGGAAAATAGCTTTGCTGTATCCCAATGAAATTTAAAAAAGAACAGCTAATAAATAAAGATAAAAACAAAGCTTACAAAAACAGCGAGGAGGACCAAATTCAATGGGAAGCGTCTCCTGTTGAAAAACACATGAGGGCCAAAGGTGACACTTGGAGCTTTTGTATGTAGAAGTTGGTGTTTTCATTTATAGATACTAACTTGAGCGTAGACATTTCATATTTTTCTCACCTAGGCCCCTCACAGCATACCAGAACCAGGTAGGTCACAAGGTAAAGAACACTAACAGCAGAGAAACGTAGAGTCAGGAAAACAGAAGCCCTTATTCAGCGTATTTCATGTTAATCATGTCCCTCTCTGTTTGATATTCAAAAGCCATTTAACAGTTTACCCACCATTGATTAGGTGTGCTCAATTTAGAATTACTCAGAGCTAGGGTTGCTATTAGACAGGGTGAACTCAACACTTACATTGACGCCCAATACACGCCTGGATTTTGGACCACAAAAAGACGAACAGGATGACTGGAAGATGATTACAGGCAATCTCAGTATTATGTCTGCAGGGCAATAATGTTCTAAACAACACACATTCACAGGATGCATTTGATACCTACACAAAAACAAATACTGCCACAATAGAGACGGTGACAATCAGCTGAGCTGCTAAAATCAAGTAGACCTAAAAGAATGAGACATGCGCAAGTTACTCTGTGACAAAACACTCTTTCTGTCATTATAACAGCATCACAGTATTAAGGCTTTATGCATAAACAAGCAGATAAGACATTCTTTTATCTCACTTTCCGTATGAATGCATGACGAACTGATCGACTTTCCCAAACGCCAGCCGAGGCAAAGACGTCAGTCTCTCCTGTGGCAAACATAAACCAGAAAAGTTGAGAAAAGCACATCTCATGTGTAGGTATATCAACCGAAATAGTATCAGATTATGCGGGAGGTTACATTAAACAATGC
Organism: Alosa pseudoharengus; assembly: GCF_046254945.1. NCBI lineage: Eukaryota > Metazoa > Chordata > Actinopteri > Clupeiformes > Clupeidae > Alosa > Alosa pseudoharengus. Next base: position 22,271,319 of record NW_027468718.1, on the reverse strand, counting down.
CATGTAGCCTATCGAATGCCTGGCATAAGAAAATAATGCACTCTAGGCCTACTTGAGGTACCATGAAAACAAAGTTTTAGAATCAGCGGTCTAGCATTAAATTACAATGTTTTCATGCCAAAAGTGCATAGGCCTACAAACAATTGAGCCATTTAATTGGGGGATTTGCTGTTCTAAAGTCAAAGATTTTCTTTTCCACAATCTTCACAACATCCACAGGTTAACAATGTTATGCTCAAAGTAAATTTTGAATAGTTCAAACTCACCCATGTTTGGACTGTTGTTGGGAATTGGCGAAGACAAAAATGTGGGAATAATGGATGGAAAGCCGGATGCTGGAAAGCCAGGCCCCTGTCTCATCCCAGTGTGTGGCTGGGTGCCTGGCTGGCTGGGATAGGGCATTGCTGGCTGAGGTGGAACTCCGTAGGCAGGGTACCCATATCCGGGAGGCTGAGGGTACATGCCATGTTGATGGCTGTACTGGTGATTCCTGGATTCTTCATAGCTGGGTGGTAAGTCGGATTTCCACATGTTGTGTGCACTATTATAGAAAGAAAGACTGTTACTCCAGGCTGTTCCCGAGGCTTTTTGAGGTCATGTTTTCCATCTAATTTCACAAACGCACTTCTTTATACAGAAACTCACACTAGTCTTTCTTGTAGTGATGTCACTCTTTGCTAACCTTACAGCCACCACTATCAAACTGACACGGGGAGGAATCCAATTTCTCCAAGGCAATAAGACGGTGCACAAGAAATGGCATTAAACTGCCGATAGTCTACAGATTATTTTAATTAGATAGAAAAGCTCACTAACAAAAACGTTTATAACTAGCCTATAGCATATAAAGTTGCAAGAAGACGTACCTACATTGCGTAGTGCGTAGCCTACATTTGCCAAGACAAACACATTTTGCATTCCACGCGTCTTACAAATAGCTAAGCCTTCACAAACCTTTTGAGTAGGCTATTCGTTAACAACGGAACGACAGGAATAACCATCGATTTGTGGAGTACACCTATAACTTACCAATTTATCGCCTAACAGTTTCTGAACAAATTGCAGAACCCAAACTCCTTTCCCCTCAAGTGGTGGCTCTCCAGTGCAAATGACCCCACTGACAGATGATATGTCTGGTGCTCGGCATTTCCTGGATACAAGGGCCAAGATGCGCCAATTACGTTGAGCGCCTATGGCAACCGCATCCTTTATGACCTATTGATAGATTTATCTGAGCTTCATTAAAACAGCCAACGACCAGCCAAAACCATGCTACCATCACACAACCATCACACTTCCTTGGTCTCGTTAACAAGAATTCAGATGTAACTTAAAAAAAAATAGTCCTAATTTGTTGTCTTGAAAAACAAATTAGGACCGACCTAGAAGTTTCCTCCCTAGGCTACCTGTGACTTCTGTCTCACGTTACAGTTCGGATTTCTGTAGGCTATTATGCGCACACGCGCAGGGTTACAATCTACCAGTAGGTGGAGCAAGAGCACTCTTAAAGGCTTAGCAGAGACGCTCTTCTAAATGAGTTGGATCTTCCATAGGCCTACTGTAGTAAAATCAGTATCTGCTTAAAGGTCTGTTGATGGCCAAGCAAACATGTATTGGCTATAATATGGGGATATAATCCTAAAGAAATGAAAATAAATCTTCACAGTGATACAAATAAAGCAATGTTCTAGATGCATCATGCAACCGACTCACTCATTTTGCATGGAGTTGTCCTGTGAAAGAAACATTCACTGGGTGCAACAACAGCGGGGTCAAAAGCTGTGTGTGTGGAGAAAAATCTATCCTCATCTCTATTCTAGCCAGGCATGGACTCCGAGACTTTGTATTCTCAGCCCCTGTGGATTAGGAGCTTATCAGTAGCCCACAGGAGCAGCTTTGTCAGAAGCTCTCTCGCTCTTACCCCTCTGAACGCTCCTATCATGTCCTGGTCTCCTTTTGCTGTGCAATAGTCTGTGAATCAGAGACTAGCATTTTTCCTCCTCTTAGAAATAATAAATTCTCATAATGTGCCTCATACAAAAATAACCACACTATGGTTATTCTTTTGTGTGGCTTTGAAGTTAATGGAAACATGGACTTTGAAAGGATTCAATCAGATAGCAGAGGCGAGGCAATATATTATTGGTAGGTCTTTCAATGCTTTGGCATTCTTTAATGAAGACAGGCTTTGAGTCATCCGGTTCTGTCTTCTGTGAGGCCTTTCGCTAGGATCAGAAACTCATAGTAGGCTACATTTTATAACTTTTGATACCCCCACCCCCAAAAAACACCCCCCCCCCCCCCTCACACACACACACACACAAAGAGGTTCTTTCAATTTTGTTTTGAATTTTGCATGTGGACAAGACCTTCTTGTTGCCCATTTCCACCAAAAAAGAAAAAACACTCAAAATATAATATTTTCAGAAAGCTTGTCATTATTGTGATATACATAATGAATTTAAAAGGGTTTCTCATTATTTTAAGTTTATCTTACTGAGTCATTATTGTGAGAAACAAAATATCTGAAATGAGCTTCCATAGTTCTCAGGGTTTATATTACCGTAAATGTTGGGCCAAGTTATTTCACTTAAAGGTAGGCCTACACTTTGCAAGATTTTCACCTTTACAAAGCCAATTTGATGGTAAACGAACTTAGGCGAATCATACAGCATAGAAGTAGCAAGTCCCTACCGAGAAAACTAGCCATGCCTGACAAATCACGTGAGAATCGTGAAACATACCTTGTCAGTAGATATAGCTCTTTGGAGATAGTTTTTACCTGTTGTTCATCATTCACCTCCGCAACAAAAGCATTTTCATTGTGTACAGGGGGGAAGTTTGGAAGTCACTGGAAGTTTGCTATTTACAACAGCAGAGTAAAATACCTATAAATATATCGCGACTCTAGAGGGAGCTCTACAGTCGCTAAAAATACCTAAACCTGCATAGTGTACATTTAAACAAGTTATGCATCACATCATGAAGCCATTTTTTTTCTTGTTGGCTTTGAGTAAAGTAAGTCAATCTCTCATTTATAATAGGCTCATTCGACTCCATGCAGCGATACATAGATCTGTTAAATATATCCAATGCAGTTTGTTTATTTATTTAATGCTGCCCCCCCCCCCCTGCAGTTGTGGAGTATTTGTATTTTACACACATATCGTAACTACTATCATGGCTTACACCCTTTCCTCTGGACACAGTACAGATAATCTCCAAAGAGCCATGTCAACTGTAATATTACACAATTTCATACAGAAGGCTATTGCACAATTGCCGTAAAGAAATTTGTGATTCTCAGGATCAAGGAAGAGTGAAGTTGCAGGGTTGGTTCTCAGACGGGTAGGTTACAGCTGCAAATGTTTACCATTCTCCATATTACAAATTAATTCACCTAGCTTGGGGGAACTCAGATGAACCTGTTAGCGAATCTGAGTTCGTTCTGCATGTCAGTCTGTAAGGAGTTGTTTGGGTAGGCTCGTTGTTTGGGTAGGCTTGTATATATGGATCTGTTTATCCACTGATTGTTTTTTCTTTTTCTTTCTTTTCTGTTGATAGCAATGCCATGTACTCCTTTGGGGATATTGTTTTTTGTAAGCCCTTTTTGAAATGTATAGGTTTGTGTAATACCTGTATGCAAGTGTTCTCTTAATTGAGTGACTAGTGGGGCTCTTAGACCCAATCATACCAGTTGACATCACATGGTAGGTCAGCTGATTGTAAGGCCTACATATATCCCTTCATCAAATGTGTCCACCATTTGCCTGAAGAAGACCCAGCAGGGTCGAAACGTTGCCTGTTGTGCATTAAATATATGAGAGTCAAAAGCAGTGTTGCGGACATTATATTTTTTCAATTGAGTATAGTTTTCTTTTGTCCTGCACCTGCCAGAAGGTGGGATGTGCACACAATAACTGTTTGCTGAACAGTCTGTAAGGAGGCCATTTTTGACACCCATGTCCAACGTTCCAAAAACCCAGGCACCAATCACAAACGCTTATCCGGCATATGGCAGGTATGATGACAGATAGAGCATTCAACAATGGCTGTTCTGATGGCGACAGGGTTGAACAGATATGAGTAAACCACTGCATTTAAAACTAATAGGGTTTTCTGAGAATGCTAGAACATCATGGGAGCCAAGGCATATATATTTTTTTAAATAATAAAACTTGCAGACTTTACAAAACCATCCCAGGGAATGTTATAAAAATTGAAACGTGTATGCATGACTCATTTATGAAGCCCCTAAAGGGACATGGCGCAAATTTATTTTTTTATTGAGGTGGGAATTTATTTTCTTGAGCTCCTTGAATTCCCTTTCAATAGTTTTGAATTCCCTCGCAATAAGATTTAAGGTATTTCCTTTACATCAAATTCATCATATTGGCAAACCTTAAACATTTTACCACATAGGCCTTGGCCTACATCTAGGCTACCCAATACAGTTTTTCCCAATAGAGTTTTTGGAACCACACAGAGACATGTGACATATTTTATAGAACAGAAGAGGGCATTAATACTAAGGTTGTTGGTGCCTGTCTTTATAGGCATAATTAGACTATCATTATTTGGTGCAAAATACATGTATGTATACAAAAATACAAACTTTGTATTATTAAGACGATTAATTGGCGGGTCTATCTTCATTGTGGTAGGCCTAGGTTATGTCTTCGTTAGCCCAACAGTTGAAAGTTATAGGCTACTGTTCTGTTGACATCAACAGAACTAATATTGAGCATGCAGCCTCATCCTCCACCTGCGCTCGTCAGTAAAGTTACTTTGTAAACACCTGCAGATCTCCCATAATGCCCAGCTGTATTTTGAAGGGTTGTTTGGCTGACGGGTCTGGTTTGGGTTTAACGTTGTGTGCGGATGCAATGCTCTGGCAGCCTGTCGTCATTCTGAAAACTGTTTAACGTTAGTAAAGTGTTGTCATTTAGTTAGACTGCGATATAACGTTAACTCAGAGGGAACATCAGTGGGTGATGTTAGTAACGCTGTTGTTAACCGACAGTAACGCATTAAAACAGGCTAAGACATCCGTAAATATTTCCATAGCTAGCCTCCACCTTGCTAACATCAATACAGTTAGGATAGCTAACGTTAGCTTGGCTAATCAACATGTTGAAGACTGTCATACTCATTGGAGGTCCGCAGAAAGGTGAGGCAAACCGCTCTGCTGTTGAAGGTGTATATGTGTATTTTGGTATTATGGTTGTTAAAATACCATTTATGAAATGTGTGATATAGGCCAACACCAACTGACGTTAACCAAAGTTTGTTTGGCCATGGCTAATGAACCACACTACTATGCTAAATTGCTAACTAACGTCAGTAAGACCCCGAATAGCTGGAAGATTAAGTCGCTTTGCAAGTAAATATCAAGTATTTGTTTGATATATCGTTGTCTCCAATATGGTATGTTCCTGCAGCCTCTGTTTTGGGATAATAACGTTACAGTCATTTAGCATTTACCTAGCTATTGCAACATATTGTTAGTTACCACTCAGTACTCCGTGATTCTTAAAAGTTCATAAACTTGTACTGTATACACTTCAAACAGGAACTCGGTTTCGGCCGCTGTCGTTTGAAGTCCCGAAACCATTGTTTCCAGTGGCAGGCGTGCCAATGTTGCAGCATCACATAGAGGCGTGTGCAAAGGTATGCGAAGGCCTCAAGCTTCAACTAACTTTATAACGTTATTGTTAGTGGACACATAGATAATGCTCCCAATGCAATTGATTTTAAATATGCATGGGATATTAGGTTTAACATAATAGGCATTTTGATTGAATAATGACAATACCAGGGTTTTTGTTTTTTTAGATACCAAACATGAAAGAGATCCTGCTTATTGGATTTTACCAGCCAAACGAGGAGCTCAATCGATTCCTGATGTGTGCTCAACAGGACTTTAAAGTTTCTATCAGGTAAAGTAATGGATTTACTCGTACAATTCAACAATAAATCATCTTATTTGGATGTAATCCTTATCATATATTATGACACAAGTTCATCTGTTTAATTTGTTTCTTGATGTTTGAGCCAATGAAATAAATGTCAAAATTATGTCTTCTAGATATTTGCAGGAGTATGCAGCTCTGGGGACAGGTGGAGGCATCTATCACTTCAGAGATCAGATCCTGTCTGGAGCTCCAGAGGCTTTCTTTGTCATGAATGCTGATGTGTGTTCAGAGTTTCCACTTCCTGAGATGCTGGCGTTTCAGAAGGAGCATGGAGATACATACAGCTTTGTCATTCTTGGGACTACTGTAAGGATAAACAAACGCGTCCGCCAAATACCTTAACTATACCATAACCATAAGGAAAGAGACGGAGGTTTACGCATTAAGATGTTGGGTTGTGGTGGGGAAACCATCTCTCATTAGGATTTTAATTGGTATTATGGTAGACAATGAATTTTAGTTTAGGTATGAGGATACATCTACACAACTGTTGTTCAGCTGTTAAATGTGATACTTTTTTCTGAAATATTGTGTATGCATTTTTCTGAATTCAGGCTGTTAACAACCTTGTGTTGTATTTACAGGCCAACAGAAAACAGTCCATGAACTATGGATGCATTGTGGAAAACCAGCAAACAAACGAGGTACATCAATTTGAAGTGTTTGTATTCAACAGGTTACTGATAGTTTTGGTTTTTTGACTATTCACTCCTAACAACTCGATTAAGGAATAGGTTTTTGTACCTAAAATAATTGGCTGTTATTTCAGCAATAGCGGCCCTATCTGACGAGTCTGTGTAATGCAGTTGCAACACAGTTGTAATTCAAAAACCTCCAATCCAGTACAATTGAGGGCAACAATGGTTTTCTTTACTTTGTGTATCTTTCTGGATAACTAACTTTGCCCTTTAGCGCCAGGAATGGACATTTTGTGCCCATGTGAATAAGTATGCCCAAAAGGACCATTGTAGTTTAAGGCCCATGTAATACATTGCAGCAGTGAACCCAGACGTACGGAACCCTGGAGGGATCATTGCAAGATATTTTTTTGGTACATATCTAGAAAACATGCTCATTTTACTAGATTGTGTGCTCATTTTACTAAATCGTGTGCACGTTTTACTAAATAGTGCGCTCATTTGACTAAATTTGACTCAATTTAGTAAATCGTGCACATGATTTAGTAAATTATGCGCGTGTTTAACAAAATTTTGTGCTCGTTTTACTAAATTGTGCTCTCATTTTAATTGTTGTAAATTGAGCAAACAATTAAAAAAAAACGTGCGCACAATTTAGTAAAATGTGTGCATGATTTATAGCCTGGCGAGCCAGACCCACATTAAAATGTAGGGTCTGGGCACTCACCGTTTGCAGTGCTCAGTCCGAGGGGCGGGATAATCAGTTGTCTTTCAGATTCCCTCTGCACGCAATAGGACTCAATAGGATATTTGTTTTCAAGTAGCAGGGAATTCAAGCCAAACCGTTGCAACTCTGCCATCAATCATTATGTTAAGCCCACCAAACGACTCTATACACAATTTCAATGTCCTGATTAAGTTTCGATTTTGGAGCTCACAAGCCAACGGAGAGTTGCTAGACTAGCCCTGCTAGGGGCGCGTCTAGATTTCTAGGCTACATGATTTACTAAATTGAGAGCACAATTTTGTAAAATGATCGCATTATTTAGTAAAACATGCACACAATGTAGTAAAATGAGTACACAATATACTAAATTGTGCACACATTATTGTAAAACGAGACCACAATTTAGTAAAATGAGTTCACAATTTACTTAGATGAGCACACATTCCCTCAATACACAAAAATATCCTGCAATGATACCTCCTGGGCGCCGTACAGACAAACATGTAAGCAGATTTGAATTTGCTCTGCAGGTACATCTAGAAAGGAGCCCAATGGCATCTGTTTCTGAACTTGCAGTTTTTCTACTTACACAGGCGTAACCAGTAGTGAAATTAAACAAAAAATCATCAAATCATTTCAGATGTTCAGCAAACATATGTTTCTTGTAAAGTAACGTTTTAAATGGAGTTGTGTACTCAATTCCAAAGAAAATACACATTCCTGAGTTTTTGGTGATTCGGAAACGGATGCCAATTGGCTCCTTTCCAGACCAACTTGCAGAGCAAATTCAAATTTGCTAACAGGTTCGTCTGGGTTCACCTCGGCTAATGCTATAGGAATTTTTAAGCAGTTTGAAAACTTAATAAAAACCTGTGGAATGTGATCAAGAGGAAGATGGATGCTCACTAGTCAGCAAACAACACCAAGCTGCTTGTTTTTTTTGTTCCAGGAGTGGCGTAAACGTTTTGCCATAAAGTCGTCCAATGTCAAAGACAGTTGGAGACTGAAAGCATGCTTAAATGCATAAAAACTGTGATTGAAAATCAGGATTATTTTGTCAAATGTTGATATCTAAACTTCTAAGTTGAAACATTAGCCAGTGAAACATTGAAACACTGCATCTTTTTCTCATTTTGACCAATTGTCATTTTCTGCAAATAAATGTTCTATGGCTATTTTTTAATTGGAATTGACAATTGAGTTAGTCAGTTTATAGAATACAACTTCAACACATACCTAGTACAACCAGAGAAATTGACCATGTTTTCCATATCAGTGAACTGTGAAACATTTCACATTATATGTTGCATTTTGTTTAAAAACATATGAAGTAATTGTGACCCTTTTTTTAGGTTTTGCATTATGTGGAGAAGCCCAGCACGTTTGTCAGTGATATCATAAACTGTGGGATATATCTGTTCACACCAGACATATTCCAGCACATCGGAACCGTCTTCCAGAAGAACCAGCAGGACATGCTTTTGTGAGTGGGAAGGATCCCTGTGTGGGATGCCTCCGCCGTGCTATCCTTGTTTTTCTTTTTCATTCAGTCATTTCCATCCTATCAGTCTCTTCATTTGTCTTACCCCCCTCCTCCTCCCTTACCTTACATCATTCTTTTTTTGCTGTTCGCTACCATCAGATATGCCGATGAGGGGTAAGTTGGAGTGAGAAGCCCTGATGCTGTGGTGGTTGTAGTATCAGATGTGTTCTGTTCTGCTGTCTGCTTGTAGTTTGAGTTTGGTGCAACATCCACTTGTGTGGTGCATAGCGTACTAGATGAGGTGTTGGAATGTGACACGGTTTGGCGATTGTGGTTTGATGTTTGCCTTGAACTTACCATGTACGTATGTAGCTAAGCTAAGTAGGTGTCAGGGTAATATGCTTGTTGTAGTGTGTTTACCAAAAATTATTGCTCCTTAGTTTGTTTTTTGTTTTTTCATGTATAGATATATGGTCGATTTGTTATTAAAATATAAAACTAGGTGTAGATATCACCATTCTCATTTGATTTAGGGAAAACAACCTAACTGCATTCTCAGTTTAACCTGCAACCAGCTTGGATTAACTGTTGGGCAAGCCTGATCTTGCTTTCAGCATCTCTGTGTTTGCCTGTTGTCAGTGTTAAACATTGAGAAATGAAAGCAGTGTGATTGTGATTTAGACTTGCTCTGATCCAGTGAGTTCTGTCCATCAGGGACGAGCAGTCGAACGGCTGGCATCGGGCCGAGGTGATCCGTCTGGAGCAGGACATCTTCACGGCGCTGGCAGGCCAGGGCAAACTCTACGTTTACAAGACCCACCGCTTCTGGAGTCAGATCAAATCAGCTGGGTGGGTCCTGCCTCTCCACTCGCACCTACTTCTCTTTTGTAGGTCTCCGTCGTTGTTGATTGACCGCACAGATCAATAAGCCTTTTTTTTTTAATGTATTTTCAAAGGTCTGCAATATATGCCAGTCGACTGTATCTTAACCAGTACCATCAAACACATCCAGAGAGGCTGGCCACAAATAAAGATGGAGGGCCAAAGATAAGTGGTAAGTGTTTTTAAGCAACAATGTAAACTGCTAAGTCTTTTTAAGCAACAATGTAAACTGTTTACCATGTTGTAGGTTGCTTTGGCTAAAAATACATCAGCCAAATGTAATGTAATGTAATTTAATGTAGTGTAATGTAACAATGTGGAATTTTGTCCTTTCAAGAGTGTTTTATCAGAATGTGCTGACAATACTCGCTTTTCTTGCAGGAAATGTTTACATTCATCCAACAGCTAATATTGATCCGACAGCAGTGGTAAGTTTAGTTGATGAATTTGGTGAGAGGGGATGGCACTTGGAACATTGGAGGTGATATGATTACGTAACAAAAACTTCTCTTATGTGTTGTCAGCTTGGACCTAACGTATCCATAGGGACCGATGTAACCATAGGAGCAGGAGTGCGTGTGAGAGAATCCATCATCCTCCATGGGGCCACATTACAGGCAGGTCTACTTTGGAACTTTTAAAAGCCTGTTAAGATCAACAAAAATAAACTGTGTTGTGTGACAGACAGTATCAAATTCAACCGGAATTGAAGGCAATGCCTAGGCCTTTTGCTGTTATGCCAACCATTTGCAGTATGTAGCAATTTTCAGTTAAAAGTTCGTTTGGTAAACACTGAATGGATTGGGCAAGTTCTGGTTCAGTAGGCAACTTTAACAAATGTCCATTGTCATGCTAAATTGTGTCATTGTTTAATTTGGGTAGATGGTGTTTGCTGTATATCTGACTGTGGTCTTTGCTCCTCACCAGGATCACAGTTGTGTACTGAACAGCATTGTAGGATGGGATAGTACTATAGGAAAGTGGTCAAGAGTGGAGGGCACACCCAGCGACCCAAACCCAAATGACCCTTATGCTAAAATAGACAGTGAAACTCTCTTCAGGGATGGAAAACTCACTCCATCAATAACCATTCTGGGTGAGTTTATTTTGTGTGTTTGTCAAAAGATGCTTTATCATCTGCCACACTCATGCACAGTTCATTGATTTACTTATGTGCATTATTATGTTATGTTATGTTATTATGCATTATTTTGAAACAATAATACATAAATAGGCCACACACATACATTGGAAAAGTAGCGAGCAGAAAGCAAGGTTTTTATTTTTTTAATTGTTTTCTTTATAGCTTCTACCTTAATGAGAGATACTTCCTTAATGAACTTATTTATTTTGCCACGGGCCCCCAGTCATTCTTACTGGAGGCCTGGGGCCATATTCACAAAGAATTTTAAGGCTAAAAGTAGCTCATAAGTGGCGAATTTAGGAGCAACTCCTAAAAATAATGGGCGTGTCACTCCTAACTTTAGGACTCCTAATTTTTTTCACTAAAAGTAATTCACGAAGCATTTTAGACCTAAAAGTAGCACCTAAGTCTGGGACAGCTTAAAAGATGTCAAGAGGACTCCTAACTCACTAAGACCTATTCACAAACAGCTTTTTGTGGCATTTCACGTCGCGATGTTTTGAAATGCGTATGCGGCAACAGGAGCTTCTAATCGCGAGGGAACAATTTTGCATTGTAGGCATAAAAGGGATGCAATAACGCCACCAACAACAACCAAAACTACTCATTGTCAACATGTAAATTAAATGTAACGTTTCATTGTGAATCAAATTAAAATGTTCTCCTCTTTGTAAACATAGGCATATGGTGACAGATTAATTTAATAATGTTGCAAAGATACTGCATCAATCCGTAGGCCTATGTTTCATTAGGCTATAGGCTATTTGTTTTGCCTTACTCTTTATTCATTTAGGCTAGGCCTTTTTATTCAGTTATTAATCATCTTCCGTCCTTCGCACTACTTGTGTAGCGCACGCATTCTCCGACCTGTCACCTGTCACTCATCATCGGAAGGGAGGTGTTTGGAATCATTCCCGCGTTACAATCATCAGCCAATCAAGGTGGTCACTTCAGTCAAGCTTGTGCATGAGTAATGACGTCATCCATAGCAACGAAGACTCACTCTTAGTTTAGGAGTTGTCATTTTTCCTTACTAAGAGTAGGTCTGAAAGGCTTTGTGAATAACTTTTAAGAGAAAACTCCTAGCTAAAATCTTTTAGTGCGATTTAGGAGTACTCCTAGTGGTAAGATAAAAGGCTTTGTGAATACGGCCCCTGATCTTTATTCTCCAGCCACACCTGAACATGTCTTATAGATTGGCCAGACAGATCGCATGTGTTATTACACACTCTCATTCCACTGCTTGGTTAAATTCCCCATTGTTCTGCGTAATTTAGAATGTTTTTGCACACCTATGAAGTAGATCCAATTTGCTGGCCGTATCACAGTATATTAATTCGCCGAACTGTCACGTTGCAGCCAAGCTGTAAAATGCAGACATTCAGAAAATAGCAACATTGTAGCATATGACAGAGGTGGATTTTAGCTAGTTGGATGACATGTAAGTAAAATAGCAATGTTTCAAAGCTAAGGTTCAACAGAATCTTGAGATATGCCTTCTTGACAACAGGAGAGATGGAACTAACGACTGGCCTTTGGCCATAGCAACCATCCATTTAGAACTAGTAACGGCAGTTTGTCCTGCAAGTTGAGAAATTAGTTAATATGTGGCGGAACGAAGTAGTTCTACAAACAAGACACTTTTAGAGATTAAAACGTTTACATTATAACAGGACATGAACACAACGCAAGTGGCAACAGTGGAATAAGCGGGATAATGGACTTCACGCCATTCACACAGTCATTCTTACTGGAGGCCTGATCTTCATTCTCCAGCCACACCTGAACTTGTCTTGTCTGATTGAACATATCTATCATAAAATAGATCCACACAAAGTCAGTATGTGAATGAGGCACACTTCTCAAGGGACAATACAGCGGGGAAAATAAATATTGAACACGTCAACATTTTTTTGAGTAAGTATACTTCTAGTGAGGCTATTTGCATGTAATTTTAACCAGGCATTAGTATTCATTTAGGTAATCCACACATATAAAACAAATCCAAACATTAATGTTCATAAGTAGAGTTATGAGTAAAAAAGTGTGATGGCACAGGGAAAAAGTATTTAACACACTAAGAAAAAACAGTACACAAAGGCAAGTAATGGCAAGGAACGAGCTGGAATCTATATAAAGTTAGAGAGTAATTATCCCTCCTATCTTTGCAAATTAAGCTGGGTTAGTACATATTGATGAGCTATAAAAAGGTTTTTCGTTACCAAGTTTTCACACAAGAAACATGTCATGATGGGTAAAAGCAAAGAGCTCTTCCAAGACCTTTGCAACATTATTGTTGCAAAACATATCAATGGAACTGGTTACAGATGCATTTCAAAACTTCAGAATCATCCAGTAAGCAGTATTGGAGCCATTATCTGCAAGTGGAAGGAACATCACTGCATCATCAATCGGCCATGCACAGGATCTCCTCACAAGATTTCTGACCAGGAAGTCAGAAGGATAGTCAGAAGTGTAGCCTAAGAGCCAAGGACCACTCCAGAAAGACTGGGAGACAGCAGGTTCAATTGTTACAGAGAAAATCATAGGTAATGCACTCCACCGCCATGGCCTCTATGCGTGCTCACCCGACATGACTCTATTACTGAAGAAAGACATGTTGAAGCTCATTGAAAGTTTGCTACACAACATTTGGACAAGCCTATGAAATACTAAGAGAATGTATTCTGGTCAGGTGAGGGCAAAATGTAACTCTTTGGATGTCATACTACACACCATATTTGGAGGAGAAATGGCACTGTGCATCACCCTAAAAATACCATACCAACAGGGAAGTTTGGAGGTGGTGGCATCATGGTGTGGGGCTGTTTTTCATCTCATGGTACTGGCAGACTTCATACAGTTGAAGAAATGATGAATGGAGCCATTTTTTCTGGGAGAATCTTGCCATCCACCAGAAAAATGAGGATGAGACATGGCTCGACCTTCCAGCAGGACAATGATCCAAAGCATTCAGCAAAGGAAACTCTCAATTGGTTTCAGAGAAAGGACATTCAGGCCCTGACTTAAATCCAATTGAACAGTTTTGGAAGTTACCTAAGGATCAGGATTTACAAGAGGGACCCCTGGAATCTTCAATATTAAAAGACTATCTGTTTAAAAGAATGGGCCAAAATCACACCTGAATACTGCGACTGATTAGTTTCATCATAGAGGAAATGCCTTGAAGCTCTCATTACAAATAAAGGGTTTTCCACAAAGTATTTAAGAAATTTCAGTAGGCGTGTTAAATACTTTTTTTCCTGTGGCATTCCACTGTTTTACTCATAACTCTACTTAGGGACTTTAATGTTTGGATTGTTTAATATGTGTGGATTACCTAAGTTAATACTAATGTCTGTAGAAAATGTCATGCGAATAGCCTCTCTGGAAGTATACTTACTGAAAAAAATGTTGACGTGTTCAATACATATTTTCTCCGCTGTAATTGTCTGTAATTTAGTTTTAAAAGACATGGCATTGCTTCAGCCAAACATATGCTAGTGTTGTTTTGACAGAAATGCATACAATTATATTTTGGATCATTGTTGCATTGTAGCTATTTCATTGTTTCTTATCTCAATTATTTCATTCATCCCATTTATTTATTATTCTATTGCAAAAGGGATTATTCCAGTATTATATTATATTTATTATATTAATATTGTATTATATTAAACAAACATGCCTTGATGGTAAATTAAGGCAAAAAACAGTAGATGCATATTTAAAATTAATATTCTTTTTATCTCTACAGGTTGCAATGTGAATATCCCATCTGAAGTTATCATACTGAACTCTATCGTCCTTCCTCATAAAGATCTGAATAGGAGTTTCAAAAATCAAATCATTCTTTAGTGAACTTTCTTTTTTCCAGTTTAATGGAATATGTGATTACTATTGGCTTATTATTTTGCTTAAGTTACAGGGGTTATTACATCAGAATGTGATGTGTGAAGCAGAATGTGATATAATGCAGTTTCTGGTAGACATTGCACTCAAAGTTTACCTCATGCAAGTTGTGAAGGCACTGGGAAGGTGCAACAATGGTTTGTGTAGATGGAGATAATCGGGCTACTCAAGAAATGGATGTGACTGTTCAGTATTGGCATGTGAAATTGGAACCTTTTTACACTACTGTTTAGTTATTAACACACTTCGGGTAGCCCTGGCAAAAAAAAAAAAGTTGGTCGAGATAAAACACTGATGGGGGTGACACAGCATAATGTTGGGGAAATTGTCATTCAGTCAGCCTCTTAAGTTCGTATCACTCTGGCAGTGTTCAATGGTGTCTGTGATGAATCTGTTGAACTTAATCAAATTTCATTGTGTATGTGGTCATTATATGTTGAAAGGCTAATGGAGGCCTTCCTAAAAGATGTTGAATTTTTTTTGACCTGCAGTGTAAAATAAACTAAGCTACCTGAGTGCCAAGAGACTTAAAGTTAATTGCATTTCCCCCTGCATTCTTATGTTAAATTGTAATTATGTGTGCATATTCACACACACACACACACACACACACACACACACTTTTTCTTTTGGATATTGGACTTATTGGAATCACAATTTGTTGTAATGTCATTGCAGGCCTTGATTGGTGGTTTTATTGCCACAATAATCACACACATTAATCAGAAAAGCAATCAACATATTGTATTACCCTTTTGTACTGAGCATGTTGATTTAGATTATAGTTAAATCCATCAGCACTGACACAGTCGAAGAGAGGATGGATTTTTTCCCTCAAGAAAAATTATAAAACAAGCTCACTGATAAACATTAATTGTTTAATCATTCCTCGATTAGTAAAAAAATATTGAACTTCATTGCAAAAAGTATAAACTTTATTTCAATCTGACATCAAAATATTCAGCATGTTGTACACACATCTTTGCTAGTAAATACGCTGACCAAGATGTTCACCTGCAAGACATGCTTCCAAATTGTATAATATTATTTTACTTATTTAGATGTTCATACACAACATTTAAATTACAATAAAGCCATTTATTTTATTCAAGCTAATCAATGAAGTGCTTGTCATGTTGATGCAAGATATTGAGTTCTGCATCATTTAGGGGAGGTAAAGAAACGGTTCTTTTTTGGATCAGGCCTATGCTTGCTTCTGAAAAAGAGTTAGATGGAAAAGGGCAGTCGGGAAGGCATTCATGGTTGTAAATGAATGATGCTACTGTATACAACAGCAGTTACTAAACATTTCTAAAGACCTGGAGATAAGGGGAAAAAAAACAAACAAAAAAAAAAAAACTTACGAGCTGCCAAAAGCATTGCCAAAGGTCCTAATTCTTCCTTTTAGAGCACTGGTGCTAGGAACCTTGGAATAAGCCGCAGTCTCAGGAGAAATGACTGGTGTAAACATCTTATCTGGATGGGGACAACAGAGTAAAGGAAAGTAGTCCCGGTGAAACATGTCATGTCAAAGAACTTGATCTGGGATATGGCTAGGAACATGCATTTACAAAAAGGTCTAACCAACACATTAGCAGGATACGCTGTCAAAATACACTTACCCCTATCAGTACTTTTTCCTTCAAAGTTTATTTTTGCATCAATTGAAGTTGATGTGACACTCCTTTCATTTCTGATGAGGCCTTTCCAATATTCAGCACTAAAAGACAGCAGTCTTGCCATGACCTAGGAAGGGAAATGAGGATGAGAAGTTCCATTTTCAACTCCACAGGACATGCATGGCATATAATCTATTGGTGAGGAAATTATGTTAATTCAAATGTCATGAGCTCCTCACTGAGGGCAAAATGCATAGCAATGACACATCTGTAACTTTCATGATAACCATTTGAGTCAAGTCATCTCCACCATACATCACCAAATAAAAACATCTAAAAGGAGATAAAACAACATTACAGACTTTGGGCTGTGTGGTGGTGTCCCTCATGATGGTCATTGGTGACGGTTCAGACATGCTGTGGCCAACGATAGTCGGCCCAAACACTCTGGCCAGGTTGTTAAGATCCATCTGGCACAGTGGGCTCTGCATGACTCTGTATAGAGATTCATAAACAGTAACTACTGAATTTGGAATGGCACATTTCTACATGTGTGGTAGAAAAAAAATGTAGAAAGTGTAATGCATCACTTTTTTTTTCTGTCAGCAACAACATAAAGGACCCTTGAGGGCATTTTTTCAGTAAGCTGTGTTACCTCTGCAAATGTAGCATGAGGAAAGCCAGAGTTTCCCTGTTGACAGCAGGAAGCTCTCCTATGGCCTGAAACATCATTGCTGCACTGTTGTCATCCTCTGCAATCTCTGTGACAAATAATCCATTACTTTCAGGCCATGTAGGACAATAAAAGAAATATACCCTTTACACAAAAGGGTGTGAGCAGAATTAAAATGTATACCATTCCTGTCATAGCTGAGGACTATGGGTGGATTTGGAACAAATGACAACAAAAACAAATCACCGCTGCCACACCAGCTTTAGAAATTAAAGAGTATGAACCAGACATAATTCTCATTTGTATGCTTCTTCCATTAGTGGCCTTGCAAATTAGATGATGTGGCCCTCCCTCAAACATCCATTTTAATTTCGCATTTAAAAAGGGAGGCGCTATACCCTGAGGTGACCCTGCATTTCATTGTTGCTGCAAAACTGACATACTTAGTATGATTTAAACACTGTAGACATCTGATGCTTCCTAAATGTACCACTTAACCTTCCTTCAAGTACACAGACAAGGCAGATATGAATATGCAGAAAGCAAATGACTGAGAGAAGATGATTTGTTGATTATTCAAGTCTGCTCTTCAAATTAAACCATAACCTTGACATATGCACTAATGACAAACCCTGTCAATCCTCCATTTAAAAACATGAGTCATATGCATGTTTATAAGCCAGATTTGATTCCCAAGTCTCAGCATTGGTAAGAATGTGACTCAAGACACCATGACTGCTGTAAAAGGTTACCCCCAGAGTCAAGCAGTTTTATTATGGATGGAGAGAGCAGACCTACCACTGGCCTCCATGAATTTTTGGTGCAGCTGGAACGTGATCAGAGGTTCTTTGAGTTTCCTCAGGAAGTCCTTGAGGAGGCCGCAGATTACATGGATGTCGTCTACTTTGCGGAGAAGCAGTGGGCCCTTGCCAGTCAAGTACCTCTCCCTCAGTTCCTTGACCATGCGCTCTCCTCCCGGCACACGGTAAATCCCTCTCTGCACCACACAACACAACACAACACAACACAACACAACACAACACAACACAACACAACACAACACAACACAACACAACACAACACAACACAACACAACAAAACACAACACAACACAACACAACACAACACAACACAACAACACAACACAACACAACACAACACAACACAACACACACCTCAATTGCTAGAATATGTTCAGTTATGTTTCTCTGTGATATAATCAATACTTTCCCATATAGAGTAGAGACAAACATTACCTCCTTAAGTCCTCGTTTCTCAATTTCATTTACACATTGCATAATGAGCAGGGGGATTCTTGGGTGGGTAGAAGGAGCAAAGCTTTCCAAAGTGTCCTGAAAATGCAAGAGAAAAACAAAATTAGGGACAAAATGTTCACCAGTATGAACTCGTGTGTAAATAACAGGGGGTAAATTACCTCAGTAGGTTGAGGGTTGCCATGGGCAATTGGAGAGCAAGACTCATTACACAGGTGTTTACATTCGGGGTGGGAAATGATCCGACAGTCACGACACTTCATCGCCATCTTGCCAAATCGGATTCGTTTCCCACAAGGCAAACATGTCTCAGGTCTGATAACCTGAGATCAAAATGTCAATGCTACAGTATTGGCAAAAGTATAGTACATTTCAAAACTTATCAAAGTGAGCATCATCTTACAGTTTTGGACAGAAAAACATGGCGGAGGGTTTTGTCCTCAGTAGGAGTCAGGGCCTCTGGCAGTTGGGGTTCTACAGACGTCATCTCCATTTCAATCACAGACGGGGTCTCCATTTTGGATTCATCTTGACACCACACAGAGGTTTGATCTGAAAGCATTATATACATAATATTGTACAATGCATTTTCCCTGAACAAAATACTACACGCATGTATACATATGACTACCTTACCAGAGACAGATGGGAACCTCTCATAGATGTGATTACGACGGGGCCTGTCTGGAGGTTCTTGAGTTATGTCAATGACCAACTGAATCGAACTTCTATTCTCTGGAGTGCTGACCGACGCCTTCACTACTGTGGTCTCAACTTCCTGAATAGACCGAAAAGACAGGAAGGGGGAAAAATGAGAGTTTGTGTCTTCCCCCCCCTCCTCTCTCAGGTCAACACTGTGCAGTCACATTGCCCTACTCACAGTCTGCATTCACTTTTTCATGAGGACAGATGGACTTTTTCAAAGTGCTGAATTGCCTTGTTCCATTTCAGCGGTCCTTGTCACCCAAGTGGGAGCGGGGAATGACACACACACACACACACACACACACACACACACACACACACACACACACACACACACACACACACACACACACACACACACACACACACACACACACACACACACACACACACACACACACACACACACACACACACACACACACACACACACACACACACACACACACACACACACACACACACACACACACACACACACACACACACACACACACACACACACACACACACACACACCTTGGGTATGGTCCACTGGTGTTTTCACCTGAACAGAGAGGTGGGCACAGGGAGGATGGTGCCAAGCGCCGAGTCTGGGGACTGATGAATGAGCTCTCTTATGGGACATGACACCCCACTACTCCCAACAATAGAAGCACAGTTTTCAAGAAAGAAATGGATGGAAATGGCAGGGGGTTTTATGGAGCACGATAAAGTGTTAATGTTTTGTTAACAGGCAGAAAATGCCCCAAGGGATTGTATCAAAAGTACAGTCAGAGGAACCCCCCCCCCCCCAAATCATGAGACCATGAACCAACTTATATTTTACTACGCCTGAAAAGACAAGCAAAAACAACAAAAATACATAGCATAACTGCACATTCTGGTTCATGGTGAACATTAAATTGCCACCATGTTCTTGAAACTTAGGTCTTCTAGGGGCATTTTAATTGCCTTTCATTAAAAACAAATTAACACACTATATTCCCTGCCATTTTCTGCCCAGTTTCTTTTAGTAGGTTTACTATGGCTAACTAAGTAGTAGGTTTTAGTAGGTTTACTATGACTACTAAGACTTTAATGGGTGGGAAGAAACAAGGCAGTTGTGAGTTTGTGCCTACTTACTTTTTCTGTCACTCTCATTCCGAGGTAATCTCCTGACCGGCCATTTATTCTACTTCGCCTCTGAGCGTGGGCACTGGGTCCCATGGAGGATCGCTGAAAACAGGCAGAATTCATGCCATCACAGCTGTGTCTTCACAATAACCATATAACGTTGTCATCAGATTGATAGCTGTGCAGGGCATTGTGACCTCTCTTACCCTTTTCTCTCGTGCTCTTGATTTAAGAGGTTTCAACACTGCTGTATCCAAGTCCTGTAGGGATGGGACAAATGTTCTTAATATTATGAATGCTTTGACACCTGTATGAAATCAATGGTAATGATGGGCTGATTTTGTAGATTATGTTAGAATATCGGGCCAGAATATCTAAAATGAAAGAAAAAATAAATAGATAAAAGGTTTTTGAATCTATAAGAAAAGAAAAAAAAACACATACCAGATCATCATCAGTTCTATCATAACTAATGTCAGAATGTGAGAGGAATGAGGACTCATCAATGATAGACAACCTGTAAAGAGAATTGGCTGATTTAATACACAACTCACAACCTTTACGTCACTGACAAAATACACAACACAGAATTATATAAAAAAAATATACCGTCTGCCTTTCTGCTGTGGAACAATAAGTCCTTTATGATTGAAGTTGGCCAGCATAGATCTCTGTTCATCATTGAGACATGCACTTGACTTACTGTCATTCACCAGTATGTCACATATCAATTTAATCTGGCGCTCCTGTGCAACAAATGACACAGAACACAGGCATCAAATTTCCATCCATTTAAAATAGACCACACACATTTAAGATAGTTGATTCAATGTAAAGCCAAGGGAAACCACTAGATTACCAGGTACTGATAGTTAGCCTCTGCCTTGTGCCGTTTCTTGATCTCTACATCAACCTGGTTACGAGCATGTTTCAACTGGACCTCTAATGCTGCCCGGACTATGTCAGACTTCAACAGCAGCTCCCGGCACTTCTTGAGTTCCACTTCCGCATGGAGCCACCTCATTCTGGTGACCTCAAAGTTCCTTGCCATCTGAAGAAACACTGATTCAAAGATGTGAGATTGACAGCAGCCGCTCACCCAAACCAAAGGCTATTTTGAAAAACATTTTACATGACAGAGTAAAAGAATGGGGGTACTCCTTTACAAAAAATAAAAATCCTTAATGAAACGCTGGCTGAAAGCTATGGGTTTTTTCCTCTCTGTATTTGGAGGCTGATGATGAGAACCTCTTCTGATGATGAGCACCCCAAACCTTTACAGAGACTGAAACCTCGACCAAATTGTAAGCATTCCCTTTTTTTATCTGACTGTCCATAACCTGTATTCCCTGTTCTTGTATCAGTTGGGCTTTGGCACCTGAGTGGATTGGGCAGCAAGAGATGTCTAAAGATTGACATCAGTAGCCTACTAGGCCTATGTCCCTTGTCCAGCCAAGATTTAATAATAAGATAATCATGTCATGTCTGAAGTAGAGTACTGTAGAGCGGTGTATCCCCTCCCCCTCCCCCTCCCCCCTGACTCCAGGTTGCCAACCCACATGCCGAAAGACTACTGACTTTGTGATTAGTAGATAGATGGAGAGTGGCGCATCAGGCCAAAACACAACATGACATGACAAAACACAACAACATCAGTTGAGGGCTGCAACTTCACTTTTTAAATGACAATATCCTGGCCGGACTACTATTGTCAGTGATATAAGTATTTGAAATGAACATGATTTCTTAATGTCTAGTGACATATCAGGGCCATTTTATGATTAATTGAAATACATTTCTTACATACGGTTCCTTTAAGAGAAGGAAGCAGGGTCGAGTGCGACAGAATTTAAAACCCCTTGTAAGTGACTTGGCAAATGCAACAAATAAAGGCTTCACTAAATCCCTTCCTCAATGGGTCGTAGCTGATTGGGACAGACAACTAATGGAGAAACCTAGACCAAAAACAGCAACCCTAGACTAACAATGGACTATGTGACTGTTTTTGTTTCTGTTTGTCAAAACCAAGAAAAACACCGCGGCGTCAGGAGTCAAGCCCAAGCACAACATTCGTAGCCTAAGTGATGCCACTTACCAAGTTCGGAGCTAGAGGCATCCTCTTCCATTGACATTCTTTGAAGACACATGGAAAGAATGTCTTTTACAAAGCTTTCCCCCATGGAGCTGAGAAAAACGACAGCAGGCCAGGTTATCCAGAACTGTGATAAAATGTCTTAGAAGCTTTGTGCAAGTCTAAATATTTGAATAACAATGTCCTACCAACAAATCGAACTTGAATTCCAACCACTGATCGACGGAGTCATTTCCAATTTATGGCACAGGCCTGGGCAAGACCAGATATAAATGGGAGGTTCGTGCAAACGTAGGCCTACTGTGTTCTGTGGCCGCCAATTGATCAATCATACAACCAAAAGCCACGAAACACACACTTTAGCATTTCACTATAACCCGAGATAAGCTACGGAGATTTGTAGATGGTGATCAGTCGCAAATGCAATTCAGGTGTAACCAATAGCCTACGCAAACGCATGGATAACAACTCGGAAAACGTAGGCGTTCTCTTCAAACAGGTCTAATATTAGTCTACCTTGACAAAAGTAGTGTAACTTTTTGTGATAGGTGATTTCTTAATTTTAAAGCTGTTAACTATTTTAGCCTACAGTAGGCTACTCGTCTACTCACCTGTCGGTCGGCAAGGCTGGTGCCACTTCATTTGTGAAACTGAGGGTGGCGTAGTCGAGGCAGAAGAAAGTAGCCTAAATGGCCCACACACCCATAATAGGCCTACCGCTGTCCACGTGAAGACCAAGAGGACATGCAAAATAATTTATTTTATGCAACGATTGCTTACAAATGACAATTGTATTTACAAAAAACGTAGGCTAAACGGTCGCCAAGTTAGACGATATCTAGGGCTATTTTTATGAACTCTCATGATTCTCATCGAAGAGTGGAATTTGGAACAAGCAAGCCTAAGCTAGATGCATGCATGTTCTAAAGACGGAGGAGCTGACTCTTATCAGGCCTACCTACTCCACATCATCTCCCAGTGAGTAGCCTACAAGGTTATAAAGAACGCTTCTGTATATTGTTTAACAGTTTTTCCTATTTGTAAAACAGTCATCAGCACATTGTAAACTAATATTAACCGTCCGTGCTATAGCACACGATGAAAACAATCCCATGCAATTTCCTTGTTCGTCTTCTGGTAGGCCTACACTCCTACCCTATATTTTATTGATACCGTTTAATTTAAAATGATGAATTCAGAGGCATTCATAAGACAATGCTTAGATCAGCAATATACCTACAAAAATAGCTCCACAGTGCTATGAATCAAAGAAGACACTTTTTGCACAATAGGCTACTGCATGTTTCTGTGCACCCAGGAACCCTGCAGGCCTATTCCCTTTTTTGTCACTCAGTATTGACCAGTGTGAGGTAGCCTTTTGTCCAGTCTGGTTAGTGATGAGAGCTGTGGGTCTTAGCCTTCTCCCCATATGGAAATCCCACCTCTGGTTTGACTTCTCTTCCTGGCATCTTTTTTGGGATTTGCACTATGACTATTTTGGATTAGACCATGTGCAGCTTGGGACTTGAAGGCGTAATGGTTCGGCGAATTCTTGTCAGCATAATCCCATCTGTAGATATGTCACCATGTCGTCATTCCGTATTCAGTATTTCTGTCAAATGAAAGATAAGGAAGCGGTACCACTCCTTTAACCTGATGTTGGTGAGATAAAAAGCAATCGGTAAATCCAACAAGCTGACAGTTCCCATGTGCTGATTGTATGCAATGGAACCTTGATTGGTTTTATTTTGGTGTCTGTCCCATCTGTCGCCATGGGATGCAAGGTGAGAACTTTTTTGGCATCATGGCCCTACCTGCCTGGCAAGCAAAGCGTGCAGTACCCAGTCACTATGTCTTGCTGGGACCCAGTGGGACAGACACCCAGCATCAAGCATCAGTGAAGCTGAGCTAAACCAGTTAAATAATTTCTGCTCTTTGATTTTGAGTCGACCTGTCTCAGCATCACTTGCCCCTGCATATGGAAGTTCAGGTGGATGGGTTATCTTAGATTTCCAGTACACACTTCAAAATTGTGTGGAACGTAATCTGATCTGTTACCATATTTTCATATGATTGGTATTGCTTGATTCTGTTCTTCCCTTAAATGGTACTACTTGTTCATCCATGCTCATCACATAGGCTGTTGTGGGTGAGCGTGTGATATAGATGAGGCCCAATCTTGTAGTGAGCCATATCTTCCGTGGGCTGATGGCTGAAATGGAGAAATGTTTGGCCTCCCGCCATGCTAGAGGCATCACATCAGCAACATGTGCAATATGTATTCGTGTGTGGCTGAAAGTTTGAATAGCAGCATATGGAGCACAGTGACAAAAAATGTTCTTGAGCAGTGAGCGCTTGGCAGGAATTCACTGGATGCTGTACTGATTTGACTCATTGACTGAAAGCTCAAGGAGGCCATTGGGGATAATAATATTAGACAGATATTCACTGGCTTATCATGGAAGGATGTGTAACCATTCAGAGTGTACTGGAGAGGCAGTTGTTTGGCCGTTTTTTGGGGTAGAACTACTGTCATCTTCAGACTGATTATCATATTTGACCCCTATTTTGCATGATTTCTGTTGTATAAATCTGTTATTTGAATCTTGAGTTAGTCTCAGAAGGTATTTGCCTAACATGCCAATCCAGTCTTCTTTCTTCTGTCAAAATATCTTAAAAGAAGTACAGAAGTATATTTTTTAGAACATATTGTGCCAATTGTGTCTGAATGGGATAAAAGCTGTGTATTGTCACTTTTGCCCAGTAGAGGGCAATGTAGGTATTTATAGATGTGCAAATGTTCACCTTTTCAATGTCTCTGCTCTCTGGTGATGATTAGAGAGGTGTTTGAGTACAGCTTTGTTGTATTTGGTTGACTCCACGTTTCCGTCTAATGTAAGCTGCTCAGTGGCTTCAGAAGTGGGAGTTGGTGTTCAAAATCCTTCCTTATACAAAGTGTTCTACTTCCATCGCTCTGAAGCCACTTTAATTTAGCACTTAGGAAACATATTACAGACCTATGTGATACAGCTAAACTGATCCCAGCTTTGCTCTGATTGTATGAGTGGACTCCTGAGCGTGACTGTAAAAAGCTTGCTATTAAGCTGCCCCCTGCCTTATACCACAGTAAGAAAGAGTATAGTTTTGCATGGACTACTTCAGACGTGAAGTTAAGTCATTGAATGAAATTGACAATACAAACAGAAAAAAAACGGACATTGCTAGAAGGACTAGTTTTTAAGGTTTGTTATTTAGTTTAAAATAAGGTTTTGTTTGCCCTAAATTATTTCTTTTTACCGTTTGTCTTGATCAACTTCAATGTAGAATTAATGGGAAAAACGTGTCCTGGTCTTACTTTTTGCGGAGTAGAAAGTGACATGGATGAAAAAAAAAAATATTTTAGTGGATGGAATGCTTTAATAGCCAAGAGTGAAAGGCACCCTCTTCTGTTTTAGTCTGTGGGCAAATACAGAATCCAAATATTCCACAGCATACATGCTCTCTTTACCTTCCAAACTCGTCTGTCTTCACCCATCAACCTGTTTCACCCACAACCACACGCCATTTTCTCTATATCTCCTCATGTCCCCATGCCTTCCACTCCTGCTGAGCACAGAATTCCAGTATGGTTTTGTTCTCTAATGTAAACCCCCCTCTCGTGCTCCGTGTTGATAAAAATGTAATTCCCATTGGCTGCATTGTGCAGAATGCTAAATATTTCTAGGCGTCAGGGTGCCCTCCAATTTGCATTGTTTTTAAAATAATCAGTTGGCAGTTATAACGAGGCTTTTGATTCATTAAACACATTTTAGCTCTGGAGAATGTATTTAAGAGGTTTAATTTCTCACAAATAAGCATGGCAAAATTATTGTATTCAGTTTAATGCACTTATGTGATGTTTTGTTTGTGCTGGTTGAGGGAATAGTTCAGCATGGGGATAGACCAGGGCAATCTCCTCTATGAGTTTAAAATGGTTGATATCGCAGTAATTAATTTTAGACATTGTAATTATTGCAGCCCTGTTGTTTTTTCTGGTCTGACTATGAAATGAAATGTGCATGGAAAGGTGTGCAAGATGGCAGCTTTATCCATTTCCCTTATGGAACCCTGTATGGATGCCACGGCGAAGTGAAGTGAGCAGTTTCTTTTCTCAAATACTTGATCACTGCAGTAGTGAATGGCACCCTCAGGCTGTCAATGGAGACTGAACGTTAAAGTTGGAGAGGAAGCCTTTATCTCAGCCTTAAATTGCCATTACCCAAAGAGGTTGCAGCATTTGCATCTGCTAACACACGGCTCTCCTACCCTGTGTAATGGTGAGTGTCTGCTGGCAAATCCTCTCCTCCACCACCTCCTTGTTGCTCTGCAAGTGGACTTCCCTCCCTCAGGCGGTATTGATACAGCATCAGTGGTGGAGGGCAGGGATTATGGCAAGTGGATGCAGTCTTATTTGCAAGGCTCTGTTATTCCCAATTTGGTAATCACCAGCCCTCAGTAAGCTGTTATTATTATACAATTAAATACTATTATAGTACAATTACTCATTTTCACACATTAGGAAGGAATCGATTTAATATTGATAAAAGTTCTCTCTAATTGCATGAGAATGATCTTGAAATGAGAAGAAAATGAAGGCTTGCTTTGAAGTACACTGAAGACCATCATCTTTACACCCACGGCCCTAATTTAGATCATTTAAAGCAACACATTGCAGTTATTTTATCTCCACATAAAGGCTTCAAGCTTATCTTGATGCTGCAGTGACTTATAGTATGGAGAATAAAGTCTCCGACATTGCCAATGTGTGATATTGCACTATGTAATGTTGATTGAGTAGGATCATGACCCATTTAGTCGGTTGAATATTGACACCTAGATGCAAAAATATAAATTCGTCCATGGTTTTCTAATAACCTGGCAAAATCAGTTTGCTAGTATAACATGATAAAGGCAGAACTTTTTACGTAAACACTGATGAGTTATATCAGTTTTCCCACATGCTGCACTATAGCTATAGCTCATCCACAGGAACTTTGCTTGTCGATAGACATTGTACTTTGTCTGCCATTTAAATTGAGGTTCTTAGGCCTAAATATATAGACTTAAGACTGTCACAATGATTTATTTTTTTGCGATAACAGTGTCGATGATATGAATTATTGTACCATTTCAATTTCACTACCATATTTTCTTCACATGGATCATGTTGCATCAGTTTACAGTCTTCATAGCCGTGCAAAAACAATAAAGTACAATCCTAACCATCAGCATCGATTAACCTTTCTTCCTCACGATAATTTGAATTCTACCTTCCGCCATACTACACACACTATGTGTTAATTTCTCATGTTATAGAGCATATTAAAACATGTCATTACAATTAATATCAGAATATGACATTCTTACTGGGAAGAATGGATGGATGATGCCACCTCCCTAGTCCTGAGAAGTTTGCAGCCTGTACTGCTGTTTTAGAAAGGTGTGCTCATGTGACTGAAAGAACAATGAAAAGTTTTTGTTCAAATATTTGTCCACTGGGGGTGCAATACTCTCCAGTGTTTCCCATACATTGACTTATTTGTGGCGGCCCACCACAATATCAACATTGACCACCACACAATGATTTTCCAGGTTGTACTAAATTGTGCTTAAATCTGGTTAGCATCATAACCACGCTGTGCTAATTTGTTAAAAACTGCTGTATTCAAGTTAATTCTGCAAACCAACCACCACAAATGGAATTCAATTCTGTGGGAAACACTGTTCTCAACAGTCACTTTGAGTTTAATCTCTTTGTCTCATCTTCTCTTAAGCCTCAGGTGTGTCATATTGTTATATGACAATATTGGATTTTTATTTTCGCCATTTCCTTTCTGCTGGCACCAGATGATCAGTGTAATTCCGTGATAGTTTCTCCTCAGACATAGAGTATGATGTCATTGTTTTGTTTTTCTTTTCAAAATGCTTTAATGCAACATAGTTCAATTATATTGTTACTGATTTGCTTTACCAATCATTGTCATTTGAATATATGGTAAGCTTTAACATTCACCAATGTAACAAGCCAATAAGAAGTATCTACCTGCTTCAGACTTGTTTGGTAGGCAACTACATTTTTAAGACAGTAGTTTCGAATCCATGTCATCACTCTTTTGACTTTAATGCTAATACTTTAAATGACTAAGTATCTATGGTATGAGTAGTTTCTTTCACAAGTTTAACTTGTGGGATTATTTGATTTTGGGCTAAAAGCAATAGGACCGTTTGTATTGTGGAGTGATATTTATTTTGTTATTGATAGGCACTCCAACTTATAGACATTGAGAAAAAATAGCAGCAATATGCCCTTAGCCTTGCCTCAGGAAATACTTTGGATTGGTCCTTAGATTCCTTTCGATTATTTCCCATCGTTCACCAGATATCAACAGGAACTCAGCAAGGCTCCTATAAATGATCCATAGCGTTGTTGCATGTGCGACATCCCCAACCTGCAGTGTTATATTTTTGGTAGGTCATTGAGTTCTGTCAGGTCGGGTGGAATACTAATCATTTATGAAAAATGAAATCACAAATAGTGATTTGCCCCTTCCAGTTTGGTGCTGGAGACGGCTCAAACATGTTTTGATTGTAACACCAAGACAAAGAAAAGATTGTCATAAAAACACGTTGACTGCTAGCTTAAGCGATTAAGATAATGTGGAGCAGGCCACAACTAAAAAAAAAATTCCCATGATTTCATTTTTACTTTGGAAACGGTGTCTGTGAAATCGCTTGAAAATTGTATGGTGTATAGGGCTGTTTGCCTACAGGGAGTGTCCCTTGTACTGCACATATTACAACAAGCAAAGTATTTTAGTTTAAGTTACAATCATTGCAAATCTAACTACTTACAGTATTAGCGTGTGGAAGTGACCACCTTCATTGTGTTTGCGGTGGATAAGCATTTTTGCATGTTCATTAAAACAATACATTAAAATAATAGTTAACGGTTTGAAATTTTTTTTCCTTTCAATAAAGTCAACATGCATGTCGTCTCTGTGTGGACTTTAGACCCGTTATATCTCTAAAATATGACTGTTATGTTGCTATTCCTCTGCTACTGGCTACTGGAAAAACACCAAACTGTAATTTGATGATGGCTCATTGCTGAATTCTGGTTATGATATATAGCATTGCTTTGGCATCTCTAGACTTTTGCATTTTTCTCTCTGTAGACTTTGTTGGCCCCATTTTGAGGCATTCCATTGTGTTTTCAACTGTTTGAGCTTTGTGTAAAATATGATTAATAGGTGTTCCCATACTTACTTGTCTTCTTGCCTTTTCTGAGGTGGTTGATGGCGTAATTAGTATCACTCTTAATATTGATTCTCATTTAATTTCATTGCCACCACAGATTGTGGGTTCATCCAGTCTTAATTTGCACTATGCCACAATCTGACAAGTAAATCATCATATGACTTTATTAGCATCAGAGAGAGAGAGAGAGAGACACACAGTATGAGTCTGATCATGTCATGGCCTAAATTTCACTGCGGGATTGCGGGTATTGCGCATAATTTGTTCAAGTCCCGCAACTCTAGCCATCATAATGCTGTAATGCAAGAAATTCCCGCATAGCCTACACTTTTACAGCCTGTCTGATGACGTTAATATAATCATGAAGTGGCGTGAATGCGATGCTATTGACTGGACGGATCATCTACCAAGTTGAATTGAACATAGCCTCATGAAGACGCAGACACACGCACACGCACACGCACACACACACACACACACACACACACACAGAGAGAGAGAACCACTTTGCGCTTACGCAAATAGGCTACGCAACCATGAGAGGCTACTGGAACCATGGCAAACTTTTACATCTGGAGAGAGCTCATTGGTAACTATCCTGCTAGCTCAGATCACGTCTGCCAGTAATGCTCACTAAAATCATTAGTGAACATTGCAAAACACTTGATCCCAGAAAGATTGTCTTCGACTTGTTAGTTTTTTTAACATTTATTTTATCTAATGACATAGAAGACATCATTTGCATCCACATATCCTTACGCTCTATGCGCAACATTTATTCACTAGCCCAGAGCCTGTTTATTCTCTGACTAGCCTAAAACCGTCAGGATGAAGGCTAATTACTCTCATGTATTTCACACACAGGCACTCAATTACACCTACACACCACATTAAAGATATGCCTAAGTGTAATAGTTTAAATATCAATATGAAGCATTCAAATTACGTTTAGCTACTAGTAATTACTAGTAAAATACTATACATTATTAACTAAATACACTATATGAATTTAAAAAGATATGAAATAGAAACATATCACATAAGCCATCATTTTCAGTGTGTGGTGAGAGAGTAAAGCAGAATCTGGGATGGCCACTGTTGTGAATGATCCCACTATTCAATATTACTGATGATGTCAAGGTGGTGGGGGCCCCCAAATCAAGTACATTTTTAAGAAAGTATCGAAGAAGTATCGAAATCGCAATTTTTTACTTGGTATCAGAATCAACCCCCCCCCCCCCCCACACACACACACACACAATTGTGTAAATCCCCCCTATGAATAACCTAAGGGGGGAATCCCCCCCCCCCATTCTGAAAAATGAATCTTAAGCCCTGAGAGTACATCTGGACTTCATCTCCTGTAGTTGTGTGTGCTTTTAGTTTTAACAAAAATGACCCCATTCTCCCTCTATCAAGCGTTTAAGTTATTATGGTGTTCCATCAAGACAAGCACTTGACATTGTACTGATGTCTAAATGTCATAATTTCCAGTCTCTGTAAATGGACTGCATTTGTATGAATCATCTTTCTGAAAAACAAGCACAATTTTGAATCATCAGCTCATTTAAGTAAAGAAAACTATTTTTTGGGAAGCCAATTGCCACTGAAGCTCTAGTTGTGCTTTATACTTGATGGTTGAATGGTTTTAGGGCGTTTTCAAGATTCAAGATTTATTTTATTACATCTCATTATAGGTTTATAATAGAGTAAAATTTGTTGTGTTTTTTTTCTCCTCAAAAAATAAATAAATGAAAGGGTGTGTGTGTGTGTGTGTGTGTAGGAAAAAAAAAAAAAAAGTGCCTTGTTGTCTTCAGCATGAGTTTAGCAATCTAATTGCTTGGTGGAAGAAACTACTTTGGAGTCTGGTGGTACGAGCTTTCACGCTTCTATATCGTTTGCCAGATGGTAATAGCTCAAATAGTTCATGGTTGGGATGACTAGGATCATTCAAGATTTTTTTTGCCTTCCTAATGCATCTTCCCTCAAATAACTCCAGTATGGAGGGTAGGTCACAGCCGCATGACTGTGTGGCTATACACAGCACCAACACCATCATCAAGTTTGCAGAGGACACCACTGTAATCGGTGCATATGGTCTGTGCTGTACGCACAACTCTCTGAAGTGCTTTCCTATTGTATTGAGAGCAGTTCCCATACCATGCGGTTATGGTCCCAGTCAAGATGCTCTCAATGGTGCCTCTGTAAAAAGACCTTAGGATCTTGGGTCGCATACCAAACTTTCTCAATCGTCTGAGGTGGTACAGACGTTGTTGGCCTTTTTTAACAGTGTGCTGAGTGTGACTGTCCCAGGTGAGGTCTTCTGAGATGGTAACGCCCAGGAACTTAAAGTCTCTCACCCTCTCCACTGTCTCACCATTGATGTTAATGGCTTCAAACTGTTGTTCTTTCCGCCTGAAGTTTACTATCAATTCCTTCGTCTTGGACACATCCAGAGACAAGTTGTTTCCTTTACACCAATTCATAAGGTTGTTGATTTCGTTTCTGTAGGCTGTTTCGTCATTGTTTGTGATTAAACCGATTACAGTGGTGTCATCTGCAAACTTGATGATGGTGTTGGTGTTGTGTATAGCCACACAGTCATGCGTATACAAGGAGTAGAGGAGAGGGCTCAGAACACAA
Organism: Alosa pseudoharengus; assembly: GCF_046254945.1. NCBI lineage: Eukaryota > Metazoa > Chordata > Actinopteri > Clupeiformes > Clupeidae > Alosa > Alosa pseudoharengus. Next base: position 22,239,140 of record NW_027468718.1, on the reverse strand, counting down.
CCCTGCGGAGCTCCCGTGCTGATGGTCAAGGAGGAGGATGTGATGGAGCCCATTCTCACCACCTGTTTTCGTCCAGAGAGGAAGTCCAGTATCCAGCTACATAGGCTGCTGTGCATTCCTAGACTCCTGAGCTTGCCGTCGAGTATATTGGGGACAATGGTGTTAAAGGCCGAGCTGTAGTCTACAAACAGCATCCTTACATAAGTGTCTTTTTTTCTCCAGATGGCATCATCAGTAGATCTATTCTGTCTGTAGGCAAACTGGTGACGGTCAAGCGTAGGTGGAATCATTTTGCAGATGAAGTTCTTCACAAGCCTTTCAAAACATTTACTCACGATGGGGGTGAGGGCCACAGGTCGCCAGTCGTTCAAGCTGGTGATTTGGTTTTTCTGGAACAATAATAGATGACTTAAAGCTGCTTGATACAACACACGTGGACAGGGAGAAGTTGAAGATGTCTGTAAACACACCAGCCAGTTGCTCTGAACACACTTTGATTACACGGCCTGGAATCCCATCAGGTCCTGCTGCTTTCCGAATGTTGACTTGCTTGAAAGATTTCTGCATGTCAGCCACTGTGAGCATTAGGCCTGGGTCAGAGAGGTGAGAAATGGAGTTTTTAAGCCTATAGTTAGAATGTTTTAAGCCTATAGTTAGATTGTTTGGTCCGCAGCAGGTAACAAATCGAGTTTGGTCCACTTCAGTTTCAATATGCATTGTTTCTAGACGGACCAACGTGTAATAATTGAGCAGACTGCTCCCTCATCATCAAAGTCAAAGTCAAAGTCTGCTTTATTGTAAATTTCTTCACATGTCAAGACATACAAAGAGATCGAAATTACGTTTCCTACTATCCCACGGTGGAGACAAGACATATGTTACCAATTAGGTCCACAGACAAACATAACATTCAAGTAAACAATATAAAAAGTAAAAATAAGAAAATAAGAGCAGCAAAATTTGAGTTGAAATTGTGCAATTGTGCATACAGTAGACAGTCAATATAATAGTGCAAAAGTCAGGCCAATAAATGGCTGAGGTAATTCTGTTTGACCTAAGTATGCAAGTGGCATAGTGATGAAAGTTATGTAAGAGCAGCAGAAGTGTTTTCAGGACAACAGGACAACAACAAGTTGCAAAGTGTGCAAGTGTACAAGTGGAGTAATGCAAGTGGAGTAGTGCAAGGCAGCCATTGTGGGTCCAAAGTCCAGGATGTTATGTAGCTGAGGGTGGAGGGGGGAGAGGGGGGAGAGAGTTCAGCATCTTAACAGCCTGGTGTATGAAGCTGTTGGTGAGTCTGGTGGTGCGGGAGCGCAGGCTTCTGTACCTCTTCCCAGAGGGCAGTTGATCAAACAAATTGTGAGCGGGGTGACTTGCATCACTCACAATTGTGGTCGCCTTGCGGGTGAGGTGGGAGGTGTAAATGTCCTTCAGGGAGGGGAGTGAAGCACCAATAATCCTTCCAGCTGTGTTCACTATGCGCTGCACATATCATCAACAAGTGTCCGATGTGAGAGCCAGGTCCGATGTGCTAGCATCATTGGATGCGGGAGAAGGTGTTGAATGATCGACACAACATCCACTGGATCAACGACTTGGTTTTCTCCCTAGTATTTTGTCCATGTCTATCAACTTCCAGTTTTATGAAGTGAATCGCGCACTTTAAATTATGTTCTACTGACAAAGGTTTTTTTGCTTTTATTCGGCACTGTTGAACAGACCTCTGGTGATCACTGTTGTCCCTGAGCCATTTGCCGAATATTCCATAAATGTTGGTAGTCTTGTGAGTCGTGGAAAGTTGCTTTGCAATGTACATTTGACCCAACATCTATTTAGTAGGGGGGGATTATCAACAAAAAAGGGCCTAATCGTTACGCGGTGGATAGAAGCACCAAAATTGGTACAGACACTCTTTATGATGTATATCATCATTTGAGAAGGGGTGCCCAAAATTTCTGGTTCATTTAGGTCATTTTTTAAGGGGAAATCCAAGATGGCCACCTAAAACGACCCAAGGATAATAAAACATTACATAGTTGGACATCATGGTTTATTCTGCTACTTTATTATTTTACATTTGATATATATAGAGATGGTTAACAAATAATATGTGCAAGATAACCCATGAAAATAATCTTACATGCCTTTTATACAGCTTTAAAGGGGGGGAAACAGGCTTAAAATGGTCAGAATGACATGACTCCCCAAATGAATCCTTATCTAAGAAGTTAATTATTTATGTATGCATAACATAAATATTTTTAAAAACTTTTGGAAGAATCACTTAATAATTTTCAAAAGACAGTTTATTGCTAAAATGTCCACATGATCAGAGATCAAGCCCTAAATAGGGGCACAACTCATCGACCAAATGTTATGCCAGTGTTAGCGTTAGCATTAGCCAATGTAGAACCATAGATATATACACTAGATGTCGCCTTGACTACTGCTGTTCATTGGAACGAATGCGTCAATCGAGACGCCATTTTGCTTCAGTGATCCACTCCTCTATAATGCATTAGTTTCAATCTGGGCAAAGATCTAGCGAAAATAAAATCACCATAAATCGTCAAAATCTCAAGCAATCATCTAGTTTTTTGGGTTGTTCCAACTGACAGGCATGTATTTATGGTTGAGTCTAGAGTAAACTAAGCTTAAGACGATAATAAAGATACATTTTACCTGTCTAGCCCCATAGACTCCCATTCATTCTGCACTAGCTAGCGGCGGCCCCTAGAGGAACAATGAGTAAACTGCAACCAGGTTCGATACAATGAAAGTAAACAGGCTCTTCGTAGACAGGCTCTGGTTGAGGCCACATACCCCTCGTCTCGTTTACTCATGTAAGTTGTAATCTCACCAGAAGTTGCTGTAGATCTGTAGAACATTTACCTCTGCTACTACATAGGCTACGCCAGTCGTTACTTTTATAATCATGGGTCAGTGCCATGGGCAAACGAGATGTAGCTGAATTCATAAATGACAAAGCCATTAGAAAGGTGATTTTCTTACGTTTCAACAACAAAGAAGCCGATCTGCCATCGTTGTGAGAAGTTCCCAAATTTGTCGCTAATCGCTAAAAAGGTTTTCTATCGCTGGGGATGGCCAAACGTCGCTAAATAGGTAACGCTGACAATACAGGAGAACTAGTTTAGCGCTTCAGATCCCTGTACCAAGATGGCGGCGGTGTTGACGCATGCTGAGAAGCAGAAGGCGACATCTAGTGTATATATCTATGATGTAGAACCACTAGCTGGGTTTCAATTATCAAGCTAAATCTAGGCAAACAAAGGCATCCCTAGGCTAATTGTGTCCCCATGATCGCCTGGGGTGCGTATTTGTGAATCTGTGGGGCTTCCTGGGGGGTATTGTACCGTTATTTCGGGAATAACATTAGAAATCTTGTACTACAGTGTACTACAGTAACGGTAGCCATCTAGTATTTAGCTGTGCAGTATGTACATTGAGTAAACCTCCCTCATGATACCTTGACGTGCTAGTGAGAGAACTAGCAGCATGGGCTTTTAGCTCAATTACTAGCACGCTCGCCTCCCGATCCGAGATGCTAGAGAGCAAATATACATTCAGCCAGCTCAAAAAGCGCAAAATTATATGCTCTGTCTTCCAGAGAAGTATACACTACAATTCCAGCTGTTACTTGTCAACCAAAGGCCATCTCAGTGCCAAAAGTTAACCAAACCGAACTTAGCATGGGCAATAACAGAGGAGGAAAAGTGGGGTGAGCGTGCAATCAAACTGATGCTTCACTTCAGCCAGAACTGTCTGACCCACCTGCTATAAACTCACTCCTTCCTCTCTTTTATGAAAAAGTTGCCAGCTTTACCATGGTCAGACATGGTATGAATGTTGTAAAACAATTGACAGAGAACCTAAATTCCGGCCAGGTCCCAGTTATGGCATTTGACCAACCACTATATACATTTACAAAAATGGTTCAGTGGAGTGATCCAGAGATCCAGAAGTAGTTGAACAACTGCACTATGTGATAATGGGGTGGCTACCTCTGGAACAGCAGACTCCTTCTAAAGGGTGGGCTGCATGGAAACCATTTCCAGAAGTAAAGGATGCCTTCATTGCTATGACAGCAAATCCTTTTCAACTGCTTAGCCAGGAATCAAACATGTTTGCATTGCTGGAGAAGTACACTTGTGTTCTTTACGATAAGAAAACGGATCTTGAAAAAGTCAATGATCTCAGGAAGGACTTGTTTTCTCAAATATGTCTCTCAATGAAAAATATTCCTCCCACACAGGCTGCACTGATACAGCATTCAAATAGAGCAGTGTACCAAGCTAGCATTTGGTCCAAAGGTCTGCAGGCTACCCAGTCAGTGCCTTCTCCTGAAAAATATGGATGGACCAAATTAGATGATTTTTGGACACCTTTATGGACACTTTTACCAGAGGCAGCCAAAGTATGTAGAGAACCTCTTAAATGTGGCAGCAAAGGTGAGCCTCTCTGCTCCTGAAAGTGCCGATGCCAAGATGCTGGGTTGCCTTGTACAGTATTATGCCAATGTGCCAGAGCATGTGAATAGATGCAAATATGCAGTATGTAGACTAGGACTAACAGGGCGTAGCACCAAATTCTGGGCCCTATGCACAAGTGGTGGCCATGCCTATTCCCACTTGTCCCCCCACTACGACGCCCTTGAGGACTAATGTAATCTAGTGTGGTGTTTTACTGTGTCTTAAGAAGTTGCAGGGGACATGTGTGCTTAATTGTATGTTTTTTATGAGGTCTGCCTGAGGTGCTTGAGTGTCTGTGTTTATAGTATCCTTGAGACAATTGGTGGATATAGCCATAGTGTAGCCGTATTGTCTGCTTAAAACAGAGGCATATCTATGACACTTTTACCTAATTTCATGCTTTTAGGAGGTTGTTTAGGTGGCCTTTGAAATAGCTGCCAATTGTGTGGATAGGCAGTGCAGCCTTTTTTCAATTTCTTTAAAAATTCACTTCCCGTTTGAGATTTCTTGGAGTAATCTTCCAGGATAACGTAGACCCAAGGGACATATATCAAATTTCAAGCTTTTAGGAGGTTGTTTAGGTGGCCTCTGAATCAGCTGTCAATTATATGGGTGGCCATTTTGAATTTCTTCAAAATCTCACTTCCTGTTTGAGATATATTTGGTCACCCCTTCTATGATGTCTTAGGGTCACCCAAGGATATAAGCTTTTAAGAGGTTGTTTAGGTGGTGAATGAATTAGCTGCCAAATTTGTGGCGGGGAGCACAGCATTTTTCAATTTCTTTACAAACTCACTTCCTGTTTGAGTTATTTTTGGGCACCCCTTCTATGATGTCTTAGGGTCACCCAAGGAATATATAAGCTTTTAAGAGGTTGTTTAGGTAGTGTATGAATCAGCTGCCAATTTTGTGTCGGGGAGCGCAGCATTTTCAATTTCTTTAAAAACTCACTTCCTGTTTGAGATATTTTTGGGCACCCTTCTAGGATGTCTTAAGATCACCCAATGAACATACATACCAAATTCCAAGCTTTTTAGAGGTTGTTTAGGTAGTGTTTGAATCAGCTGCCAATTTTGTTGCGGGGAGTGCGGCATTTTTCAGTTTCTTTAAAAACTCACTTCCTGTTTGAGATATTTTTGGGCACCCTTTCTAGGATGTCTTAGGATCATCCAAGGAACATGTATACCAAATTTCAAGCTTTTAGGAGGTTGTGAAGGTGGCTTTTGAATCAGCTGTCATTTGTATGGGCGGCCATTTTGAATTTCTTCAAAATCTCACTTCCTGTTTGAGATAAATTTTGGACACCCCTTCTAGCATGTCTTAGGATCACCTAAGGAACATATCTACCAAATTTCATGCTTCTATCCACCGCGTAACAATTTTTCACATAATCTCCCCTACTAATTAGACATTTGAGCCTCCTCACATGTCCATGGTTCATGTTATTAGGACCCATCTTGCATGCCATTTGATCAAGAAGTCTCAGTTCACTGCATTTCATTAACTCCCATAATTCATTCAACTACTTCAACTAGATATTGTTGAACCTATTTGTTTATGGTTGCTTTCTCACCAGTGGGACCGCACCAGAGTTCAGATCAAGACCACTTCTTTTTTGGAGGTCTCAGACTGATTAATTTGGTGCACACTTGAGTGTGATTGTTGCATTTCAAACAAAGCAAACAAATTGAAACAAGTAAACTTTTTACTTTTTATTGTATTGGTTACCAAGCTCTTTAAGTGCCACTGCTGAAGGGAAAGGAAAATAAAGACAACTTGAACTGAAGAAAGAGTACAGCTGGGAACAGCTGGAGATTAGTTTAGGCCAGACACATACTGACTCAGTGGAGGGTGTGGCCCAACTTCTGCAGCCATGTATAAGGAGCTCTTTTATCTGTGATGAATTGACCAATGATGATTGCTTTTGAAGTTAATTATGAGCATACCACATCTGAAAACTACCTAGTAGTTGAGTGATCTCCTCAGCTGGGAGCCTTCCCCTTAGGCTGACCACAGGGCCTTGCTGCTGCAGTTCAACCACTGAGCCTCACTGGCAAAACCCTTTTATGCTCTCATGGATCCAATATCCTGGGATATGCAGTGCCAAGTTTTCTGTTTAGGATTTTGTCCTGTTGAGTTTCTGAACGACTACCTGAGTGAATGATTGTAGGAGTGCTGAGAATGTAAAAGCTTAGGGAAACGGAATGGAGTGCACTCAGAATGTTTTGTTGATTTTGCCAGCAAGCATGACGCATCCTTTATATATAAACACACAGAGATTGATGTCCACTCTAGATGTAGATGGATGCCTGGGCTCAACATTCTTTTTCATGTGCCTCCCCTGGAATGGAGTTGCTGAAACTCTACGCAGAAGGGTGTTGCGACTGCAAATTGTAAATTTGCAGATCAGATTTCCCCCATCTCTTCCTCTCTCTCGCTCTGTGTGCTCCTGCGATTTTTAGCCGTGTTTATGCCGGTGCCCTGTGGAGCATTGATTTTGTGGCGGAATACCGTACCGTCTGTGGAAGTGTGGCAAAAGGAATGAGGTACAAACAAGGCATACGCATGCCGGGTGTGTCCTTCTCCTCTGGGAGCCATTATCAGCACCGCTGATGCAGGAAATAGATTCAATGCAGAAAATAATACCCTTGAATAATTAATCAGATAGGTTTAAAATGTGCAACAAACACAGACTTCTCTCTGGGGGAAACAGGCGAGGTGACTTTGCGTGCACCAGTTTAAAAGCTGCTGTGCTCACCCCTACAAGAGAAACCCAAATGCTGTCAGTAATGAGATTTAGAAGATAGACAGAATTGTGGGTTACCACTAAAAGCCCAGCTACATGTGACCTGGCCTGGTAATCAGTTCCAGCACCAGAGTAATTGGTTATGAGATATTTTGTTTTTGTTGGAAGAGCTTAACAATGTCGTCATTGTGGATATTCAACCATACAGATGGTGAGATACAGTATTGTCATGTGGAGGCAACTGTGGGTACGTTTTCTTGAGCTGCCAGTGGGAGTGTTTCATTTTGAAGTTATCCAAAAGTGAATCTGTGCCTTTTAAATTGCCTATAATCCTAGTGGTGATACGTAGGCTCCAAACAGACAGGCACTGAGGATGGGGGGGGTCACCCAAAATGTTTTTTTGCACAACACATGTCAATGATATCATGTAGTCTGTATAAGACATTAAACAAATCCAGAGTGGATTACTCAGCCTCCAGTATTTTTTACCTTTTGAATATGAGCTTCAGTGTTGTTTTGAGTGTTCCTTTTTGGGCCGCAGCAATATTATCTCAAATTTAATTTAGATTTTTGCTCTTATCCTGGTGTGCTGAATGATAAATCCCACTTGATAAAAATTGTGTAAGTATAAGTATATATACTCTTTTGATCCCGTGAGGGAAATTTGGTCTCTGCATTTATCCCAATCCGTGAATTAGTGAAACACACACAGCACACAGTGAACACACAGTGAGGTGAAGCACACACTAATCCCGGCGCAGTGAGCTGCCTGCAACAACAGTGGCGCTCGGGGAGCAGTGAGGGGTTAGGTGCCTTGCTCAAGGGCACTTCAGCTGTGCCTACTGGTCGGGGTTCGAACCGGCAACCCTCCAGTAATAAGTCCGAAGCGCTAACCAGTAGGCCACGGCTGCCCCGTGAAATACATAAATTGGAATCATGTGTAGCCATTGTTTGTCATTCGCATAAGTAACTTCCCCTAAACACTATAGAGAGGTGTTGTACCGTGTGGAAATGGCACAGATGTTTGTCGTGCTATACTGTGCACATGTGTTCCCTGCAAGGCCAGGTCTGTGCAGTGAGAGAGTCTGCAGAGTCTCCAAAGTATGTTCCCTCAGCCTATACATGCTCAATTGCCCATTCATTGTTCAAAATAACATGTCTAGTCACATGAACAGCAAACAGTTATTGTTAAAGGCCTACGTCTGCAGTTTTCTCTGTCACTTTATAAGTGCTCACTCTCTACCTACCTTAAATCACCGTTGATGATCATCTAATAATCTATTAATCATGTGATCATGAACATGAAATAAACTAAACTTTAGGCCTATTATGATGTTCTTTTTACATTCATGCGTTTTTATATTCCACAATTTTCAAAATGTATATTTCCTTGCATTGGGGAGACGATAGTCTGAATAAGAGTGCTAGAGGCGACCAAACGTAAAATATTCTAAGAAAAAATAAGAAAACATTGGTGAACCCCAAAAATGAGTGGGTTTTTACAAAATAATAAGAAATCAGAAATACAAACAAAAATAATCTGTTAGTATATCATTTCTTTCACAAGGCCCATTGCCACATATGTATGTTAGCGAATTCTGACGCCTTCTCATCAACAAAGTCTGCAAAAAGTCTTCACTAAAAGCTGACTCTACAAGGAGCCCACAGGGGTGCCTCCTCTCTGCCTATTATATTTGTCAAATCAGGCAGATCTGAGCTCACAAGGATGTGCTACTAAAGTGTTGTAAGTCTGTAGAGGTTTGGACATTTAGATTTGCCATTCACTTCAATAGAATGCATGCTGCCTGCATGAGGTGAACTACCCCGGACTGTAAAGTTGCAGGTCTGAGACTTTTCTGTGGTAAGAGGTTAGCTGCCTCATCAGTTTAAATTGATATGCTGAAAAGATGCCTCTCAGGAGCTAGAGACTTGTATTGAGTGAGTGAGTGAGTGAGTGAGTGAGTGAGTGAGTGAGTGAGTGAGTGAGTGAGTGAGTGAGTGAGTGAGTGAGTGAGTGAGGAGAGAGAGAGAGAGAGAGAGAGAGAGAGAGAGAGAGAGAGAGAGAGAGAGAGAGAGAGAGAGAGAGAGAGAGAGAGAGAGAGAGAGAGAGAGAGAGAGAGAGAGAGAGAGAGAGAGAGAGAGAGAGAGAGAGAGAGAGAGAGAGAGAGAGAGAGAGAGAGAGAGAGAGAGAGAGAGAGAGAGAGAGAGAGAGAGAGAGAGAGAGAGAGAGAGAGAGAGAGAGAGAGAGAGAGAGAGAGAGAAAAAAAATTATTGTAAGGTATTGCAGTTCTGATGTGATTCCTCTTTAAGAAACCTCACAGAGTTTCATATCAGGCTATATGGCAAATATACACTATAGGCCCCACATGCAGCACCCAATGAATGGACTGCAAATTGTCAAATATCATCCACATTTTAAGTCAATGATTGACTTATTGGTAGAGTAATTCCAACAGTCTTACACTTTTAATATTCTGTTTTCTCCACAATTGTTATGTTCAAGGTTCCAAAGTCATTAACTTTTTTGTCACCAGATATATTTATTTGACTGGATAACAAATAATGGATATGGCACAAAAACATGTTTGATGTGCAGACACCAAACAGGAAATAGAAGAGCTTTCTGTAAAAAGCCTGTTTGTCTTTCTTATCATTACAATTTGTATTTGGGGAAGCAAACATTTGATTATAAGTGGCATAATGAGCCAACATCTTTGTCATTGTCATGGGTAAACCTGAAGCACATCCCCTTTGGTCATTTGCTAATAATACCTTAGATTTCAAATGAGCCATTTGTAGAAGGCAGGCAGTCTTAGAATTCTGTGTTTTGGGGCTTTACTTTTTATTTATTTAGAAATTACATAATCAGAAGCACAAAGAAGAAGGATGCTGGGCGACTGACAGGCTGGTAAGGAAGACTGGCTCTGTAGTGGGAGCTGAACTGGAGTGTATCACTTCAATATCTGACAAAAGGACCCTGAACAAACTGATCAACATCTTGGACAATAAAAGCCATCAGCTGGAGACTTCGCTCACTGCCATGCACAACTGAAAGGCTGAGGAAGTCATTTGTCCCCAGGGCCATTGAACTGTTCAATGCTTCACAAGAGGAGAGATAGACTTCTCTGCTTAGTCTGTCTGCCTTTTCACCCTCTCCATGTTTGAGTACTGACTGCCCACTACTGCTTTACTACTGTTTTACTACCGTTTTACTAATGTCCACAGCCTAATGTTTTTACTACTGTTTTCCTGCTACACTGTTTTTCATGCTATATTAGCACACATGATCAATGGCTTCTGCTACAATACTGAATGGCTGTAACCCTATTACCTCAACCTGTTTTTGCACTGACATAGTTTTTTATAGTTTTTTTATAGTTTTTTATATTACCTTGTCTACATTATACTTTACTCTCCTATTTGTCCATATTATTTATGCTGGTCTCTAGACCTTATAATTGCACTGTTGGACTAATGTTGGACTACTTTTTTCACCTTCACCATGACACTCACTCTCTTCAGCACCTTACCATGCACACATAACTAAAGGACTACTGTTGGACTACTTTTTGCACCTATACCATGACACTCACTCTCTTGAGCACCTTACCATACACACAGAACTACAGGACTACTGTTGGACTACTTTTGCACCTTCACCATGACACTCACTCTCTTGAGCACCTCACCATGCACACAGAACTACAGGCCCTGTCACTACAAGCGTCTCATGCTTGATCACCCTCAAGCACACTGGATTTTTTTACATTTAATTTATATAGTGTATTTCTGCTGTAAGTGCATGTTGTGTGTGATGTCTGTATGCTACTGAGACCCCCTGAGTTTCCCCTTGGGGATCAATAAAGTATCTATCTATCTATCTATCTATCTATCTGTCTATCTGTCTATTTATCTATCTATCTATCTATCTGATTAGTTTAGATTTATTTAACAACTGAAATTCTCAAGGTGAAACCTCACTGTGACAGATTTATTCTATGTTAAAATTTGGTGAAACATTAATTAGAGCAATAATTGTGTGTGAGACTTAGATATCTATTTCATTACAGGAAGTATACTTAGTCACTGAGAATTACAAGTAGAGTTTGTTTGAATCTACTGGGAAATGCCATCTGAAATTCAAGCAAATGTCAACATTTTGTTTTCCCATTTCACAGTTGTAATTCGTTTTTTGTCTTCTCCATGTTGTTTTAAGAGAGTAAGGGCTTGTACATTTACAAATGTCAATATTTGACCTTTAGGTTGTGTTCCTGTCTTATTCAGGATTAAAGAAACTTTCTGAGCTGTTGGTGTCAATACATTGTTTGAAGGAGTAAAACATGCATTGCATTATTCTCCTTGTCCCCGTTATGTCCAAATGCATGCAGATATAAAATGCATACAAATGAAAGCTTTTCTTTTTCAGAGTGTCTATTTGCACCCGGGTACTAGTAGCACAGTGAGGCTCTCATTTTTTTGTATTATTATTTAAGGCAAACACAAGTGCGCATGTGCAAGTCTACTAATGATTGAAGTAGCATAAAACACACAAGGTTCAAATATGAAAATGCTGAGAAACCTACATTCAACACAAAATATAGCCATTGCTTTATTGCTGTTTTGTAATGGTAATAGGCTAAAATAGCCGATGACCTAAATTTAGCACACATCAAATACAGAAACGTTCATACATGTTTTTACATCAAAAAAGTCAATATAACAAAGCGGAAATAACGAAGCGGTAGCTGTAAGCGTAGCACAACGCTCAGACCATAATAAGTTCTATCTCGTTCCTAAGTAACACAAACGGTTTGCCTAATATTGAATAAGCTAGTGTTGCGTTTTGAAAGTTAAACCAAGTTCAACGCTCAGCTTGTTCAACACTAGCGTTACACTAGCGCTGCCACTGTTCCACTGCTGAACCATAGAGAACAAGAGAACAATAAGAAACCTGCCGCTTGCCGCTGGTCAGTGTGATCCCCGCCTTTTATATATATATATATATATATATATACACACACACATACATACACAGTGTATGTGTCCTGTAGTGTTAAAGGTACACTATGCAGGTTTAGGTACTTTTAGAGCTCCTTTTAGTCGCGATGTATTTATGTTACTCTACTAAATAGCAAACTTCTCGCGACTTATCCCCCCCTTTATACCTTGAGGTGTATACAGTCGTTCAGACTTTTTTCATAAAAATAAAATTGTGCCATGTGCACAAATTGTATGTGATGGGGTCTTTGTTTACATTTCCAAGTACATTATCAGCATTTTCAGCTTACCTTTAGCTCATTAGTAGCTTCTGGTTTGTGTTGCCGTTAGAACTTTGTTATATCACCACACTGTGCAATGTTGTGAGGTCAAAATATTTCAGCGATTGAAATGAACCTGCTATCCCAAGGCATCACTGTTCTGCATCCTTGTAAGTTCTGCATCTTCATATGTTAAACAATTATGTTCCTTTGTTCATTCTGCATCTTCATTGATAAAACAATGATGTTCCTTTGTTCATTTTAAATAATAATACAAGTTTCAAATATATCCTATTCTTCTATTCCCACTACAACTGCTTGCTTAGTATTTGCCTTAAATGACTTTAAAGGATCAGCAGCATCAGCCACACATCCCTTTGGAGACAATACACTTTATTAATCCATTTCCTTTATACCTCCTAGACGTCTCTTTTGAGCTCCACCGCCATCCTTGATGGGGAAGAGCAACTGCTGTGAGAACAGGGCCCTGATGAATACCGTGTAAATCAGTGTGAACAGGATATGAGCAGTACATAAGATAACACAGATGTCATGGAGTGAGGGGACTAGAAAGCACTTTTCCCACCAGCAGCGCTGCCTCCTTTAATTAGCATTACAGTTGGAATGCTTTGTGAGTGCCTTTGTCAGATTGTGAATGAACAGTAAGTGGATGCATTTATGGGAATGGCTTTCGAGAGTCATTTGAGGGCTGAGACAGTCTGACTTTTGATCTCTCTGAGTCAAGTCTGAATTAATTTCTGTGTAGGCGGTGAACGCTGACATTGATCAATGTCAGTGGTTGCCCAGAGTAAAACAGATATGGCAAATGTTGTTTGGAAAACCCACTAGGTCAGTTGAGGTTCTCTCCTAGGTTGCCCTTAATCAGAAATCAAAACGAATTCCCTCTGTTGTCTTGTGACTGTCTTTGTATCCCCACACAACCTTTATTTCCCCCCAGCATGCTACACTTAGCTTTCAGTGATTTAAAAAAAAAAAAAAATTTTTACTCCTTTCAAAACTTGAGCAAAGCACAATGCTCAGTCCCATTTGGGCCCATAAGACTGCTGGCATTATGACATGCAGCCTGTTTCCAACTTAGCTAGAGATGATCTCTTTGCTGTTGCTGCTCTGCAGGGACTTGCCATATTCTCTGTAAAAATCAACAGTGGCTGATTAGGTCAGAGAACGAGGGTGACGAGGTTCAACATGGGGTGTCCGCTAATGCGGTCCTGCACAGAAAAACTTCTGGAAGATTCACAATCGAAATTACAATGTGGTTCTTACAGTCATTTTAGATGTGTGCCCCTTGATCCATGCTCATTTAACATGTCCACATAGGATGTTTCTTGGATATCATACCACACTACCATAGTCTGATATGGTAATATTAATTAGCTGAGTGCCATCGTTTCAGGAAGCTAATTATGCCAGGAACATGATTTCCTGATCTTATCTGGATAAGACTGAGTGGTATATCTTGATACTCATTCTCAGCCTAGTCTGTGGAGTTGTAATTACAGTATGGTGTGGATTGAACACCAGCAAATTGACTGAGATTAAAAAATCATTATCAGTCTCTAATGAACATGCTTTGTTGGCTCTTGTGTTATTATAAACACAATGGATCAAATTTAACAAACCAGGCCAGCAGATTGCTGCTAATAATTAGTGGTAGATGTCTGCCTGTTGTCCAAACCGTCCATCAACTGATGTCTGCGAGGAAGAGTAATGCGTTCTTCGTTCTAGACCCAGGTTAAGATATTTTGTGTTAGCCAAAACTTTTTAATTAATCGTCTGCGGACACATCTGCCAATACAAAAAGTAAGTACATTATTTATTTCATTCAAGCCTCCACTCATCCTTTGGGGATTAAAATTGTGCTGGGTGAGCCCTGACCTCCTCGTATCTTTTCATTTTATGGCCTTCATAAGTCGTGAGATGATCCCCTTTGATGTGGAGTATTATATTGAGAAATGAGCAGAGTGGATAGTCCAGATAGCATTACTGTGATGTTACAATTTCCCACAGAATGAAAGTGGTTTGGCAGTCTTGCTGGTAATATCACTGGAAATTAATGGTGGGGTTGCATGATTGAGAGCCAATCACTTTTACATCACTATTGCACACACCTCTACTGTCATACACGTTTCCTGAGAAGTGAGAGTTTCAATGCAGTTATGCTCCGAGCCATTATGCCTTAGACATGGAGTTTTGGGATAAACGTTTGATTATTAATATGGATATATTATTAATGTTTCTGCTCTTTTCTTTCTCTTGGCAACTTTTGTGTTTGTAGTAAGAGTTATTATAACTTTAGAGGGAAGAATATATGTGAGGTTCCAGGCATTGCAATACCCCAAAACAATGCGTATTGGAAGTCATTTTTAATCATATTGAAACAGTGGTTTCTTAATTAAATTATTTTGCTTAAGTAAATAATCCATTTTATTAGCATGGATGGATTATATATGCATTTAAGCCTTCTTTAAGTACACATTTCCACTTTTACATGTTCTTCATTCATTTTATTTGTTTGTAATGCCAAATTAGACAATGTAGGTTCATCGTCATGTCTTTATCAGTTCCTGAGAGTGCCAGTTAGCAGGACAGCCGTGGTAATTCATTGTTATGTGATGTGTGGAATATCCCAGGACAGAATGGTCAGCAGTAACAACTTATGAGATAGGGAAAGGTTGTAGTCCTGCATTAGCTTTGAGCAGAGGACATCCTCCCTGGGATCTGCTACTGTGCACTGGTTATCCACAAGGTTTGTCTTGTTATAAATACACAGTCTTGGGAAGAGGCTTCTGACAGCCATGGCATTTTCTATGATTAGAGAGATCCCACAGCGAGCAGCAGAGGAAGCCAATGGCCAGCCTAGTGCACAATTAATAGATTTAGGTTTGTATTGGAGGGCAGGTTAGCAGGATAAGTGACCTTAGATCCTCCAAAACCCCCTAATGTCATTCACAGGGTTTTAATAAAGCGGTGTTCTGTATTGGCCATTCCATCCACTAGCTCTTACAGTGGATGGAATGGCCGTGCTTATCCAGTTTGCATAATACATTGATTTGAAATAAATTGACCCACTTGAGGATTTTCCCCTGAGAGTCCTCTTGATTGCAGTCTAAGTGGCATGGGTGTTAATCCATAGTGTGTATTGGCACAGATTGCACTGGGTAGAGAGACGCGTGCAGTTTCCTGACTGTTTCATGTCACGGGAAACAGAAGTGACTTCACCCCCCCCCCCCCCCCAAATATGTCCCCCCTCTAGCTACTCCATGTTGGTCATGGTTAGTTGGGGCTTAGCTTGGTGTGTCATTCAAAATAATCATCAACTAAAGAAAGATTTTGTCTAGAGAGTGTCTTCCAACTGTGTATGTTTATGTGGACTGCTTTATCTTCTCTGCACATGTTTTTTGTATAGTTTAGTTCAGCTTATGTATGCATGAATCTTTTAATGACATGCTTCATATGGAGTGAGACAATATCTGTTTTTATCAATCTGTTTTCTCAGGCAATGCAGCTCAAATTAACACTGTGGGGAAGATGTTGCCATAGTGTCAGTTGCATCATTTATCACTGCAACTGTTGCTATTTTGCTGTCCGGTTGAAGTGCATTCAATGCAGCCTTTCAGCACTTCAGTATTTCATTCAGAGTGTGCTTAAATGAGATGTGTCAAATTTGCTAATTGTTTTTAGCCATTTATCTTAACCTGCTGGGACTTGGTGGGGAGGAAAGAAATATGTCTGTCTTATAAAGGATTGTAGCATATTGGTCATGGGTAAATCTCTGTGAAGAGCACCTATAGATCAAAAAGATTGTTGATTTTGCACCCTCTCTCTTTGATGGAGGCAGAGGTCTTGTCCCCCTGTGTAATAATTCTGTACATTTGATGAAGCCTGAAGGGGCTATCACCTTGTACACGGTATGTGCTGCACTCGCCGCTAGGTTGCTCTTGGTTGAGGTTGGGCTCAGCGCAAAACACCAACGACTTACTGCGCGCCGCAGTCAACATAAAGTTCAACTAGATTGAACTTTGACCGCGGCACACGCAGGAGCGGCGAAGCTGCAAAATGGGCGCTTGTGCTGCGCTTTGCTCAGTGCAGCGGCAGACCAATGTTTGCGCGCGCAAGCCGTTGACTATAATGCATTTCATAGCGCATGCCGCGTGTAATGTGACAGGCCCTTGACCCTGGTCGCAAACATAAAGTTTAGTGAACTGCAGCACAGATGAATGTGTGGCATCTCTGGCAAGAGCCAAGCTCACTTCTCTCTCAGACAGAGTTTAGGAGAAGAAGGTTCCAGGCCTTTACAAGGCTCCATGGGGTTCCCCCATTATTCTTTGGCCTTGTCTTCATTTGCTCTGTCGTCTCCTCACTCAATCTCCTCAATCACGTCTAGCAAACAATCCATAGGAGCAGACCCTCTCTGAGTTTGACCTTCCCAGCTGCGGATGCTTTTGTGTTGTCCATTTTCTCAGAGTATCACAGAAAGGAAAGAAAAAAGAAAAAAAAAACTCGCAGAATCCCCGAAACTAGGGTCAGTAAAATTCACCATTTCAAGCGTGGCGTCTGTAAGCCGGAGAGCCCAACCAGCTTCTCTGACGGTATTGCTCACTACCTTTAGGACATGGCGAGGGCGAGGCAGCGCCGCGCCGCACTGCTTTTGAGGAGCGCGTGGCACTGCACTCGGAATCTATGAGTAATCCCTCCTCCCGTCTTTGAACTTAATCCTCTCAACAGGCGCTGACCTGGGGCCCGGCTCACTGAGCGCACATCAAGAGACCTGCTCATATGCATATGTGCTCTCATCCACGCCACAAATCAGAAATGACTGCCTCTGCTGCTCGTGCAGGCGATGACGTGCATTTCAAAAGAGACAGAGATGCTTTTATTTTGTCGAAGAAGACACAATGGTTTCCAGGGTCTTTTACAAATACTGTGAAATTAGACTTGGACTATCCATCAGGGAGCTTTCTGAAAACCCCTTATTTTTCATAGCATAAAGGAACGAACCTGACTTCAAAGCTCAAAATGTTGAATGTTTGAAGTCTCCTTCTCTTTGTTTTTTTCCCTTCAACTTTGTTCTTTTATTATTTATTTTTAAGTGGGCTGTACAGTTGTAAGACCTCCAGTGTTGTAATGCTGGGATGTTAAGATGGTAGATTTTTCTAGGATTATTTCTTTCTGTGATATATATATATTCACAACTCACATCAGTGATTGATGTATTTATGTGTCCAACACAAATCCTTAAATAATTCTGTGTAAGCAGTGCTTTGCTGAATAAAGAGCCCCCTCCTAGCTGAGTGTTGAAAATAGTTACCCTAAGATGATATTTTAAAATGTTTGTACAATGCTGTATGCAAATATTTATTTAGTACTGTAAGCACAATACATGCACTATACATCATATAAATTAACTTGCTTGTGTTTTTATTTTGTTTACTAAGCAAGAAACTTGACTTGAACTCCCTCCAGATGTGAGTGTGACTCCACATACAGGTACAGCCAGCATTCGGACAGTGTGGGGGGCCTTGATTGGATAAGTTAAAGTTTCTTCCTGGTTGCTGATTGTGGCCAGCTGGGTTCAGGCGATGGTTTGGGCACAACACACCACAACCAGCAAGACTAGTGGTGTAGTGATATGAATCCAATAGCTGGACCAGCAACACACCACTCTGGATTGTGTTTCTCAAAAGCATTGTGCAAATGCAGTCTATTTTCTAAAAACAGACAGAAGTCAAAATGATAATGTCCTCATCATTTATCCATTATCGTCCTCCTGTAGCTCCAAGAAAGCATGGATCTAGCAATGCTAAAGTCAGGGTTTAGCCACTCAGAGAGCGAACATACTGATTGAATATGTATGTATGTAATTCTCTTTTTGGGTGAAAGCGTTTGCTAAATGAATAAAAGTTAATGCAAATTTAATGATGGTCGTTGCACAACAACCCTTCCAGGAGATGCGTCCCTTGATTGGTTGTTGATCCAATCGCTTCAAATTGAATTCAGATCAATGTTCAGACATTGGAAACTTCCTACTGAAGCTTTTCCAGACTAAAGTGAGCAGAGTAAATAATGGTCGATTGGTGCCAGTCTGGTCGTCTCAAAAAAACATGACAGAGGAAAAAACACAGAGGAAAGGCTGTGTTTTAAATCTTAAAATAGCTCTGCTCGTAAAATGTCACCCTGATCAAGATGCTCCCATGAGACTGAAATGGGGAGGAGAGAGAGGACAGCAGTTCAGAAGGCTACACTATTAATGTGTTAACTGGATGCGTAGACAGACGCACAAAAAAGCGCAGCCTTGCTGTTTGTGATTACAGGGCACCAAACACATCAGTCTTTCGTCAGCATCCGTGAAATGCGGTCATAAGGTTTTCTGGGCTCTTGGACTGAAGTGTACTGGGACTCCCCGCCCCTATTAAAAACGAATGCTTTTTAGACACATTTTGCGGTTTCAGTTACGATGCTGAAGACCACAGGGAGAACAAGGCAGTAATGTAGATTACTGAACACCATGGCGTTCACAATAAGCTTTCTTCACAGCTGGTTTTGTGTTTCAACGGTTTTTGAGTCTTTGGTGTATAACGTGTTGAAACCACCGAGGAAAAAGTGCCTGACATCTAAGAGGGGTGTGGAAAGAGCTCAGTATGGATTGAATTGCATGACATTTAGCAAAATGCAATTAATTATCTGTTGATATAATCAGTTTAGCAATCACTCAGTTTTGCAATTTTTTTCTGCAATGAATAATTCATTCAAATGTCTGCAAATAGTTTTATACAGACACTTGTTCCACCAAAGCACCCTTTGATGTTCTGTGGTGTACATGGATGGTTTCACTCCCAACAACTTACAATATGTGAGCTCCCAGGTAATCAACTGTTTTTCTCAAGTTAGTTTATTTCCCCCCTTCCATTCGTCAGAAACTGGAGAGAGTTGAATTCTCGGATCTCTCGGTTTTTTTCTCTCCATCTTGACACTCTGGCTATGTTGCATGAGCTCATGGGCGCTGTTTTCAGTAACTCTTTAATTAATGAGTGATAGGCGCGCACTGAAGCAGATCACCTCACCGCCATGTGTAAATAACCTTTTGCCGACGTCCCCCCTTCCTCTGCCACAGCTGACGGGGCATTAAGTTGTGAAGACTTTATCTGTGGCAGCTAGTGTGGGGAGTTTAATTAAAATTCCAGACTTAATGGAGTCACAGCTGTGAAGATAAAGTTTGAAAAAAAAAATCAATTTGATTTTTCTTTGTATGGATAAATATATTTAATAACAATCAGAGAGGATATTAGTGTGTGTTGCACGGATGCACTTAAAGGTGACTTTGCTCTATCCTTAGCTTTTGGTTGCAGCTTTGCATAAGCATGAGGTGATGAACTAGAATGCTGGCCCTTAAAATGCATCATGTCAGTGTATTTGCAAGGGAATTTTAAAGTGACTGACTGCATAGTATCGTGCATACTGGTTCACTGTGGGAATATTTAGACATAGGCCTACATTTGACATTTCTCCGTTACATTGGCATCATGTGTTGTTAGTTAGCTCAGGGATGTATCACACAGTAGCCACGTCGAGCATAATTTCAAATCCCTTTTCAGAAAACCCTTTGACTCCCTCATGTTTGTTTCACTAACCATATGGCTCTTGATTTCCTCCTTCTCTCTGTGCCTGTAGAAGCGGGCAGGGAAGGGTGAGTGGCGAGGTCAGAATCCACTGCATCGCCGCCTCGAGGTGAGCAAGTTGGTCCGTGTACACTGGTGAGTCCGTGCCTGTGTTTTTGAGGAGCGGGCGGGCAGAGGCAGGGACAGCGTGGGTACGTCGGCCTGCCTCACACCAGTGCCGCTGGGAAAACATTTATTTTGTGTGACCTTGTAACCCTGTAGGAAGAGTAATTGGTCTCTAGATTATTCATGTTTATTGTCATTCTGTGTTCATCAAGCCGCCCTAATTGATGCACGGAACATTCACTGTTTTTCCCACAGGCATACACATGCACGTACACCACCTCCGCCTGTGTACACATGTTCACTCTTACACACTTACACACACACACGCACACACACACACAATATGGATATGTGAAAAATGCAGGTCCAGTCCTCATGCTTGTAGATAGATAGATAGAGATACAGTAGATAGATAGATAGATAGATAGATACTTTATTGATCCCCAAGGGGAAATTCAAGGTCTCAGTAGCATACAGACATCACACACAACATTCACTAACAGCAGAAAAAGTAATTAAAAGAATATAATATAAACACAACAAGCAATAAGGACAGTAGAAGATAAAGAATATACTAAAATACAAATTATACTAAATAACTAAATTTGGCCTGGTTCATTTTATAAACAGTTTGTTATAAATCAAGGCTGTTATAAATCAAGTTAATTTAAACTGCAGATATACAGTATGTGTCCACTAAATCTAACTAAATCTAAATCAAGTCTAAGACAGTAACCACATAGTGGGTGATTTAGCATGAGACGCTTGCAATGACTGAGGCAGGGACTGAGCCTGTGATTCTCTGTGCATAGTAAGGTAAGGTGTTCTGTGAGAGTGAGTGTCATGGTGATGGTGCAAATGAGTAAGCCCAACAGTGCAACCGTGCAATAAATATGTACATATAGAGGCAGGTAATATAAAAAAAAACTATAGAGAAACTATATATATATATATATATATATATATATATATATATATATATATATATATATATATATATATATATATATATATATATATATATATATATATATATATATATATATATATATAAATAACTATATTAAGTAAAGGTATAAGTGTGACCACAATCCGGCTGTGGGATGGAGGGAGGGGTTATGCATATGTGCTAATATAGCAAGCAAACAGTGAAGCAGTAAGACAGTGGTAAAAGTGGCTAGTGGACAGACAGTACACAAACATAGAGAGGGTGGAGAGGCAGACAGACTATGCGGAGAAGTCTATCTATCCTCCTTGTATGGCACTTAGGAACAGGGGAGTAATATGAGAATAGCAAAGACTTGGATATCAATACACAGATCACACCTTGGAGCAATAGTGCAACATGAAATATCAGATTTTGAAATCTTTTATCTTACCATCATCAGACTTCAATGACGATGTATGTTTAGTAACAAAAGACTGTAATCAATGTTAAACCCTCATAGGGCTTTGAGCAACCTTTGTGGTTCTCTGTTTTGTGCGCGTCTCATGTCTGTCCTATTTATATCAAGCACGCATTTCCTGTGAGTACTGGCATGCTTTATCAGAGGTTACATTTTTCAATTTGCTTGCTGACACCTCAGGAGTAACTTCTTGGATGTGATGTCTCTGTTGCGATGTTTGCCAGTTTCTCTATCTCAGGAGGAGGTAATTTAGCTCAGCTATGATTAATGCAGTCATTTAGTGAGGCAAACAAACCCTGGAAGGCTTCAATAATCCCAATATGATGACTTTTCTTCCCCTTGTGTCGTGCTGGCAGAGCACATTCCGCCACTGCTGTTTCCCAGTTCCGTTATTAGTTTGCGGAAGATATAAAAACATTCAATTATCTGAAATCTTCATAAGCTCATTGGAGACTTTTGGCATCCTCAGAAGCACATCAGCTACAGTTATCGTCTCTGATTCCATTGTTGTGACCTTGGAAAAGTGCCTCCTGATAAATTGCGGTTCTGTCTTAAAAGGGTATGTGTAAAGGCTGTGGAGAGATGGTGTGTGTCATGTGTATGACAGATGATGAGCCATCTAGTGCGATACATATACGTGCAAATAATGGAAGCCCCTTTTGAGAATATTAGAGGGGACCATTTAATATGGTGTTTGCTTGGTCATGATTTTCCCCCCAGAGGTGAGAGGAATGTTGGGTGTGTATTGTTTTGGTGTTTCTGTGGCTTTTTCCCCCCTCGCTATGCCTTATGAGCAGGTTGCCGGCCTGTTTCGCTTTCCTGTCTGGTTTTGTGGATTTTGGATTGGTAAATAGAGGGGTAATGAATAAATTCAAGACGCTGTCATGCAGGGAGGCATTCCCATTACCAGCTCCGCAGGTATCCATAGCAACCCTAATTCTGCAGGTACCTCCAGATCACTGGTGGTAATTGCCTCAAACGGATGCATACTTTTACCAAATTAACCTTTATCAAAACCTTGAGCCATATTAATCTTCTGTTTTGCCTCCATTAGTCTGACTTGGCAAAGTCATTCTGATTTATGGGGGTGTCAGGAGGGAGGCTCCAGACATCAGAGCTGCAAACAGGCTCCTGAATGTCATCATTTCATCCCTACTGTCAGAAAAAATAGCCCTGTGCGGCAGTCTCTCAAGATTTGATATGGGCCTGTCATTTCAGAGGCCCCTATTGTAGTTTCCGTTTAGTTTGAAACCAAGGACATACACTCTATTTTGCGGGGTTTTAAAAGCCATTTGGTCCCATTGAACACCGAATGGGTGAAAATGTTTCCTTATTGATAGCTGACTGAATGTCTCTACTAAAGTTTGACAAAATGAGCCATTATTTTTTTCTCCACTGTGGTGATGAATACTCTTTGATGTTTCAATCCTCCTCAATATTTAACGCCACATTCACTTTGATTGGTATGAAATGTTGTGTCAACACTTCTGAAAACTGTGAAGTGAGCAAGGACTTGTTTATTTGTGAGTGTAGTGGTCTCTTCAAGTGATTTTCAGTTACCTGTGTTGTCTTTGATAATGTCAATACATTGTTCCCTTGAGGAACTATTTTATATGAAACTTCCAGGATGACTGCTATAGAAACAACTGACGGGTAAACATAAAAGCCCAGATTTGTTTGATTTATGGTTAGAAAGATGGAACACTGTTTATATCCACATTTGTGGTTGGTACAGTATGTTGGTGAGGATTTATTTCTCATTTCTGTCTCTGCTTAGACTTCGGATGTATTACTCCTTTCTATACTGAAGTAGAAACAGAGATCCATGGAGCTTGCTACACTAACTGGCCTGGTTAATTTTATAAACAGTCTAGCAAGGCTGTTATAAATCAAGTTAATTTAAACTGCAGATATATGTGTCCACGTTTACTTGTAATTTACTCTCTTCCGCCTCCTCACAGGTTAAAAAAGTTAGTCAGTGACTTCCATGTAAGGGTGACCTTAGATTGTGCAAAGTCTAAGCATTAAACCTGATCCGCGGTTCTGGATAGCAGTGACAATCCTATTTGGTGGGTATGACTAATGCCGGCCACAGAGCCGTCAGAGGAGCCTCTCTGGAGCCTAGCTGAGTCTGTCCAGAGAACACATCCACAGGGAACAGCACTGACGTCATCGAGGGGTGCTTCGCAACGAACGCCGGCATTCGCAGCTCCTTCTCAAATCCCTGTGTGCAGAGGCCAGAGACAGAGAAACCAGAACCAATTTTTTTTCATACAGGCATATAACAAGACTAGAATGATGAAGATGTACAGGACATTCATAGCTTCTGCTGTGCATATAGTTGGAGATTAAATGTCATGTGTAGATCAGATTTATCTGTTCTGTGCTTATAAAATAGAGCTCGCACAGCACCCAGCAGAGTATTGGTTAGCGTTTTCTATATTTACTTTGATAAAATGGCTGACTAAACTCATGCCACTTTGCAAATAATGCAAGTGTTCGCTGTGTACATCAAGGCCGAGTTCCTGAGTCTGAAGATTATCTGCGTGTATAAGCTGCTCAAGTAAACTGCATCAGCATTCATTTTTTTTTGCTGGATGAAAGAACCATTTTGTCCGTTTCTGATGTGTAATTGGTTTTTGTCCCCCTGCAAGCTGCAACTACTTTCAACTCCTGAGTAAAAAAAAAAAAGGCCTCAGCGCATGCATTGGCCTTTACGCTGCTGACTAACATCCCACTGCGGTGGTTTTAAGACAAATTTGATTTGTTATAACATTTCACGGTTCATTACGCGTTGAGAAGGGGGCAATTCAGCATTAATTTCATTGGTCGCACTTGGAAAATCAAAACGCAATTAGTTTCCTTAATGTAAAAAATTCCACCTGCTCCATCCTCTGGCACGCCAGCCTGCAGTGAATCAGTTCATCCTCCGCTACGGAGAAGCAGACCCGTTTGGCAAAGTGCTGTCAGTGAACCAGGCTCCACATCACACTGCCCCCCCCCCACCGTTTCTTATGATTATGTTCCAGTATTGCCCTATGATCATTAACAACAACTGAACATCTGATCTGCATCCCACAAGCCCCATTAGGAGCAGAGTCCTAGTCTCATTTGCCTGGCTTTCCCCTCCTCTTTAGCTGTGACCTGAGAGCTGCGCGCTAACCAGAGGATTCGAGAGGGGATTCAATTTGCTGAAATGGCTGGCTAATAGTGCTTAATGAGCTGTGTTTTGGCATGATGATGTCTTTCCACGCTTATTTGTGAAACGTGGTGATCAGACACCATGTGCTTATAACCCTGATGTTTATGTGTGTCTGTGTATGTGTGTCTGTGTGTGTATATTTGGCAGTTATCAGGGTGGAAAACATTTCAATAGAGGTGTGTTATTTTGGTAGCCTGACGAGCCAGACCCACATTAAAATGTAGGGTCTGGGCACTCACCGCTCGCAGTGCTCAGTCCGAGGGGCGGGATAATCGGTTGTCTTTCAAATTTCCTCTGCAAGCAATAGGACAGCGCTATGAGTCATGTGTTTCCCACCAGCGGAGCTAGTTAGCTAGTTCAAACTTTTGCCAACTTTAATAAAAGCTTAACTCGTGTCACACTGTTCACCAATAGCAACATCCATCTTATTTGTTTTCAAGTAGCAGGGTATTCAAGCCAAACCGTTGCAACTCTGCCATCAATCATTATGTTAGGCCCGCCTAACGACTCTATACATGATTTGATTGGCCTGATAGAAGTTTAAATTTTCGAGCTCACAAGCCAACTGAGAGTTGCTAGACTAGCCCTGGCAGCAAATATCATTTGCTGCCGCTAGGGTGCGTCTAGATTTCTAGGCTAAGTATAAGTATATATACTCTTTTGATCCCGTGAGGGAAATTTGGTCTCTGCATTTATCCCAATCCATGAATTAATGAATCCCGGCGCAGTGAGCTGCCTGCATCACTTCAGCCGTGCCTACTGGTCGGGGTTCGAACCGGCAACCCTCCGGTTACAGGTCCGATGTGCTAACCAGTAGGCCACGGCTGCCCAATTGCTATTATCTTAAGGCATTGTCACTGAGCTGAGGATATCTAAGGTCTTGTGCATTTGCTCAGTGTTTGTAAGATATTTTTTGAGATACAAAAAGTGGCTTATTATTTTCTTTGAAATTTACAAGTCTGTAAAATTGCAACCACCTCTTCTCTTCTAAAGGACAAATTTGCCATCAACTCTGGCTCTGCAAAGCATAAATATGAATGGAAGTTTTACATGGCATGCTTTTTGGCAGTCTGTTGTTTATCTTGAACAAAAAAATGTTGCCATGAATATTTGAAAAAGTAATTTTCCATGGTTTTCATGTTATTGTCACACCATAGAGTCTGATATTTGAAATCTTTCCTTTAAATTTGAATACAAAACGACAGATAAACAAGAATGCACTTAAGAAGATTACAAAACTACATGTATACTGCAATCATACATCAATCAATCAATCAATCAATCACACAGGATCATAACACATCCAGAAAGTTCCAAACCCAGATCCCTGACTCTGTGCACTTGCCTTGTCTTTGCACTTTGAAACAACAAATCAAAAGTTGGCTGTTTGTGAGGAGCTTTGGTGGTGGTTCACATTTCATGTTTCTGTGGCTTGGTTCTTGTTGAACACCCATTGTTGGACCTATCAAACATGGCTTTTCGTTTTTTGTTTTTTTTAAAACAAAAGTACTTTTTCAATATAGACTTGAAGAGAGGATAATCAACAATGTATTCTACAAAGATGTACTATCCTTCCCCCTTTGAACCAGCCAAGGTGAGTGCTGTGTAATGGTAGTCTTCTGTGGCTTCTATGGGCAGTTTAAAGAAAACTGGTGCAGAACTTGTGATTGAAGACAGACATTGTGATTGAAAACTGGAGAACAACTTCTCAGTAAAGTGTGGATAGTCAGTTGTCTGGGGGTTGGGTTCAGTGAAGCCACCTCACATTCACTTCCTGTCTGAAAGCCGAGAGTCAATTTAGCTACTTTCATTGGCTTTCAGATTGTCTGTTGAACTTTCTGTGCTGTTTTTCTTGTGGATTTCTTCCTGCTATGTTTATATGCACTGAAGGAATTGCTTTGGAACAGATGAGTAATATTTGTTTGTCTGGCATAGCATAAACTTGGCCTCCAAATGACGCCCTGGACTTTGCCAATTTTAAAGGATGGCTATATACAGTATACAGTATGTGTGCAAAAATAGTAAATACTGCCATTTTATTTCACTTTTACTTCTATCCTTGAAACATATGTATGCCTATGCTTTCATTGCATTTTTATTTTCACACTTCCATGCCTTACGCTGTACTTTTGGGCATGAGCTATGTCATCTAAAAGCATACTCACAGGCTTTCGCTGACTCTAGAAGTCAGCACACATCTGTTTTGTTTAGAGTTTTGTGGTTTAAAGACACACTGGCATGATAATGCAGGCCTGTCATTGGTGTATTCATGAGTTTCTAGATGCGTCGCAAAGAAATTTAGCCTGGC
The DNA here is from genome assembly GCF_046254945.1 of Alosa pseudoharengus. Classification (NCBI taxonomy): domain Eukaryota; kingdom Metazoa; phylum Chordata; class Actinopteri; order Clupeiformes; family Clupeidae; genus Alosa; species Alosa pseudoharengus. The sequence goes on along the minus strand of NW_027468718.1, from coordinate 22,211,988 downwards.
TCCCTAAAACTGACATCATGACCGGCTTAAGTAAATTGAATGAATTCCTACGTCATGTTGCACTACTGTGTCTGTTTGTCATACAATTAAGTGAGCCGCCGTATCTAAATGTTACAGGGATGTCTATGCTCTGCCTGAAATTAATTTTCTGAACCCGCTGAACTTTGGACTTAATAAGCCATTATCAAGTAATCTGCATTATGGTTAAACGCAATAACTATTGCACACTGTAGAAAAGCCTAATGAGTTTTGCCTGACTTATTGTCTGTCATGCAGTCTGTTTCATTTATACACATACTAAATTGATTTGGAGAATATCATTAAACCTACTGAACCATCATTTGAGTAATAATGATAAAGCATCAACAATTCTATTAATACCTCCCCAGCCTGTCTTCTATTCTTCCAATTCTGCCTGCGCTCTTTAGCTCCGCCGATCATCTCTGAGCAGCGCTCTGCCAAAAACTCTAAAACCAGAATAATCAGACCTCTGCCTACAGGGCATAGTCCTTGGCCATGCTCTTAAGCTGATCATTTGCCACATACGCTGCTTTGTTCATATTTCAGATCGTCCTTGGGGGTGAGATGGGGTTGAGGGAGGGAGGGGGAGGGGGGTGGCGGCAGGTTTATACAGTAACTACCACTTCTCACCCTAAAGCATTGCTTTCTTTTCTCTGGCCTCCCCTTATAGTAATGACAGCAGGAGTTTTCAAACATCCCTCACAGGGGTGGGGGTGGTTGTGGTTGGGAAGGTTGTGGTGGTGGTGGTGTGGGGGTGCGGAAGGAGCATGCAATGTTAAATGTTCTTAGATGTTTCCTGCTTAACCCATTCGCGCTGGATGCTGCATGACGCAACATTGACCCTCCCTCTGGATGCTGCGTAGCGCAACATTGACCCTCCCGCTGGATGCTGCGTAGCGCAGCATGCTTTTTATTTCATGTTTCTAGGTGCTACAGAGGCTTAGATATTAAATTTTGGTGGACGTTGACAATTTTTAGTATGTTTTCAGAAAACCCTCAGGAAATAAGGTTATTTAGTCTAGAATGCCATAGGATTCTATAGGCGTTTTTAGCAGGCATTTAGCAGGCATTTAGGAGTAAATGGGTTAATCATGACCTGCATTTGCACAATACTTTCTCGCCCACATCCATTTAAGAAATAAATATTTGATGCTGTGTGATGTAGAATTCTGGGGTATTCTTACTGTATTCTGATGTATGTTACTTCTGTGTGTAGTATACAACGGGGAGAGGTCCATATTATTGTACATAACTGTGCCTTAGGCCTGTGTACTGTAGCGGTTGATGAGTGTACTAACCCCTTTTCTTTTGTGTCGGTACCTTGTATTAGCATGCTTTATGAAGGTTTGGGATAAACTGGTATTTGGTTAATGTGGCAAAGCATTTTAGGTCAACTCCAGTCCACTAGGGTGCAATGGGGTGTGCCAGATCACACTCACCAGGGTAGGCAGGATAAGAGAAGGAGTTGAGGATCCTACTTTGAACTCCATTGTCTCTATGCCTGAACACCTGCCTTCTTTGTTCTTTTCCTTTCAAGTGTAAAGAACTGGGTTTGTGCTGGCCCAAGTTCCCCTAGGCTTGAGGTCGGCTACAATGTGTACCAGCAGGAAGGTCATACAGCCCGATGTTTAGGAACATCCGAGGAACATCAGTGATAACATGGGCCAAGGGAGACAGCATGTCGGCCTATTCGGGCTAGTACTGTATCTCCATCTGGCCAGGGCCGGATTTTGTACACTGGTTGGCACCTGCCACGTTGGCATGATTGACGTTTGTATGTTTTAGTATTACAGGCTTTGTCTTAGGTTTTGACTCGGAGATGGATCGAGGAAGCGACCCGAGGAGCTTCTTCTGTCGGAAGGCTCAGTAGCCGCTTCTAATAACAACCACAACTGTTAGACTCTGCACAGTTTTACTGTTCGAGACTTAGCATGTGTTCTGTTATTCATTATTGTAGGCTACCATCTACAATAAATCATTATCTAATCGCCGATCCTGATCCCGCCGTCAAGCTTTATTGACCATCTTCAATACAAACATTACAACTAAAACACAATGCAACAACCAGAGAATCCTACAGTGAGAATGAGGAAATCTGCTGATACACCATTCTCCTGACATACTTGTAGAGTATGCTAATAGAGGCAGATGGTTCAATTCAGTGTTTTCCTTGAAGAAGCACAAGGATGTCAGTGTGTGTGTGTGTGTCTCTTTGCCTGCAGTTGATAAAATCACATGGCCAAGCCTGGTGTGCGTGACAAAGAGGCCTGAAGCATGGCGATGGCGCCTGACCAAAAGAGTGGGCAGATGGTGCCTCATTTTTTGCTCCGTTTCAGCAGGAGCACATGTCCAGCTTCAGTGCAGATAATGGCACGCATTGTTCTGAGGGGTTTCGCCCCGGTAATTCCACCTGATGGATGCTAATGACACGGCGAGACTCCATCAGTGACACCTCGCGGTCATCTGTATGGATCACGCCGGCCACTGCGTGCCATTATCGCTCCTCCTGTCATCATTAGCACTCGCATGAAGACGGAGGGCGCGCCAGGTCCCATCCAAACACACCAGCAAATGATTCCACTCCGGCCCTGCTACTGCCACGGACACGCTGGAAATGGAACAGCGGCAGGCGATGGATGGATGGATGGAGAGAGAGAGAGGGATGGATGGAGAGAGAGAGGGACTGAGGCAGAGGGGAGGTGGAGGTGGAGGCGTAGAGTGGGCACCAGTCTTTCTGCATGAGCTGCTATTTAAGAAAGGGAGGGGTGGAGAAAAAAAAATCGATGCATCTGCTGGCCATGGCCTTTGGGAGTGTGAGGCAGAGAGAGAGAGAGAGAGGGGGGGGGGGAGAGGAAGGGAGAGAGGGAGGGAGGGAGAGAGAGAGAGGGAGTCGGTGAGGAAACAACAGAGAGATAAAGTAAGCGAGAGGGAGTGTATATGTGTGTATGAGGGAGAGATGAATAAGAGGCCTGGAACAGGGACTTCCTCTGTGTGTGTGTGTGTGTGTGTGTGTGTGTGTGTGTGTGTGTGTGTGTGTATAGGCTTCTGCCAGCCTGGCAAAGCTCGCTCATGTTTATGGAGATGAGGTGGTGGTGTGGGTCGGGCCAGGAAAGGGGGGGAGGCAGGCAGGCCCCCATGTAAAGCTAGTTTGGGGCTTTTCAGCGTGTGGCGCTGAGATTAGCTCTGCTGAGGGTGACAGCCACAGTAGGACTCACACTCCAGCGCGCAGCCACACAGGAGCACCGCTGAGATGCAGCCGACCTGCCGTGAGGCACCTGATCTACGATGCTAATGTGTCCTCTGGAAGGGGTGCTGTTAAGACCCACGCACTCTAACCCCTCCAGCCAACACCCCCCCTCCCAAATGAGGAAAATGGATTTTTTTTACATTTTTCTGCGTCATGCACACTAAAGTGACTGATGGAGAGTGCCAAGTGTTTAAACTGTGTGTATGCGTTTGGGATTTCTTCCCTCTCTCCTCTCTCCTCTCTCGGTGCTCAGTGTCTACAAGTACTTGTCTGGAAATGGGTCCACATTTGTGCTTTATTTGCCCTTGGCGCCAGAGGAACAATGTGCAGTTAAGTAAACAAATGAGCTGAAAAACAAGAGGTGAAAAATAGCACTGAAAACAAAGCCAGCGGTTACGGCGTACTCAGCATTTAAGCATGCAGAAAGGTCATTCAGATGTAAATGTATTCCATCGTTGTCTTGGCCTACATGCATCACAAGATGGTGGAAGACTTGCGACAGCATTGCTCCCTGGGGAAAACAAATGGACTCTTCTCTGCGGGGTGCGCGCGAGGGGGGAAAATGCAGGCTACCATTTCTGCTCTAGGTGCACTGTCTCCCATAGAGCGCAAAAAAGCAATGTAAACAAAACGGTATCAAAGCCCCTCTTCGCCAATGCACTATTCATTCCGTTTACTGTGACAGTGTGACACACTTCATCTCCCCCAATACCAAACTTGATTTATTTATTTTTATCGCGCTTCTGCCAGGGTATTCCCAGTTGGCGACAGGACCAATGATCTTTACAGCGTCGGCGTTAGATGGGGGTAGATATTGGGTCCCGGGGGAAGTTCAGTGCTACGTCTGTTCCTCCACGACTTCCCCTTCAGTCCATCTAAACACGAGGCCGTTAGGCTGCATACTGAAATGGGGGGAAAAAAAGTCTAAAGCACTCTCTCTGAACTCCCACTGAATCTGCAGGGGGGCCCTGGCCTGCCTTTGAGGTTGCAAGCCAACCAGATGGACTGCATGGCTTTCTCTCAGATCTTAAATTACACAAAACACTTTAGCCCATAAGGCCGTTTCTTCAAGGAAATGGTTTTGGTGAAAAAAAAGCAATTTTTCACCAATTTCTTTCCAATTTCCCCGCTTACCTCTAATGTTGAGTTGCCTATCACCTATAGGGACTATGGTGTCCAGATTTTGCCACATCATATCATATTAGATTATTCTGTCTTCCTTAGCTATTGAGCAATAGAAAATATATATAATACAATACATGTAAACTACAAACTTAACTCATAATACTGTAGCCTCAAAGCATATTGCATTTAACATATTCCCAAAATACTCTAGCACATGTGATTTTCTGATTTATTGCAGATCAGGGCAGACTACTTTATTTATACTGGATATACTTATACTGGATGTGGGTAACATAAAAAAAACATTGCTCTCGCCGTTAACATAGCAAACTATAGAGACTGATTAAAGTCTCAACTTCATATTAAACTCCCAGTAATAATGTAATTCACGCTTTTGCCGGGCAATAGTGCATTCAATGGGCCCGCTTCATTCATTCATTCATTCAAACTCAAAGCACTCTGAAGATCATGCTTAACATTCAAACAAATCTACCCCAAAACTAACACAATGCCAATGCAAATTATCTCTATATTCACTTCAGATGTCCTGGCACTGTAACGCACATATTATGATGTCCTTTAAATGCGGCAGTATTTCAGTGGAAGCAAAGGGGATTTAGCAGCCCTGTTTAAAAATAAAAATAAATAAATACTTTTTTCTTTTTTTTTAAAACAGTGTCTTACCAGACCGATATTATTGACAAACATCCTTCAAGAATCCATCTAAAAAAAAGAGTCTTGAAAAAGGGGAATCCTTATAAAGTGCGATGGTATTCAACTCTCATGTTGCCGTACCAAACAAAAGGCCTTGGTGCTACTACTGTGCACTAAGGTTCAGCCTACTGTAGGAAGAACAAAGAGAACTTTTAAGAAGTCCACAAACTTCTGCTGTAGATTGGCAGTCCAATTGATATTTACTCAGTCCTTTATCAGTGTGTGTTCTCCATAGTATCTAGTGTAGCCCTACATGTCTCATCAATGTTTACATATTCATAAAACAATCAAATTACTAAGCATTGTAACATGTACAGTACACATTCAAAAGAAAATGGGTGACCATTACAAAATGAACCAAAGAGCATTGTTTCGATTCTTAGGTTGTAGCTTAAGTGGCAGCCATCATTAACTTCAAGATTCCGAGCTCAGATGTTTGTACCCTCAATAAATGTCTTGATGTTGTTATGTCAGTTAGACATGGTAGGATTTTTATCAAGATCAAAATACATCAGAATCTTATAATGTTATAATGTGATCAGCTTGGAACTTTTTTTTAATTTATTTCTCAGACAGCTAAATTATTTATGTGCCCACGGGTAGCTAGAGAGTTTTGTATAAAGAGGTAGGAGCTCAGCTTTGTTGCCATTGAAGAAAAAAATGAATTTTTCTTGTCAAGAAACCAAATTCAAAACAACTGAGTGTTGATCATTCAGTCATCATCAGTATCTCCAGACATTTTTAAAGTTCTTGTTATGACTTGATATCCTGATGTATTAGTTGCAACTTAATTGATTTATGCTTTTGCAATTTCAAAGAATGGAGAATTTTCAACCCTATAGCCCTGCCCCTGACCCTTTATTTCTAGTATTAGCCATAAACCTAAGCTTCTAACAGCACCATGGGTTTAAATGCTTTTGTAGGAGGAAAATGCACTGTCAGCCACACTACTAGGAAACATACTCAGATGTCTGCTTTTATGTGATTTGATCAGCAATTCCATGGATTCCATTTATTTGCACATTCTTGACGTAAAACTTTCTTCCAAGTGGGAATGTAGCCTACAGATTTGCTTTAGTGAAATACACAAGACAAGGAAAGTGTTAACACTAAAACAATGGCTGCAGAGGAGCATATCAGAGGCTAGCAGGGTGTTCCAATTTGTAATGTTAAGTCATTAACTGACTACTCTGTCAGGTTTGTTTAGTTTCTGTTTTGCATTGTGGCATTCTGCAGTAAATGGGTATTATTCCAGTGTGTACTATTGAAATTTACCAGCAATGTGGTTGTATTAGGTTCTGTGTTTACTTTGTGACTGATTTGATTCAGACTTGCATTTTGTAGTCGGAATGTTGCTGAGCTGCCCACATCAGGAATTCACACCCATGGTGGAAGTATGGGCTTTCAAAATGTGGCAAATTTAGTAGTAATAGGAATGGTGTTATTGCCTGTGTCAGACTAGAGGAGAGCATTCCACTGGGGCATTGTTGGCAGTTTCCACTGTTCCCGTCACAAAAGTAGAGCTCTCCGGCTCATTCTTTTTTAATTGAGTGTGAGCAAATGTAGATTTTTTTTTTTTTGTTTGGGCACAATTATGTCAAAGTTATATTGCTGCCAGAATGCATTTCCCTCCTTGCATTGTTCCGGCTTCTTTGTACCCAACAGAAATGGCCGACATGTTTCTTCATAATTTAGTGGATGCTGAAGATAAGTTCTTTTTGCAGAACTCCTGATTTGGCTTTGCCTTAAGGCAATTTACTTCGTAAACACTATTACATTGTTCTACTTGACTTGTTTCATTACCACACTCTGATATTGCATGATATGTTATCCCCTGGTTTCCGCATTTTTAGATAGGACCTGGTGACTGGTTAATAATTACTATTCTGAGGAGAGTGAAAGGCACAATCCAGCACCGTAGCTTATCTTAAATGTTAAATGCACAATTATGGTGGACATATTGTCCAATTATCCAAAGCATAAAATGAAAGGAGTCATTTTGAAAATAATTAACATTGGAAATGACCAGGCGGCTGCGGATCCTTTCATGAGGTGTATGCAGGTTTGACGCTGTGCTGCGTCTTTCTGACTAGAAACCTGAAATACTGCAGTGCTGTGTTGTTTGCTAATAAGCTGTTATTGTGTAGAAAACAGAAATGCACAGTCGTAGTTAAATATTTTATTATTTTAGAATTGGGAGAAATCAAGTTTGAAGTGTAAGAAGTAAACAGAGTTTGTTTTCAGTGAAATGTTGGGCGTGTTTGTTATAATGGTCCTTTGCATACCAACACCAGTCTGACAGAGATTTTTTTTTTAATATATTTATATTTGTTATGACCCACATCATATGTAAACTGACTAAACAGTGTGTTATTAGTCCTTATAGCATCCTCTGTCTTTTTATATCTATCTTTAGCTGTAGCTATCATACACACACCCACGTACCCACTCTCTCTCTGTCACACACCACTGTTAGTGACGGGCACAATAACCATTCTGAATTTATATTACAAAATCAAATCGTTTGCTGCCTGAATGGCAGACGGGCTTTGCAAATGTGTTTTTAATTGTGGTCCACTTGTAAGACAAATAATCTGTAAAATGTTCTACAGGGAATGAGGTGTCATGAGGATGATGGTCCAAATACTCATTAGTGCTTTACCATGGAGGAGCCTCCATCTCATTTAACCATAGCATTATTTTCCTGTGAGAAAATGTACCACCAGAGTTTCTACAAGCTTCTGTTCAAGTTTTTAGTTCAACACCCCCCCCCCCCCCCCCCCCTTTGTTTGATAATTAACAGGTTTTCTTCACTGGGCATTGTGGCTCATTAAAGAGTTGTATTCTACAGTCCAGTTACCGGTAATAACACTGCCTCTTAAAACAGCAAGATTGAACAACCCATTGTGACCTTGAGGACAGTTAGGTCACTTGTAAGGAAGGATCAATCTTCACACAGCTTTCCCCACACGTTAAAAGTTTAGTTTCCATCCATCAGCACTATGGCCAGGGTGCTGACGGCGAGCATCTTGCCGTTAGTGTTGGTTTCCAATAAAGCCGGAGAGCTGCCCGACCCCTGTCACCTTGACTTGTGTTTACACAGCTCAGGCAACTGAGGTGTGTGTGTGTGTGTGTGTGTGTGTGTGTGTGTGTGTGTGTGTGTGTGTGTGTGTGTGTGTGTAAGTGTGTGAGGTGGGGGAGGTCAGAATGGTGGTGCCCCCCACCCCACTGTCACTGGCCAATCTGTAATCACTGCCTTATTTACAGTCATTCCCCTCAGCACCCTGATTGATGGCTGGATTCTCATTAACGCCCAGGCAGCCCAAGGTTCTCCGCCAGGGAGGGACCTGCCACACACACACACACCACACCATCCCCACCTCTTATCTTTCTTTCTCTCTTTCTTACCCTTCCTTGCTTCTCCTTTCCTTCATACAGGGTAACCGTGATACAACTGAGCTGAGACCCGTGAAGAGCTGTGAGATGAGGAAACAGTGACTGTGCTAAGTGTTATTTGGATATTACTTTGGGAAAGAGAGAGGGAGAGGAATGGGTGAGAGAAGGGAGACAGAGGGAGGCAATGTGAATGATTTATTAGAGAAACTGGACACTTAATAATTACTTAATACACACACGCGCGCACAGACACACACACACACACACACACACACACACACACGCATAGATCACCTTTACAGTATTTCTGTCACGCTGTGGCGCGGGGATTGAAATGACATGTGATTGATGCCAGGAAGCAGAAACCAAGTCCAGGGGGGAAACAGTGCAAGGTCTTACTCATAAAGACATCAATCAGAACTTGTGCCCATATGAAACAGGCCTAGGCAGCCGCAGTGGTAACTCAACACTCCGCACACGTCAAGCCTCCCCAGGGATGGGGTGTTCTTCAGCCCTCCTCTCACTTGCTCGCTTAATGAAGACCAAGCTGAATAAGCGTGAGACGAGCTTCAAGCCGTTAGCAGCTTAACCAAGGAGTTCTGCCGCTAAGTATTCAGCCAGCTTAGGTAGAGGGTGTTTGACTAGTGAAATATTTTTGCATGCCTATTTGGTGTATGTCTGACGATCATAACAAGTACCCCAAAGTACTAAAGAGCCAAAACATGTAGCATTTCATTTCCCCTTAGAAGCAGACGTCACTCCAGAGCTCCTGATAAAAGACTTTGCTGGGGAAGTCAGACTTCTGTAACATGTTTGGGTTTTTGGTAGACCTTTGATCATGGCTGCAGATGGTCTTTGGTAGTGGAGGCACAGAACATTATCTCAAATGACCATGCAGCCTACACCAGGGCTTTGTTGAGAATCCTACTGAGAACAGTTGAAGGCAAGTCAGTCTGGCTAAAAAAAAAACTTTTCACCCCCCACCCTCCATTTTTTGGGTAATCTTTTATTTATTCTTGATGTTCAAAAAACATGAAACTATTTTCAGTCAGGTCAACTCTTTTCAGTCCTGAGTTTCTGCTCCGAGTTTTCAGTCCTGACTTGTTGGCTTAAGTACACATACATGTTCTGCTTCAATGCAGTTGCTTGCATTTTGATGATTTATTGTTTTATTTGAAAATATAATGAAAAAGGACCGAAATAACAAATGGGGGGGGGGTCATCTATAGGGTTTTGGTTGACAAAGGGAGTAGGCACAACGGTTTGCACATCGCCACATTGGTTTGCTGTACATTTGTAGCACATTCCTTGTTCATACTGTATGTGCAGTTGTGCACGTCCAAGTGGTATTGGATCACCTACTCTGCTGATGCTGTGTCTCTCAGACTAATCAGCTGGCTAATACATTTGCTGTCTTACCCAGTGTTTGACAAATGAGAAAACGGAGCTGGCAAAACATTGTTGGCAAAGCCTTCAGTCAATCTGAAGGGAAATAAATTACAAATGTTGACCTAGAAGGAATCTTGGAGGTTTTTGTTGTTGACAAAAAAAATAGACAAAGACAACATAAAGGACTAAAACAGAGCACAGGCAGTTTGGAGGAACACTGGTAGTGCTCCTGCAATTGTACAAAACATGGTATAAAAATAAAATCAAGTTGGCAGACTCAGATAGCTTTAATATCATATTAGAAGTCTGATTTGAACAACTATGCAGACTTTAGGAAAGCTGCTGGCAACAACATGCATCATCTTACCCTTCAAATAGTCCTCGGGTGTATTCCAAGTACAGTACATGGTTTAGTGACAAACCTGGGTAAGTTAACTAAGGGGTAAACCTTCTAATAGAAAAGCTGTATGGCTTCATTCTCCTAACAAAGCAATACCATAGGGCTCTTGTTGTAGGAGGTTTACCATTTTAGTTAACTTACCACATACTCTGAATACCCCCCTTGAGAAGAGATGATGTTCAACAACAGCACGGAAGACCAGAGAGATTTTAGCTGAGCGTACTGCTTTAGACGACCAGACTCAGTGTCATTAAAGTATCTGCCAATATGTTGATAAGATGCTGAAAGGACTATGGCTCCTCATAGATTATCTTTGCTGGTTTGTAAAAAAATCCATGTGTACCGTGTCCAGGAATCATGACTCTTTAAAACATTGTTTGTTTACATGCACAGCGCGGTGCTTGTTGTGTTAGTCAAATTGCCTTCAGAGTGAATAAAGTATTCTTAGTCTACTTTATCTACTTTTACTTTGTCTTGATTATTTGATAAGGGCAATTTTCTGTAAATTCAGCATTGAGTAGATTGAGGTTTGAAAATAGAGGCATTATTAACATAGTTATTAGCTAGCACATATTAATCATTCCCTTACAGTTCTATTAATATTGGGGGTTATTGGGTTTAAGTGTTTGATGTTCTAATTAGCGTCACCTCATCATCTAATCGTAGTCATCAAAAGTGGAGCTGCTGGGAGATCACTGATAAAGTGCTGTCAGGTATGCATTTGTTGCGCTTGAATGTGAGTGGGCTGTAAGGATGTAGCATTCCATTGGGGTTGCAAATTTGTACATTTTCTAGATAGCCTGAAAATATTCTGTGAACATTTTGAGGGGTCCCTTTGCATATGTGCAGCCCCAGCGCACTAGTGTTTTGAATTGAGCACCGTGTGGAAGTATTGATTTAGGGCTTTTCATAGCCTCCTGAATAGATCCCATATGGAGCCAAACTAAATTAATATGAAGATATCACTAGAGATGGATTTGTTGTATTCCCTAAAACGCTACCGATTATTTATTCATTAGCTCTGTTTCTGTGGAAGCTGCCACAAACAATAAAGCTATTATAATTAATCTGCAGCCTTAAACACAGCTGTGTGTTATTATTCAAAGCAGATACGTCATCCACAATAAACAGAGGCATTTTGCTCATTGGATCTCGCGTTGAACCACAATATAACCAATGCCAAGCTTCAGACGGTTTCCTCATAGCAATTACTTTAGTGTATTTAAAGGACTCTGTGTAGTGCCAGTCGGCGGCCCCTCTCTGTATTCTGCCCTGGTGCAGGTGAGGGGGGATCAGTGGGAGGGAGAGTGGTGCTGTAAGTGTGCAAATGAACATTCTTGTTTTAATTAACTCAGAGTTAAAATGGCGTGAAATTGAAAGTGATTATTGCCAAAGTAAATATAGCTAATTAGGATATAAGGACCAGGAGTTAAATATTTGATAACCATTGTTTATTGACTGCTGCATTAAAGTGAAAGTGCTGAATTCATTTTTTGAATGTCACTAGCATTTTTCAGTTTGCAAAGTACATGCCTATTTATTTTATAGGGTGATCCTACGTTCTGTTCTAAGATAATTATGCTTTGTAAGTATGCAGACTATGCACAGCTTTTTCATGAAAAGAAACAAATGACTAAATATCTATGATCCTTCCTCCACTGACACACAGTCAAGCCTAAAACTTTTCAAAACAAAGTTCCGGAGTCCATAAATGGCTGTTGTTGCGTATTATGAGATTTCATTTTTTCGCCAAGCAGAATAGATGAGTCGAGGCAGGCCCTCTCTGAAATGTGGCGAAACCATTGTTTTCATTTTTTGGGTACAAAAAAAAAGCAAAAAAAGCTCAAGAGCAAAGCGGTGGAACGAAAGTGGTGCGTGCGAGGAGAAGAGGAAAGGATCTGTCAGCCTGTGATGAATGGGCCTGTCAGATTAAGGACAATTTGATCATGTTCATTGGCTCTGGGTTTAATCTCGTTGATTGCATCAGGCTCCGTGGTGCATGTTTGGACATATGTTTTGAAACGCTCCCGTTCCTGGTGTTAAGATTCTGGTCGAGCGCACTATCCCTTTGGAGTTCTCCTCTGGAATCCTGGGAACTTGCAGGAGTTAACACCCTCTGAATGCTAGTCTCTGCTCATGTTATTAAAGTTTCCAAGAGTTTTGATCCATGCAATTTATGGTCCTTGAAGCTCACAATAAACCATGGCAACTAATGGTACAGTTGGACACCTTTTGTAGACTCATTGTTCTTCTACCGGACCATTTTCTTAATTGCTGAGACTTTTTATAGGTCATGTCGGTCCATTAGAGTGTTATTTAACCTGGAACCGTTGGCTTTTGCAGTCACTAGCGCCAGATACATGTAAATCCATCTCTGGTTTGATATGGTGTCATGGCAGATCAGAACGTAACAAATAGATTTTCACATCAGTCCCACTCCTGGCTATTCTCCAAGACCATTAGATCACTCCTTAAAACCACCATTCCTCACTGCTGCAAGGTGAGCAGATCATTTTAATTACTATGTGTTCCCTGGGTGTGCCTCACAGTTATCATGCATGTCCATCAACACACTGTTGAATTATTGCAGTTAAATGGAAAAACTCAATTCTTAAACCGAATCACAAACAATGTTTGGATATTACATCCATGTGCTTTTTATGTAAGATATGTCGCACACTTTCACTGCTTTGAAAAAAAAGACTTGAGTTCTGGTCCAGAATTAATGTGCTGGTTTGTTATTTTCTAACTGGATTTGACTGCCATGATGCTAGAGTGCTATTGGTTCTGTTTACATTGGCTGTATCCTAGTGGGGTGTGTGAACTACTTTATTTTTCTACTTCATTGAATATTAATTATTGGCATGTAATTAGTATTAACATAATAAATACAATGCATTAAAAAGCCTTACTTCGTCTGCATGTAACACAGGCAAAGGCAAGATGGCATCTGCACAAACTGTGAGAAGCAAATTCTGTTAAACATTCCTACACCCCTGTTCCTTAGAAATTGGTTAGAAAGCTGTCTTTTGGATGATGTATTTCTCAAATGTGTGTGGAAAGGGGTGGAGGAGTGGAGACAAATTTAATTGATACCAAGCTCTCAACAAGTCATCCTTATCATATTTAATCATTCTGCCATCAGCTCAGCTTTTACGCTCACAACCCCATGGATAGTACAAACGCAATTATACTTCAGCTTTGCTTTAATGGTTTAATATCATTGAAAACCTTTCTGAAGTAGTTATCATGAACAAATAATTGAACTTTTCGCAAGACCCTATTGCTCTCAAAGTTGACAATATCAACAGCGTTAACCCAAGTAGCACCCAGAGTCTGAGTCCAGAGAGACATCTCTCAGTCAAGCCAACGCTTACTGTTCTGTGTGCTCTCTCTTGGCATTCTCAAAGTCAAAGTCAAAGTCTGCTTTATTGTCAATTTCTTCACATGTCAAGACATACAAAGAGATCGAAATTACGTTTCCCACTATCCCACGGTGGAGACAAGACATATTTTACCAATTAGGTCCACAGACAAACATAACATTCAAGTAAACAATATAAAAAGTAAAAATAAGAAGTCACATACAATGAAGAAATAACAGCAGCAAAATTTGGGTTGAAATTGTGCAATTGTGCATACAGTAGACAGTCAATATAATAGTGCAAAAGTCAGGCCAATAAATGGCTGAGGTAGTTCTGTTTGACCTAAGTATGCAAGTGGCATAGTGGTGCAAGTTATGTAAGAGCAGCAGAAGTGTGTTCAGAATTGTTTTCAGGACAACAGGACAACAACAACAAGTTGCAAAGTGTGCAAGTGTACAAGTGGAGTAGTGCAAGTGGAGTAGTGCAAGGCAGCCATTGTGGGTTCAAAGTCCAGGATGTTATGTAGCTGAGGGTGGAGGGGGGAGAGAGTTCAGCATCCTAGCCTGGTGTATGAAGCTGTTGGTGAGTCTGGTGGTGCGGGAGCGCAGGCTTCTGTACCTCTTCCCAGAGGGCAGTAGATCAAACAAATTGTGAGCGGGGTGACTTGCATCACTCACAATTGTGGTCGCCTTGCGGGTGAGGTGGGAGGTGTAAATGTCCTTCAGGGAGGGGAGTGAATAATCCTTCCAGCTGTGTTCATTATGCGCTGCAGGGCTTTCCTGTTGTATTCAGTGCAGCTTCCGCCCCACACAGCGATACAGCTGGAGAGGATGCTCTCAATGGTGCCTCGGTAGAATGTGGTCATGATGGCTGGTGGAGCACTTGCTCGTCTGAGTTTCCGCAGGATGTAGAGGCGGCGCTGAGCTTTCTTTCTTTTTTTTTTTTTAAATTCTTTTTATTTCTGTTCAGTTTGGACATTACAGTTTGAACAAATCTGAGACATTTTTTAACATTAAATGTAGTAATCGACATACAATTACAAAACAAACACCACAACAAAAAAATACAATAGACACAAAAAGACAGTGTAAAGTATAATGAAACAGTCTGACAGATAGACAAATAGAGACAAAACAATAATAATAATAACGAACCCAATAAAAAAATAAAAAAATAAAAAAATAAATAAATAAAAAAAGGGAGGGGGTGACCACTTATTAAAAGCTGTTATGATTATGACTAGTTGCAACCTTATGCTGTGAAGTATACTTATTCTCTACTTATTCTAAGGTGAGAGTGGTGTGTGTCTTGACATAGTCTAGAAAAGGTCCCCATGTTTTATTGTAGGTTTTTTTTGCTGATCCTTTCAAAGAATATCTTATTTTTTCAAGTTTTAGGAAGTAAAGAACATCCTTGATCCAATGTGTAAATGTTGGGGGTTTACAGTCTTTCCATTTGATCAAAATCAGCCGCCTGGCCAGGAGCGTTAAGAAAGCAACACTGTTTGATTGTGCCCTAGTTAGACCCAAATGATCAGGTACCACCCAAATAACCCAACCAAAGGACATGGTGAAATTGGTCGTCCTAGGAAATCTGAAATTATGTCAAAGATGGATGCCCAATACTGAGCTAGCTTTGTACAAGACCAGAACATGTGGGTATGTGATGCTGGATTGCACTTACAACGATCACATAATGGGTCTACATCAGGAAACCTTCTAGAAAGTCTGAGTTTAGTCCAGTGGGCGCGGTGCAAAACCTTGAATTGTAAGAACCCATGTCTGGCACAGATTGATGAACTATGAACTCTGCCCAGGGCAGTCTCCCATGATTCTTCAGAAATTGGTTCCCCAAGTTCACCTTCCCACTGAGATTTTAAATCAGAAATGTTGGAGGGTGAAAGTGCCATCAGTATACCATAAGAGGCTGATATAATACCTTTGAATGACAAAGGCTTACATAGTATATGGTCATAGGAAGTACTAGAAGGTTGTCTTGGAAATATTGGAGAGATATTCCTAATGAAATTACGGATTTGAAGAAAGCGAAAGAAATGAGTTCTAGGGATATTAAAGGTATCACAAAGATATAGACAAAAGAATAAGAAAGAGACAAAAGTGCCGTTGAAATATAAATCTTGAATATGCTTAATGCCTGCATTGTGCCATATAAGGAAAGCTTTATCTATAACAGATGGTTTAAAATAATGATTGCCATAGACGGGGGATTTAAATGAAATGGACTGCCAACCAAAATGTCTCCTTATCTAAGTCCATATTTTCAGAGACGTTTTCACTAGCAAATTTGTTGTGTGAGCTGCGTACGAAGATGAGAGAGGTGCATATACAAGAGCTGCCAATGATGATTGTTTACATGACTTAGACTCAATAGACTGCCAAGAAAGTGCATCAGCACCAGGGTCCTCATATAGCCAATGCAACATGGGACGGATGTTACATGCCCAATAGTAACATTGGAAATCTGGAAGAGCCATGCCACCAGAACACTTCGGCTGTGTCAACAGACTTTTTCTAGCTCTGGCAGGTTTATGATTCCAAATGAACAGTGTTGTATAAAGTACTAGAAAGCAATACTTGAGTAAAAGTACAAGTATCGTACTAGAAAAAGACTTTGGTAGAAGTGAAAGTTACCTTTTAGAATATTACTTAAGTAAAAGTCTTAAAGTATCTGATATATACTGTACTTAAGTATCAAAAGTAATTTTCTGATATTTAATGTACTTAAGTATTTGAAGTAAAAGTAAAAAGTAAAAAGCAAGCGGTTTTATTTTGAACTTTTATTGTGAACTTTATTTTGGCTTTCTTATAGTAAAGCATAAAGCATATTCAGGGTTCATCAAATCAAAATCACATTCTTTTAGGACTTTTCAGGCACAATTCTCTTAAGTTCAAAGAACAAACAGCATATTTTTAGATCTGACATCAAAGAAAAAAACAGAAACAGAAATGTCACTTTTGTATGGTCAGGTAAATAAAAAATAAATAACTTATTTCTTTCAAAAAAAATAAATGACCTGCTTGTAGGGAGAACAGTTTGGTCATGTGGTATGAGCATTTCTAGGGCTTACTTACTCCCCAGGTCACTATCTCACTCTCTCTCTCACACACACACACAGGCCACCTATGTCCAGCAGCTACTAATATGCCAGTCATTAGTTGAAACTGAAAAGGTGTCTGTTCATCTTCAAAAGAAGCTGGTTTTCAAAGTTGCCAGAATTCAGTGCCCGGGAGTTTCAGGCCCAAGACCGGCCCACGTTTTCCATAGTGGTGGAAATTGGATAAATGAAGCAACATTTCAGCTCTTACTATCCTGTAGTTTTTATTAGTACCATGGTTCAACAAATGTGTAAAGGTTATATAATAATTCACTTCAACTGAAAAGTTAACTAAAGATATTCCACTATTCCACAAGTTAACAAAAACAGAAAGAAAGAACGAAAGCCTTTGAAATGTAGCTTATCCCACACTTCCACAAAGAGGCATATTGAACTAATGTTTAGTCTACATGTTTTTTGCATGGGTAGGCTATATTGTTGTTTGGTGATGTAGCCTACTCCTTTACTACACCCTCTTCTGAGCAAACAAGGTATAGGTTTATCATGTAGGGTAATTGCTCTTTCTTACATTAAATAACTATTTATTTCATTTTCAGTGGTCGACTGGTTGATCTGCTGCTCAGTCTCTCCTGGCCTCTTTCTACCATCCATCCTTCCTGACGCTTGTGTTTACTGTAGGACCGGCTCGGCTATCCGTATCTGAGAAAACTTTTTGGAAAAGACGGGCTATATGGACCCAACCAACTCTTTTTGGGAGGGGAGAACTCCCTCACATAGGCTACAACCCATGCAGAGGCATTGCATTAGTGTCATGCACAGAACGTGTCCTACTTTAAGAAAAGATAGACTAACGTGACAAATGTCAATATTTTTTTCCTCGACCGGCCCAAAAGTGAAGCGGCCCACCGGGAATTCTCCCGATTGTCCACCCCGGGCCTGATTACTCTTCTTGGACTGAAGACAAGTCCTGAGATGCTAAATAGCCTTTCACAGGCCGCTGAGGCAGGTAGCGGAGTGTTCAGCTTCACAGAAAGCTCCCAGAAATATTTCTTGCAAATACGGCCACGGGTGTATGACGTTATCTTTACCACTACCCTTTTCACCGAGTTCACCACTATCGTCGGAGTGGTCGTTTATGATAACGGGAGGTCCTCCAGTAGGTGCCCGTGCTTCCATGGCGGTTTCAGTTGTGCCTCCTCCTCCTTTAGCAACAAACAAGCGCTGAAATAGAGTGCGCAGCGTGCGGAGCGTGGGTAATGCAATCTAGTAGCAGTGATTCGCCAAACCTCCCTTATTGCAGTCGCACACATTTCTTCTAATTATATGTTTTAGTAACGAGTAACGAAGATGCTTAGTGGAAATATAACGGAGTAAAAGTATACATTTTATCTAGGAAATGTAGTGGAGTAAAAGTGAAAGTTGGCATAAATTTAAATAGCGAAGTAAAGTACAGATACGTGAAATTTCTACTTAAGTACAGTAACGAAGTATTTGTACTCCGTTACATTACAACACTGCAAATGAATGATGAGAAAATACTGTCCAGATTACAGAAAAAAGACTTTGGAATAAAAACAGGAATATTTTGAAACAAGTATGTAAATTTTGGGAGTATAGACATTTTAATTGAATTAATTCGTCCTGCTACTGACAGAGGAAGTTGGGTCCAACGTTTTAAGAGCTGTTCAACTTTTGTCATGAGAGAAGGAAAGTTCTCTTTAAAAAGTTTTGAAAATTTGTCTGGCACATTGATTCCAAGGTAAGTAAATTTAGAAGTGACTTTGAAAGGGAAGGCATTGAATGATAGTGAACACGCTGCATCATTTACTGGAAAAAGCTCGCTCTTGGACAGATTAATTTTATACCCTGAGAGCTTACCAAATGTGTCCAATATATGTAAGGCAGATGGTAGGGAATGGGAGGAGTCAGAGAGATATAATAGGAGGTCGTCCGCATATAGGGAGACCCTATGTTCGTGACCCACTCTAAAAATCCCTGTCAGTTGTGTTGTCTGGCGCAAAGACAATGCTAATGGCTCAATTGCAATAGCAAACAACAGGGGTGACAGAGGGCATCCCTGTCGTGTGCCACGGGAGACTGAGAAGAGCTCAGACGAAACATTGTTCGTCCTCACTGAAGACATAGGGGCTACATACAACAGCTTGACCCATGATATGAAGTTTTGTCCAAAGCCAAACTTTTCTAATGTATAAAACAAATACCTCCACTCCACCCTGTCAAACGCCTTTTCGGCATCTAATGAAACTACCACTTCAGGTGTAGCAGACTGTGAGGGATGGTAGATTATGTTGAAAAGTCGACGTATGTTAAAAAAGGAGAATCTGTTTTTAACAAATCCAGTTTGGTCTGGAGAAATGATATGTGGAAGTATGGATTCTAGGACCTTTGCTAAAATCTTAAAATCTACTGGCAGAAGAGACACAGGGCGGTATGAACCACAAGATTGGGGGTCTTTGTTTTTCTTCAATAGCAATGTGATAGAAGCCTCACATAATGTTTTGGGCATACTTCCTGATTCAAATGTCCTGACTCATTGTACATATCTAATAAAAGTGGTACCAACTCAGCAGAAAAAGCTTTATAAAAATAGATGTACCGCAGAGCGGTACAAAATATGACCGCCACCCAGTCCAGTTTTTTCCACAAAAATAAATCACGCTGAAAGGCCTATATGATTCTAACTGTCTCACTAAATTGCATTATCCACACTCAATTCTCACTAGTATCTGCTAGACAACAAGTACCAAAACATGATTAGATTTCACATGTAAAATGAATTTTATACAACCCCACCTCCATCTTGCCTGTTCATAATTCTGAGAAATTCTTGATTGTTTGTGTTATGTTTATGTTATGTGTGTGGGTGTGTGTGTGTGTGTGTGTGTGTGTGTGTGTGTGTGTGTATGTTTGTGCGTGCTTGTGTGTGTGCCTGCGTATGTGCCCGTACATATGTCTACTGTGTGAGTATGTGTCATACGTATGATTACTGTGAATGTATGTGTGTGTGTGTGTGTGTGTGTGTGTGTGTGTGTGTATCTGTTTGTGCACATGTGTGCACATGAAATGGGTCAACATGACCCCTGGAGGCAAACATACGGAAAAAAATGGTCATCCTAGGCCCTACAGTTCTCAAGATATTCACAGAGAACTGTGTCTGCCCTACCCTCCTTTCGGGGGGTCCAGTCCAGCGGGGGGGCTACAGATCAAAACGAAAAATGACGGTTCCATGCTATCCATGTGGGGGTACATGCCCACCAAGTTTTGTGTACCCCAGTCTTTCAGTGTCCCGGGAATCCTTGTTGGTGTACGTCACTAAATGTACACATAAATTATTTTATTGTAAGGCCCCCCATGAACGAAAGTACACAAAACTTGGCATGCATTCGGAGGGTGTCATAATGATCCTACACTTTTAATTTCGTGCAGTTTTGACCTTGTCAGCCAGAGATATTGTGATGAAAACACCTAATTTTTTGCTTTTTAATTTTTAACTAGGTGGCGCTATACATGAAATAAGTGGTAATGGGATGGGTTGACATGCCCCCTTAAGACCAACATACATAAAAAAGGTGGACCTCCTAGGCCCTACGGTTCTCGAGATATTCACAGAAAACTGTCTCCGGCCACCTACAGGCCAGTTGGTGTATAGTAACATAAATTAATTTATTGTGTGGCCCCCCATGAACGGAATTCCACAAAATTTGGCGTGCATACAGAGGGTGTCATAATGATCCTACACTTCCAATTTCGTGCAGTTTTGACTATGTAAGGTCACAGATACCTGCGATTACAACACCTCATTTTCACTTTTTTGTGTTTAACTAGGTGGCGCTATACATGAAATGAGTGGTTATGGAATGGGTTGACATGGCCCCTTGAGATCAACATACAAAAAAAAAATGGTCCTCCTAAACCCTACGGTTTTCGAGATATTCACAGAAAACTGTGTCTGCCCTACCCTCCTTTCAGGGGGTCCAGTCCAGCGGGGGGGCTACAGATCAAAACGAAAAACGATGGTTCCATGCTATCCATGTGGGGTTACATGCCCACCAAGTTTCGTGTACCCCGGTCTTTCAGTGTCCCGGGACTCATTGACGGAAATTTGGGCATGCGAAAAAGAAAAAAAAAAAAAGAAAAGAAAATTCTGACTAAACCTATATGACCGCCGCTTCGCTGCGCGGCGGTCATAATTCCACTGGGAACCCGTCGGGGCCAGGGCTTTTGTTGGTTTGTAAAGCAGATATAGCTGTTGCAACCTCTTCACAAGATGGTGGACGATCTAGAGATTCCATGGTGGCTTGGTCAATCTGAGGGACAGCAATATCTGTAAAAAATTGCTCCATCTCAAGGAGAGTGCAGTTTTGCTCAGAAGTATATAATGATATATAGTAGTCTCTAAAAGCACGGTTTATTTCTAAATAGTCCTGTGTAACTCCATATTGTGTTTTACTTCCAGAAATTACATTAGAAGCAGAGGACTGTCTGAGTTGGTGAGCAAGAAGCCGATGCGCCCTCTCACCAAACTCATAGTATGAATGCCTGGACTTAAGTAGCATTTTTTCAATATCAGTTGATGTAAATGTGTCAAATTCTGCCTGTAGAAGAAGACGGTCCTTAAGAAGATTGGGTGATGGGACACTGGCTATCTGACTATCAATCTGACGTATTTGATCAGTCAAGCGGTTTATTGTCTGTGTGCGCTGCTTTTTTTCATATGATGACAAAGATATTAACAGACCCCTCATGAAGGCTTTAAAAGCTTCCCAGACTGTACTATGGGACACATCTGAAGTAGAGTTTGTTTGTATGTAGACTGCAATGTTAGTGGCAATGACATGAACCATATCTTCATCTAAAAGCATACTGTACTTGTATCAAATCTCCAGCGTGGATGAGTTACAGGTATATCATCGAATTTCAATTTAAGGGAGAGTGGTGAGTGATCTGAAATAACAGTTGCTTCATATGTGCAAGCTCTGACTGATGAGAGAAGCTTCTTGTCTAAAAGAAAATAATCTATACGGGAGAAGGTTTGGTGAACATTAGAAAAGAAAGAATAAGCCCTGGTAGTTGGGTTAAGAGAACGCCACACATCTGTCACTGCATAATCATTGAGAAAACTGTTTATCGTCTTTGCCGATCTGGATATAGTTATTTTTCTGTTGGATGATCTATCCAACATTGGATCTAAGCATGTGTTGAAGTCGCCTCCAATTATCAGATGATGAGAGTCAAGGTTTGGGATGGATGACAGAAATCTAACAAAAAAGCCCTCATCATCATAATTAGGTGCATACACATTGGCCAGCACTACAGGAGTATTGAATAAAGTTCCAGTCACAATAACAACTAGATGTACCGCAGAGCGGTACAAAATATGACTGCCGCCCAGTCCAGCACATTTTTTCCACAAAAAGAAATCACGCTGAAAGGCCTATATGATTCTAACTGTCTCACTAAATTGCATTATCCACACTCAATTATCACTGGTATCTGCTAGACAACAAGTCCCAAAACATGATTAGTTCATAGATTTCACATGTAAAATTCATTTTATACAACCCCACCTCCATCTTGCCTGTTCATAATTCTGAGAAATTCTTGATTGTTTGTGTTATGTTTATGTTATGTGTGTGGGTGTGTGGGTGTGTGTGTGTGTGAGTGTGTGTGTGTGTGTGTGTGCGTGTGTGTGCGTGCTTGTGTGTGTGCCTGCGTATGTGCCTGTGCATGGAAGCGTACATATGTCTACTGTGTGAGTATATGTCATACGTATGATTACTGTGAATGTGTGTGTGTGCGTGTGTATCTGTTTGTGCACATGTGTGCACATGGAGGCAAATATACGGAAAAAAAATGGTCATCCTAGGCCCTACAGTTCTCAAGATATTCACAGAGAACTGTGTCTGGCCTACCCTCCTTTCGGGGGGTCCAGTCCAGCGGGGGGGCTACAGATCAAAACGAAAAATGACGGTTCCATGCTATCCATGTGGGGGTACATGCCCACCAAGTTTTGTGTACCCCGGTCTTTCAGTGTCCCGGGAATCCTTGTTGGTGTACGTCACTAAATGTACACATAAATTATTTTATTGTAAGGCCCCCCATGAACGAAAGTACACAAAACTTGGCATGCATTCGGATGCATTCGGAGGGTGTCATAATGATCCTACTCTTTCAATTTCGACCATGTCAGCCAGAGATATTGTGATGAAAACACCTACATTTTTGCTTTTTAATTTTTAACTAGGTGGCGCTATACATGAAATAAGTGGTAATGGGATGGGTTGACATGGCCCCTTGAGATCAACATACAAAAAAAAGGTGGACCTCCTAGGCCCTACGGTTCTCGAGATATTCACAGAAAACTGTCTCCGGCCACCTACAGGCCAGTTGGTGTATAGTAACATAAATTCATTTATTGTGTGGCCCCCCATGAACGGAATTCCACGAAACTTGGCGTGCATTCAGAGGGTGTCATAATGATCCTACACTTCCAATTTCGTGCAGTTTTGACTATGTTAGGTCACAGATACCTGCGATTACAACACCTAATTTTTACTTTTTTGGGTTTAACTAGGTGGCGCTATACATGAAATGAGTGGTTATGGAATGGGTTGACATGGCCACTTGAGATCAACTTACCAAAAAAAATGGTCCTCCTAAACCTTACGGTTCTCGAGATATTCACAGAAAACTGTGTCTGCCCTACCCTCCTTTCGGGGGGTGCAGTCCAGCGGGGGGGCTACAGATCAAAACGAAAAACGATGGTTCCATGCTATCCATATGGGGTTACATGCCCACCAAGTTTCGTCTACCCCGGTCTTTCAGTGTCCCGGGACTCATTGACAGAAATTTGGGCATGCGAAAAAGAAAAAAAAAAAAAAAAAAAAAAAAAAATCTGACTAAACCTATATGACCGCCGCTTCGCTGCGCGGCGGTCATAATAAGAAGAGAGGAGTTATTAAGCATTAACCTTTACATTCAGAAGACATAGTCCGTCGCAGTAGCCGTTAGTGACCATCAATCCGAACTTGGGGACTTAGACGAGGCAGACTTGACATAGTCCATAGCCTTCTCTGGATCTGTGAAGCGACGCTCTTCTCCGCCAGGCATGGTGATTCTGAACGTTGCCGGGTGTCTGAAGCCAAACCGGGCACCCGCGAGGTTTTGTAGAATCTTCCTTACGTCGTTGAAAGCCGCCCTTCTCTTCGCCTCTCCAGCGGTCAGATCTCCAAAGATGTGTATGGCCTTTCCGTTGTATGTGAGGTCTCCCTTCTCTCGGGCTCGGCGGAGAATCTGTTCCTTAATATGGAAGAAGTGCACCCTGAGAATGAAGGGTCTGGGTGGTTGCCCCGTCTTCTGCTTAGCTTGTGATAATCGATGAGCTCGGTCGATAAGAGGTTGATCTTCGAAATCAAACAAGTCTTTTAGGAGGTTGGAAATAAATGTTGTCGGAGTTCTGCCCTCTTCCCCTTCCGCAATACCGACTATCCTTAGGTTGTTTCTCCTCGACCTGTTCTCTAGATCTTCACATTTACTTTGAAGTGCGCGAATCTCACCTTTGAGTGCACTCATTGTTACTTCAATTTCGGCTAAGCCATCGCTAGTTTTTGTTGCAGAGTCCTCTACCGCAGCTAGCCTCTCCTCTTGTAGATTGATGGACTGTTGCAGGGCCCCTGTTGTCGTACTCAGCTCAGACTTAACAGCGGCAATATCAGTTTGAAGTCCCTTTACTGCCGCCTCAATTGAGTTACAAATGTCCGCTTCCATAGACTGAAGCATATCTCTGAGCATAGTTGCCGTTACCTCCTCTTCCTCGTTAGCGTTAGCGTTTTGGTTAGCAGAAGCTCCACGCAACGGTTTTGGCTTAAGTTTGCCTGTGCCCAACATTCTTGGGACTGAAAACTTTAAATTGTTGTTTCGAGATATGTTTTTAAAGTCCCTCAGCTATTTCCAAAGTAAAACATTGGCTAAATGGTCATTTTTGATCGAATGAAATTCCACCTGTTGGGAGTTGCTGAAAATCACGTCTGCATCTCACCAGCACAGCAGCGCCCCCCCCGGCGCTGAGCTTTCTTCGCCAGTGATGCAGTGTTGGTGGTCCAGGAGAGGTCTTCACTGATGTGCACCCCCAGGAATTTGGTGCTGCTCACTCTCTCCACCACAGAACTGTCGATGGTCAGTGGCAGGTGTTGGGTGTGACCTCTCCGGAAGTCAACAACAATCTCCTTGGTCTTGCTGACGTTCAGCAGGAGGTTGTTGTTCCTGCACCACGTGGTCAGAAGGTCGACCTCCAACCTGTATTGAGTCTCGTCGCCCTTGGTGATGAGACCCACCAGAGTTGTCGTCAGCAAATTTCACTATGTGGTTGTTGCTGTAGGTTGCAGTGCAGTCATGCGTCAGCAGGGTGAAGAGCAGCGGACTGAGCACGCAGCCTTGGGGGGCCCCCGTGCTCAGTGTGATGCTGCTTGAGATATTGTTGCCAACACGTACTACTTGAGGCCTCTGACAGAGGAAGTCCAGTAGCCAGTTGCAGAGTAAAAACAGAGAATAAACTGCTGATACATAAACCGTAAGAAGAATAAGTGAATATGTATGGCGAGACATTTTTGGATGTGATGGCAGGAGGCTATAAGTTCAAAGTGTCACAGGCCACTGCTCTCTGCCACCCCAAGACCAAGCTGTGCACACAGTGTGATCAACAAATGCAGTAACTGTGGTTTGCCAAGTCAATGAGCTCAAATCTAAATGCATACCTCATGAAACAGCCTTTTATATCATCAAACTGTTTCCCCCGTAAAGCTCTTAAGAAATTGCTAGCTGCCTATTCATTAAATAAATCTGGGGTACAGTACCACAGAAACTTGTGAAGTCTCATTAACTGTCGAAGTTGACAGAATATATTTGTCCTGGGAGAACATTATGGGATGATTTTGGGCTATTCCGCTCCAGTGTTAAGCAGAGCCTATGCCTGAAACATCATTGAGAAAGAGCTTTCTGTCTAAATGGACAGAATGGACTGTATACACTTGGTGTATACAGTAAGCTCTCAATATCAATCACTAGCACTTAAAGGACACTGTGAAAAAGCAGATTTTCCTGATTTATACCTGGAACTGTGGACACATTTTCTTAGCAAGCTCATGTTTAGTGGGCATTGCAAATGTACAGGACTGATGTCTTGGATAGCATATTTTATCTCCTTTTTGCGTAGCCCACTCTGACTCCTGAATAGAAGTAAAGTGTTTCATAGAACTGACATTGCATTGATAATGCACCCTGGCATTACAAAATGCTGGGGAAAACGGCCATAAATGTTTCTGAGGTTCTTCTTAGAGCATACAGTAATTATAGTGCTGCTGTAAACTGGCCATTACCCTGCTTTTGATGGTGACTTGTGTGTGTTTGTGTGTCCATGGGTTGTCTCAATGTGTCCCCCCCCCACTACATTGAGCACAGTGCAATTAGTGAAATGCTCTCCACTTACTGCGGACCACTCTGGCTCAGGACACACACACACACACACACACTCAGAGACAGTGCTTTTTTGGTTTTCTTGTGATTCTAGATAATAGATAGAGCTGTGAGTTGGGTTCCATGAAACTGCTGCAGAGAGAGAGAGAGAGAGAGAGAGAGCATTCTTTCACAAGATCTCAGATCACATCCATCAGACTTTGAAATCTGCAAACTTGTGAGTAAGTTTAATGAAATACAGCTTGGTTACTGCCATATTTCATTAGCGGGCCCTAAAGCACTCAGGTCAGTTTATAATGGGCAATCTGAATTGACAGGAGTGGATAAAATATTCATTGTAGGGGTAAGGGAGTATTGCCTTGGCCTCTTTTCCATTTTAGCTCTTTGCCAAATTCTCCCTCCCCCCTTTCCCCATGTGCCAGTTTTTTAAGTGGCATGTTTGCTCAGCCAAGGCAAAAATGCACAAGAGACGTTTAGGCCTAAATAGCTGATTATCTTCAAATATCCAGCAGAAATTGAGATTATAGAGCTTCAAATGACTGGTAAATATAATTTGTTTCTGGGCATGATGTGTTCGCTTCCTTTGGCGAATTCAGGTTCTGTCATGATTTTCTAGATTTGTTTAATTTTTGTTTAATTTTAATAAATTAAACTGTTGTACTTTTGTTGCTATTTGTATAATAATTTGTTCATTTTGATTGCACCATGTGTGTAAACTGAATATTCTTATGCAGAACTTAATGTTGTTTGGTTAGACTCTTTCAGGCCATATTTGGTATAGTCAACCTCCTTCCTCTGACCAATCCTTTAATCTCTTGATGATCTTGCTGAATTGGTAGTAATGACTTAAGTCAAGTCAAGTCAGTTTTATTTAGTATAGCGCATTTAACATGCACAGAGTGCAACCCAAAGCGCTCCACATACAAGACATTGACACAAAACGAAAGACAATAAGACAGAAATGCCAGACGGAGCGGCGTAGTCACCAGTGTACCCGTGACACCAAGACATGACACAAACATTTAAAAAATAACAAACACAAAAGATGCCGGACGGAGCGGCGTAGTCGCCAGCGTTCCCGTTACACTACTAAGACATACAAGACAGACAACACAGCAAATTGAAAATAAATAAATAAAATAACAATTATCATGTTAAGATTAGTCCAATTTCCAACCGGCTTAAGGGGGTAGAAGTCCAATTTGGGCAGCTATAACAAACCAAATCAATGATGTAGCAGCTCTTCTGAGGTTGGACCCTTATCAAACTGGCTGAAGTAAACAAGACATGACGAGACACATAACGGCATGCAAAAATAGGGGGGGGCGCTGCTGTGCTGGTGAGATGCAGACGTGATGTTTCCATTGCTTCTGGAAGTTTGTACTGTGCACACATCAAATAAGCACACCATATGGTTTACAGCTGCTTTTAAAAGGTTGAAAAATGTCACCTTCACAAATAGATGTGGGCGCTTCCATGCAGTTTTCATACATTCAAAAAAAATATCTAATCAGCTACTCTGTGTGCGTTACCCCAAACTCATACTTTTCCCTCAACGTCGTCTACACATAATTAGGCAAAGCACAACTTCACTGTGAATTCCTGTAGCATGCAGAATGTGATTTTTAGGGATGCGAGGCCAGTTTGTACACTACAAAATAGTTTTAGCCACAGGTTGCAGTACAATAATGGCTATAGTGGATGCCAACATGTAGGCTACTGTGCATCTGCCCCATAGCATCTGACCTGTTGTTATTTGCATGCTGATGTTTTGTCATCATGCTCTGTGTTGAAGGCCTCAATCGGCCCCCCTGGCCAACTTTTCACATAGACAATGTATTTTTACAGACAGCTTTTATATTGGCTGCCGTTTTGGTGACCTGTGACTATTATATTTTAGCCTCTGTCAGACTGGTTCCACCAACCACTTTTACAGAGCTAAGAGGAGCAGTGTTATTACTTGCTTTGATTTAAGCTCCACAGTTTACGGTCTTGGCCTCTCATTCTGTCCCTGTGTTCCTCTGCCTCTTTCCAGCATACACAATAAATTTTGATGATGACTGACTTAAAATGTAACATTTGTGAGATTTATGATTTAACTGCCTTGCCAGTCACCATCTGATCAGTGTATTTGGATTAATTGAATCTGAATCTAGCTTCATGGACATAGGCTAGGCCTACTAATAAATAAACAAACTGAAAGCTCCTTCATTTATTATTGATGTATTTAAAGGTAAAACACAAGTAATAGGCTACATCATGTAGCCTAACATGAACTCTCTCTCTCTCTCTCTCTCTCTCTCTCTCTCTCTTTCTTTCTTTCTTTCTCTCCACGGGCGCACGCACGCAAACACACTGACACAGACGTGTTCAATCGGTTTAAACCCCCTGATATCTGTCAGCTGCCTAAACTTTACATTTTTATGAACTGAACCAGAAATCTGTCTAATGAAAGAAAGTTGAAAATTATCATTATAGCATGCATCCACTTAACAAAACTGCCTCTGTCTAAAGAAAGAATGTTGCGGGAATGCAGGTTGCAGTTTTATGCAGTTAAGAGAGATTGCAAGAAGGTTTGTTGCACTTAATGTTCTGTAGCCTACATTATTAATAACTAAGTGAAAACTTTGCGAGAAGTCAGTGTTCAGAATTAAATTCTATTTGTGGTGGTAAGTTTGCAGAATTAACTTGAATGCAACAGTTTTTAACAAATTAGCGCAACGTGGTTATGATGCTAACCAGATTTAAGCACAATTTAGTACAACCTGGAAAATCATTGTGTGGTGGTCAATGTTGATATTGTGGTGGGCCGCGACAAATAAGTCAATGTATGGGAAACACTGGAAGTGCTTTGTCAATTTTTGACCCGCCCCGCCCGCACCCGCGATATTTTCCGATCAAGCTTACCCACACCCGCCTGACCCGTTGACCCACGCAACACTACTGTACACAATGAGAATGCTTTTGTTGTGAAGGTGAAGGATTAACAAACAAACAAAACAAACAAAAACTATCTCCAAAGAGCTATACAAGGTAATGTTTCACGATTCTCGCAATCCTTGGTGGGCCGCCGTTCTTGGAAGTTGAATGGCTGGTTTCCTAGAGACTCGCTACGTCTGTGCTGTATAGCTATGCTAAGTGAACGATTCCTATTACAAGTTCATTCACCATCAAATTGGCTTAGTAAAGGTGAAAATCTTGCAGTGTATCTTTGTAACACATGTAACTAACTAAATTGTGATTTCTTTTTTTGTTGTTTTCAAAACGGCAGTGAACATATTTGTTTACAATGAAGAATTTAAGTTCATCATAGATGTTGACTTCACAATATACTTTATGAGTGCCAGAGGTTTGTACAGCCCATTTTGCAGAAGGATGATGTTATTATATATCTTAATGCTCAGATTAATGTCTTATAATCGTGATGTTCCACTTACCAGCAATGCCTTTGTCCTTGTTAGTAGAGATTTACCACAACAGGAAGGCCTCTTGACACCCACGGGTCAAATGGCTACATGGTTAATGCATATATCGGCATTCATCACAGGCGTGACTCGCACCGGCCTCGCCATTAGCACGCGTTCACATGGCAACACCACGTTCCTCATAACAGCCAGATCTCCTTGCACTCACCTCATCCTGGAGCTCAAAAACCAGACCAGAGAGAGATGCCCACTAATCATGCGCTGCCGATGATGGTGAAAAGAGATGAAGCAAATACAAGACTTATTATGTTATAATACATTGTTAAAAAAACAAGAGCAAATTTATCTCAAATCTCATTTTATATACCCCCCAGGAATCAAATAATCATATTCTGGACTGATATTTTTATTCCCCATTACATACTCAAGTTTTTAGGCTACTTTACTGTTTTCATACAGTATGATTAAGGCATGCAGGAACAATTGTTTCCATAGCCATTTTTCCGGGATTATTACTTATCACTTTTATTTTGTTTTACTTTTATATGTATTTTTCTCAAGCATGCATAAAGCATTAATGATTTCCCTTCTACTGTATTAGATAGCTTCTATTCTGATGGGAGGTGCAAGAATGACAGACTTGACTGGATATTGGAATTTGATATAACACCATGATTATCTTGATATCTTCCCTGCTATGCAATCTCAGCAGGCTAGGAGATGCATTTTGGGGTATTTTCACAAAAGAGTCCATTAATACTCGACTCGTTCAGTTTCATCTGGCTCATTTTTGATGACTGCATATAAAATCCTGTCTGTCATTCACTACCACACATTTGAAGAGAAACAATAACACTTGAGGCATAATGAAACACAAGAAGAAAAAGCAAAGGAATAATAACAAAGGAATAGGAGATATGCTTTTTGAAAAAACTTTAAAGAATGTTCTATCTATCTTGAACTTAATTAGCCTGGCTAACACCAGACCAGATTTAAAAGAAAAAGAATTGGTCTAGGAATGTTATGTTCATTTCCGATTTCAAAAGGGTGTAACCAGCAGTGAAATTAAGCTTTCATTGGTGCATTAAACCAAATTTTTAAAAATTAAAAACACATCTGTCTTGTAAATGAAGGTTTCGATGCAGTTGTTAGGCTGCTGATCGGATCATAAACGGCCACAGCAACGAAGATAAATGACTGAAGAATTTTTCAGCATTTGTTGGTAGAGAATCCATCATGCGTGTGGAGGGGGGCTGACCCAGATACCACTGTTGAGCCTTGGAGGCGTCTACCTAATTCAACAAAACACAGATGATAGAAGGTGCCTGCTTGATAACCCCAGTGAAATACTGTTCTGTTGGCGATGATCTTTGCCTTCAAAGGTTTTTTTGTTGGTGATTTCGTTTGTTATGGTAAATGCAATTTAACACCTCTCCTGTGTGCATCTGAAATTATTAAATTCCAAAGAAGATACAAGTTTGTGTCATTTAAAGGTTGTATCAGCGGTAGCGGGGATACGTCACTTCTGTTGATGTTCAAACAAAACAGAGAGCTTGCTCTCTACTCCCTCCCCCTCCAATTAAAACTCTCCTAAAATTGTCAGTTATTGGTTGAAACACTTTATTTTGCCTTTGAGTGGGTTGCCAACCTTTGTTGGTAGCAATTGTTTTTGTGTACAGATCTCGGAGCCTAGGCTGCCTACAGAGACACGTTTTTTTGACGGCCTGCTTATGGGGCAGACAGCTAGCGGATCGTTAGGAAAGATTAGATGAATGTGATCATTTATGTTTGGGCCTTTTTTGGGCCTGAAATCGCTGATACAACCTTTAATACTAACACCATCAGCTCAGCCATTGGTTGTGTTCAACAGTGCTCCTAACCGTACTTCCCTGTCTATCATCGTATAATGCCCGACCCATACCGGATAAGCACTGTGATTAGTTCCTGGGTTTTCAGTGATTTTGGAGATCACTGTGATTTGAAGGATTGCCAGAGGGATCTGCAGAGCAAATTCAAATGCGTTTGCTGATTTGTCTGGGTTCATTCTAGAACTTAAAGGAGAAGTTCGGTGTGATATTGACCTAAAATGTGCTGAAACATGATACCGAGTGTGAACTTTTGTTTCATAGCTCATCTTGGCTCGAAATAATTCTGTGGAAATGCATGGATTCCAGCAGTGTTGTAGTCAAGTCACTATGCCTCGAGTCCGAGTCCAGGTTCGAGTCCCCAGTGTTCAAGTCCGAGTCAAGTCCAAGTCATTAAAAAAAAAATCCAAGTCAAGTCCGAGTCGAGTCCACTCATCCGAGTCAAGTCCGAGTCGAGTCACTATTGATCCACGCCGAGTCCCAGTCGAGTCCCTATTGATCAAGTCGAGTCCAAGTCCAACACTAAAGTAAGCATAGCCTACATGTCGTTCCATTTTTTTCCATTGCAGATGAAATCCTTAAAAGCAAAACGGACAGTCTTCTGTCTCCAAGCAGGGGTGCCATCACTTGTGTGAAAGTAGTATTGCCAAATTTCTTGCCAAACCCAATGTGTTGTATTTATTATATCGGCGAGAATACCATACCATAGCCATACCATAGCCTATAGGCCTACTCATAATACATGAGCAATCCACATCCCAATCACACAGGCCATTAAGTCACATTATGCTGTTACTGACTGCTGACAATTGTATAGGCAGTGTTGTAGAAGTTCATACTTCACAAGAGCTAGATGGACGTTGGAGTAGGACTATTTTTTAAGAGGTAGTGTGGATCATAAAAGGGCCTCCCCCGGGCATTTTTTAAAATTCTGGCTGTTAAATAGCCTAGACAATTTTAGCGCAGTTTGGGAGGGGCAGAAACAGAGCAGGGCCCGTCTTGGTAGCTTCTTTCTGACTCCCGTGACGTGAACACTGGCTACCGGCAACTGCATAATTATGTTATCACTTCACTGACACTATGGAGACATATTTCACATCAACAATAGAGAAGAAAACTAGCTTTCTGTTAACGGAGCTGTACAGTAGATCATCTGCCTAATTCATTTCTTTGCGCAACAGGCCACATTCTACATTCATTTCAGTGAGATGAGTGAAACAATTTTTTTTTAAGCTGCCATCGCCATAGGCTACTATTTGCTACGATATTCACCTGTTAGAAATAGAACACGTTGCTATTTCCTTTTTTCCGTGCAGTGGGTTAGGCTATCAAATCGCTTGTTTGAACAGTAACAGTAATCCAGTTCATTCGTGGTTTTAAATATAGTTGTTTCTGGCCTACCCACGAGAGGTTCAGTTTGTCAGTTTGTCAGTTTCACTTGCGCAGACACGTAGGCCTACATTGACACTACATGGACACTCTACTAGGCAAGTTAATGTTATGCTTCTATATTTTATGACACCAAAAATAAGAAGTATGCTATATCTTGATCGGGAAAACTTTTTGTTTATTTTTCTTTCATCTGATAATAGCCTGCTGCAAATTAACAGACAGACGCACGGCAGGGCATGCCCCGAATGAAAATGAATGAATGGAACCTCGCTTCTAGCCTGGCCTTGGCCTGTCTACATACTTCCGGTCGATTTATTTTCCCTACGAAGTCAGAGAGTCTGGTTTCCAGGCTACCTCGCTTCTCGCGTCAGTCAGGAAAAACACTGTTCACCAAGTCACAATGATCAGCTATCCAGCAGCAGTGTGTGATGTTTAGCCTAGGCTGAGTGTAATCTTAGGTAATGTTATGTCATGTATGAGAACTAATATTGCCTGGCAATATATAGCCTACTACATTGAAATAGCGGCGGCCATATCTCCAGGCATTTTGGTGTTAAAGTTAACGTTAGTTTGCTTTGCATGTGAACATGATGTGACTTGCGATGTAGGACACGAAGCAGTAGCCTAACATTCCCTTGAACTAAATTTAGTATTACGAATAATTTAGATATTAAAATCATATAGCAAATTATAGCCTAATGACATACTACAATTATAGCCTTATGATATATTACAAAAAAAAGTCGAGTCATCGCTAGTGCGAATGCACGAGTCCGAGTCCAAGTTCGAGTCATTCAGTGCTCAAGTCCAAGTCAAGTCACGAGTCTCTAAATTTAGCTAATGACTCGGACTCGAGTTCGAGTCTCGGACTCAAGTACTACAACACTGGATTCCAGTTGCTGCTACTGGAAGCAACTGGAATCCATGAATTTCCACAGAATTATTTTTGGAATCTGATCCCTTATCATACCTGTTCATTCGTACTCGTCGCTCGACTTATCGTGACTAAATTCAAGATGGCGGCGAACGGTAAACTTCCTGAAGGTACTGTCTGTAAAATCGTCTTGTAAATAAACAACCAGTGCTTTTTCAAAGTTCTCAATGTCTCATTTTAAATGTCAGGGCCCTCGGACGTCTACCAATGAAGTGTGGAGCTACTTTGAGCCTCGTAAATGGTGTGATTTATTTGCATGGCTAGCCCGATGCCCGAGGCACCCCCATTGAAAACCTGTTGGTAGCGGCTAACTAGCGCCAGATTTCGGTGTGCAGGGGACAAGCCAAGATGAGCTATGAGACAAAAGTTCACACTCGGTATCATATTTCAACACACTTTAGGTCAATATCACACCGAGCTTCTCCTTTAAACTAGAACTTAATTTGAATGAAAGAAACTCTTAAACTCACCTGCCAGATTTTCTAATAAGATTATACCCACTAAAATGTTTTAGTGGACACAGTGACTGGGTATAACAGATTTTAATGTACTATTAGTAGATCAGGCCCTGATGGCTCGGACTGCTAAAAACACACTATCGCTTAACATCACCTTACACTAGTAGTGTGAATGCTTCAGATAATGTTAAAGAACTATTATAAGGTATTTCTCTGTAATTTGTAATATGGTGGCAGTACTTTGGAGTACTTGTGAATGCATGACAAATTCAAGAGCTATTGAAGTAGCAATAAGCTCTCAACAGGCATCACATACATATAAGAGGGT
This sequence comes from Alosa pseudoharengus, assembly GCF_046254945.1. Lineage (NCBI taxonomy): Eukaryota > Metazoa > Chordata > Actinopteri > Clupeiformes > Clupeidae > Alosa > Alosa pseudoharengus. The sequence continues at coordinate 22,177,361 of NW_027468718.1, read as the reverse complement.
TCTTTCATGCTGTGGTTACTGTATAGTTACTGAGAAGGCATCAATCTTATCTGATCTTTTAAAAAATCATTGTAGTTTCAATAATCACCAATGCCGATGTCCTGATGTAAACAGTATATGTCTGTGTATGTGATTTGAAACATGATGACAACCCTGCACACATTTATCTTTCACAATTCTACCAAATATCAGGGTGATGGCAACTTCAAACATGTGCTTCAAACTCTCCATTTGGCGGTAAAGTCTTAAGCACGGCCTAATGAATTAACAATAAGAGCACTTAATGACTCCAGCTGGTGTTGAAGGGGCCATTGTTGAAGGACAGTTCTCCTGCGTGATTAGGGGCACATATTTCATAACTGTCTAGGGCATGATGGCAGTTTGTCAGGACGTTCAGCTTGCTACTGAGTAATTGTGGCAACCTCGGCTGAATGATTTATGACGGGCTGCAGCATAAGTTCATCAAGAGCTGCTAATCACATACGACTGCTGAGATCAACGAACCGGACAGTAAGTAACTGCTGTGTGCTTGTCTTCACTGAGACTTGGTTAAATGACAACATTCCGGACTCTGCTGTACAACTGGAGCAGCTAGCATGCTATCGAGCAGACCGGGCCATTGTAAAGGGAGGTAAATCACGAGGAGGAGGAATCTGTGTTTACATCCGTGAAGAATGGTGCCGGGACACTGTAGTAGTATGCAAACACTGCTCACCACTGGCAGAGTTTATGATCATAAAGTGCCGTCCTTTTTACCTGCCAAGGGAAATTACTGCGATTCTGCTAGTCGCAGTATACATCCCGCCTACCAACAACAACAACGATAAGAACGCGGCTCTTAGTGAACTGTACCAGGCTGTCAGTGAACAACAGACGGCACACCCAGACGGTTTCACCATCTTCACTGGAGATTTTAACCATGCTAACCTTAAAACTGTACTTCCAAAGCTACACCAGCATGTTGATTTTCCAACAAGAGGAGATAACATCCTGGACCTGGTCTACACTACACACAAAGGAGCATACAAAGCCACCCCCCTCCCCCACATTGGACTTTCAGACCATATCACTGTTATGCTAATGCCCGCATACAGACAAAGGGTAAAAGTGAACAAACCGGTTCGCAAGCAGGTAAAAGTGTGGCCTGAGGGAGCCTCCGATGCTCTTCAAGACTGCTTTGACACAACAGACTGGGAAATGTTTAAGCAGGCAGCCACTTACAACAACCAGACAGACATAGAGGAGTATACAGACACTGTAACCTCTTACATCACCAAGTGCATCGATGATGTGACCCACACAAAAGACATCATCACTCGGGCTAACTGGAAGCCATGGCTGACAGGGGATGTCCTCAGGCTGCTGAGGGCCAGAGACAAAGCCTACAGAGCTGGGGATGAAACTGGCATGAGAACAGCGAGAGCCAACCTGTCCCGTGGCATCAAGGAAGCAAAAAAGGAATACACTCACAAGATAACCACCCACTTCAAAGACAGCAGGAACGCACAAAGCCTATGGCAGGGCATTCAGGCCCTCACGGACTACAAGCCCGCGCCACAGAGCTGCGAGAGCAACATCCCTCTGCTCAACAACCTGAACCGCTTCTTTGCTCGCTTTGAAGCACAAAACAGCACCTGCCCACAGAAGACCCATCCCCCTCTACATGAGCAGCCCCTGTGCCTCTCTGCCGACAGCGTGAAGAGGACACTTGCTGCTATCAACACCCGTAAGGCAACAGGTCCAGACAACATCCCTGGTCGTGCGCTGAAGGACTGCGCAGGGGAGCTTAAGGATGTCTTCACAGACATCTTTAACACTTCCCTGAAGCAAGCCATCGTCCCATCTTGTTTCAAAGCTGCCACCATCATACCTGTGCCGAAGAAAACTGCTCCATCCTGCTTCAATGACTACCGCCCTGTGGCACTGACACCCATCATCATGAAGTGCTTTGAGCGGCTTGTCATGTCACATATCAAATCCATTCTCCCCCCCACCCTGGACCCCTTCCAGTTTGCATACCGAGCCAAACGGTCTACAGAGGATGCAATCTGCTCTGCCCTCCACCCAGCCCTCACCCACCTGGAAAAAAGAGACTCATATGTGAGATTGCTGTTTATAGACTTCAGTTCTGCATTCAACACCATAATACCACAACAACTCATCTGCAAACTTGACAAACTGGGACTCAGTACCTACCTCTGCAACTGGCTACTGGACTTCCTCTGTCAGAGGCCTCAAGTAGTACGTGTTGGCAACAATACCTCAAGCAGCATCACACTGAGCACAGGGGCCCCCCAAGGCTGCGTGCTCAGTCCGCTGCTCTTCACCCTGCTGACGCATGACTGCACTGCAACCTACAGCAACAATCACATAGTGAAATTTGCTGACGACACAACTCTGGTGGGTCTCATCACCAAGGGCGACGAGACTCAATACAGGTTGGAGGTCGACCATCTGACCACGTGGTGCAGGGACAACAACCTCCTGCTGAACGTCAGCAAGACCAAAGAGATTGTTGTTGACTTCCGGAGAGGTCACACCCAACACCTGCCACTGACCATCGACGGTGCTGTGGTGGAGAGAGCGAGCAGCACCAAATTCCTGGGGGTGCACATCAGTGAAGACCTCTCCTGGACCACCAACACAGCATCACTGGCGAAGAGAGCTCAGCGCCGCCTGTACTTCCTGCGGAAACTCAGGCGAGCAAGTGCTCCACCAGCCATCATGACCACATTCTACCGAGGCACCATTGAGAGCATCCTCTCCAGCTGTATCGCTGTGTGGGGCGGAAGCTGCACTGAATACAACAGGAAAGCCCTGCAGCGCATAGTGAACACAGCTGGAAGGATTATTGGTGCTTCACTCCCCTCCCTGAAGGACATTTACACCACCCACCTCACCCGCAAGGCGACCAAAATTGTGAGTGATGCAAGTCACCCCGCTCACAATCTGTTTGATCTACTGCCCTCTGGGAAGAGGTACAGAAGCCTGCGCTCCCGCACTACCAGACTCACCAACAGCTTCATACACCAAGCTGTTAGGATGCTGAACTCTCTCCCTCCTCTCCCCCCTCCACCCTCAGCTACATAACATCCTGGACATTGGACCCACAAATGGCCGCCTGCACCACTCCACTTGCACACTTGTACACTTTGCAACTTGTTGTTGTTGTCCTGGAAACACAACACTTCTGCTGCTCTTACATAACTTGCACCACTATGCCACTTTATTTCTTACTTAGGTCAAACAGAACTACCTCAGCCTCTTATTGGCCTGACTTTGCACTAGTATTTTATTTTATTGACTGTCTATGCACAATTTCAACCAAATTTTGCTGCTCTTATTTTTTCATTATATGTGCCCTCTTATTTACTTATTTACTTACTTTTTTGTTTACTTGAATGTTATGTTTGTCTGTGGACTTAAAATTGTTAAAATATGTCTTGTCTCCACCGTGGGATAGTGAGAAACGTAATTTCGATCTCTTTGTATGTCTGGAACATGTGAAGAAATTGACAATAAAGCTGACTTTGACTTTGACTTTGACTTTGACTTTAATGAGGGCTTTTTCTGCTTTAGTAAGAAACTAATGTTCATGAGGTAAACAGTTTTACCGCCACTGCAATTTTGGATTAGTGTAAGGAGCGGACTTTATTTTGGTCTCATCAAATTTTGCTTCATAGTTATTTTTTCTCTCTTCACCCTGAATATGTATAAATATATACAGCAAATACATAAATATGATACACTGATTGATCTAAAAAATAATTCACTCACTCACTCACTCACTCCCAAATATCATCCCCCATATGAAGCCATGCCATTGTTTGCAACTGGAGTCAGATGTTTTTTACCTCAGGCGTCACCTAAGCTTCACCTGCTGTGCCTAGTTCAGGTTGTGGAGGACACACTGAATATTTAGCAGGCTAAATCTTCGGTCATGCTACACTACACATGGCTCCGGCGCCTGCAATCCTAGCTGGTCACGTATCACGTATCCAGGCTTTACAGAAGAAATGGAATGATAGGAGATGACTGCTGCATGCATGGAACACCAAAATGGAAAATGGTCCAGCTGCATTGAAGTGTCACACAAAGCCGATGGAGATATGTCCTTGAATGGGCATCAGAGAAGACGAGGATGAATAATGAAATCCGGTGACACAACTTGTTTATCTACTTGTTCTTTCTCCAAGCAGAGCCCGTTCCCTTGCCCATTTCCCCCCCTTTTTCACTTTATATCGCCTCTGCAATTCTGCTTTGACAACCCTTCGGATGTATCCTACAAAACCCCAATTTTGTTAAAATGTTTATATACATATATATATTTTTTTTTTTTCTTTGTGTGGGTTTATGCTGAATCCTATTCAGTCTCTCCCCTTTAGAATGGTTTTACAGATGCTGCTGGATGCTTTCACAGGTGTGTGTGTGATGATAAAATTGCGTGAAGGTTTTTCAAGGGATAAGTGCTCCTTTACATCATCGTCAACTACAGATATTAACAGGCCTCTGTAAATTGAGAGAGTGGCTTTTGCCCACAGACCAACACATTATTGGGCCACACCGAGCAGTTTGTGTGTGCTTTGCAGTTTGTCAATCAATCCTTAATTACATGACATGCAATAGCATCAGACTTAGTATATGAGAAGAAATTGTACTGTTTACATAATATCTGACATTCAAATGCTGCAGAAAGCTGCATCTCCTAAGGATTGATTAGGGGTTCAAGGGCACAAGAGATTCTATGGGGTAAAAAATGTCATACAACTAAGCTGGAATGTGTTTATTTTACGTAAAGTACAGCTTTCATATATTTCTGTAGAGTTAAGTAGAGCTTATTAAGTCATAATCAACATGGCATTTGATTTCAGATGTATTAACATTGTGCTGCATCTAAATGAGTGCATAATGACATCATAGATGGAAGTACATTCCTTTTCCATTCACATCCCACTCTACTTTTCCCGGCTGCCACTCAAACAAACGGGCAGTGCTGATTAGATTTGAAATGCTAAACATCCTCCAAGTGCCGAACTGATGAATTAGGCAGCACCATGCATGGGAGTTTGTGTGTGTGTGTGGGGGGGGGGGGGGTGTATGTCTTGAAGGGAGCGAGTGAATCAGAATGCATCCTCCAGAAAATTCCAAAATCCCATTAGAATGCAGTTCATTTATTAATTACCACTCCCAAATTAGCCAGAGCATGAGTGTTTCATTAAAGCAGACAAGATGAGATCAGCCTCTGCCCCTGTGTTTCCTGCTCTCATCAAGAGGGACCTGTTAGGATGGGAAGTGTGAGTAAAAACTGATGTGGACACTGGCCAGTTGTTTATCAGCGAAGGTGGCCGACCTGGGGGAGCAGGGCGGAGATGAAATGGCAGGTAATCCGGGAGACACGCGGCCATGAGTAAATGGGAAGGATGCCCTCCACGTATTATGGTGATGAACCTATAAATCAGGGGTAATGGGCCAGATTGTAAGGCAGTCTAAATGCCACAGACCTATGGGCCCGCAGAGGCTCGGCTAATGTGCAGCCAATTAAGCGCCTTCACTTTGCATCTCATCCACCTGCTTTGAGGTGCCACTGCCTTTTGTCTCGAGAGGTACAGCAGGAAACTCCAACTGGTGGACAGAAGTGATTAAGCAAACAAAATATTGACTATGTTTTATAGAATTTTAAATTGAAATACACACACAAGAGGATTGAGTTCATTGCAGTTTTTTACTTTAAACGTTCAATTAAAAAAAAACATCCAAAACCTGTTTGGTGCTCCCATTGGGTTCATTAAGTCAGTGTTTCTCAAACTTTTTCAGACAGAGGACCACTTAACCAATAAAAAAGAAACGCACGGACCACCTAGCTAAAAAAATAAATAAAAGATTAGATTTACTTCAACAGTATAGCCTACTCACTGAACCACCTTGCTTATTGTCTTTTCACTTTGCTTATTGTGTCAGAGGATTCATATGATTTAAACTGCCATATCTTACATAGACAGTGTTGCAGAACTGTTTGGGTTTAAATAAAGTTGGTTCAATATTGCAAACAACTCATCTATATTATATTTTACCACGTCTGCTCACGGACCACTTGGGATAGCTTGCGGACCACCAGTGGTCCCTGGACCACACTTTGAGAAACACTGCATTAAGTGATGGTCTTCAGTGGTGTATTTTATGTGGCCAGCATTACGTAAGGGATAATAAGTCCCGACAGGGCGAACCGGACCCCGACGCAGCGGAGGGGTCTTGTTCCGCCCTGAAAGGACTTGTTTTCCCAATAATGACCGGCGTTCTATACATTATCCCGCTTATTACACGGCTACTTGCCAAAACGAAACAATAAACTCCCCACAATATGACTATTTAGCCTACATAGCCTAGGCTATAGCCTATTTGTCACCGTTCATCGTGGCTTTTGCTGAGAAACAAATAGTTCGCAACAACACACGTTAAACTTGAATCAAACATTCTTTAGAACACAGCTGATCAACGTCTGATTTTCACTTTTGAATGAAGTTCCAGTAGTTGCGGAGTGATATGAAAGACCTGAATTAGAAGCACAAACTCCGTTGCAATTGACAGCGGTCATTATTTTTTTTCAGAGGTCCTCTAGTCGAAAATAATGACCGCTAGAACTTTGGGAAATCCCATTCAAGTCAATGGAGCATTCTACTTGCATTGTGAAGAGCCGTGTAATAACAATTATTATTACATAGTGCTGAAGAATGCTCCATTCACTTGAATGGGCATTCCCAACGTTCGGTGGTCTGCTAATTCTCGATAACAGACCATTGCTAAGTTAGCCTGGAAACATGACTTTGCAGAGAGTCTGGCCTAGATCCATAGGCGTTCGTTTATTTCCGGGTGGGAGGGCACAGTTTGAGGTTTAAAATCATTGGAGTTAGAACCGCTTTGAACCAATCACTAACAACCGGCGTTTCGTCATACAGAGAAGTTTCTCTGCAGCACGCCCATAACAAGCACGGGTGCATCTTATCAGCAAACAATTACACGTTTCATCTGCGTAACTCTCGCCAAAATGCATCATATAGTGTTTTGTGAATGTACCCAAGTCAAACTTTCATATACATTTTTTTATATAAAAGTTTTAAGCCTGTATGCGTTGTCGTTTTCGGGTGAAATGACCTTTTGAATGGGATTCCTATAGGCCAGGGCTACTACTTTTTTGATACAATCGCGTCAAAATCGCTATTTTTCAAATACTATAAAGGCTCGACACAACATGAAACTTTGATCGAAGTATCATCAGTGTCTCTACACATGAACTCGAGCATTGAGAACATTGTTGGTGTACACAGTTTACTAAAAGAGAGGTTTTGAACAACTCACTTGTTTTTTCTGCTCGCTGCCTTCTTGCCATCTTGCAAGGAGTGAGTTGTCCAAAATATTTCTTTTTAGTAAACTATGTGTACACGAACAATGTTCTTAATGCTCGAGTTCATATGTAGAGACACTGATGATGCTTCGATCAAAGTTTCAAGTTATGTCGAGCCGCCTTAGTGTTTGAAAAATAGCAATTTTGACCCGACCATGTAGCCTACTAAACTACAGTTTGACTCGGGTACGTTCGTAGCCTATTTCAAGTGACAAAATCTATGACTAAAGTTTAGCTGACGATATAACATCCTACTCCACTGTGACTTTGTTCATGACACTCCTGTTAGTAGGCTAAACTATTATTTACATTTGCTCAAAGATTTCATAAGTATAACTCCATAAAATGTTTGATTCAAGTTCAGCATGTGCTGTTGCGAACTAGTTGTTTCTCACCAAAAGCCACGATGAAACAGTAACAAATAAGCTATAGCCTAGGCTATGTGGGCTAAAGAGTCATATTGTGGGGAGTTTATTGTTTCGTTTTGGCAAGTAGCCGTGTAATAAGCGGGATAATGTATAGAACGCCGGTCATTATACACTGCGCGTCGGGGTCCGGTTTGCCCTGTCCGGACCTATTTCCCGATAATGACCGGTGTTCTATACATCATCCCTTACCTATTACACAGCTCTTCAGAGTGCTGCAAAAAGTTCCATTCACCTGAATGGGCTTTCCCAACGTTCAGAGGTCTGTTAAGTAAGGCATAACGGCCGCCGAGGTGTCCTGTTATAGGGAATTAATGGACGAGGGCGAGAGGCAAAGAACTCCCCGACGCACCGTGGAGGCTCCGCCTAAGTCCATTAATTCCGTATAACAGGACACGGCTTATCACCCAGTTGAAGTAGTCATGCCTTTAACACGCAAAGGAAACAAGCGGTTCCGTTTAAAAAGAAGTCGACTTGTACAACTTTCTTTGGCCCTATAACAGTGATCTCATGGACAGTTAGCTTGTTTACAGTTGATTCCATTGTTGCTAAGCCTGCTTTCAGGCTCAACCGTTGTCCTAATATGGTTGTTATAGTTACCATTCATAAGCATTGATATGTAACGGTGATTTAAACTTTTTTTACCAGATCTACCTCATAGGTATCCTGTTATTCAGAATTAATAGCCACCCCACCAGCCAATCAGAAAAGAGTATTTCTTCTCTCCGGGTGATAAAACTATATAATTTCCGCTGCAAAGTATATAATGGCCGCTGTCAATGGCAACGGGTTTTGTGCCTCTGATTTACGTCTTTCATAACACACTGCAAGCAGTCTGGTCTCTTTTTGCAATGGAACTTTATTCAAAAGTGAAAACAGGCGGTTGATCAGCTGTGTTCTCAAGAGTGTTTGATTCGAGTTGCGAACTATTTGTTTCTCAGCAAAAACCACGACGAAACGGTAGCCTAACAAATAAATGTGAATGAAGAGACATACTGTATCATGTGGTGTTTTTTGTTTTGGCAAGTAGGCGTATAACAGATAATGTATGGAACGCCGGTCATTATCGGGAAAATAATCCCTTCAGGGCGAAGCAGGACCACTCCGCTGGTGTGTCAGAGTCCGGTTCGCCCTGTCCCCTGATAATGACCGGCGTTCCATACATTATCCCTTACTTAATGCAACATGATGTTAAAATAATGTTCCATCTCTTAAGCCATGTTCAGACAGGAGCAAGAGACTAGCAGCATTGAAGGGAGGAGAGATGTAAAACTTTGCGTGACAAACTAAGGCTAATTAGGTGCAAGTGGGTGGGCGTCTAGTGCACAAGTAGGCCTAGTTAAAATGACATATGCATTTGGGGCAGTGGAAGTCCATTGTCTTATGGTGCTAGTTCTGATGAAACTAGGTACTAGACAGTATGTGTGTATAATTTCCCCTAGAATGTTCCATTTCTACAAAGAATGATACTGTATCAATATGATTGGTAGATATAGTTTGAATGGCTCGCAAAGACCATGAAGTGTGTATAAATTTTGCCCTATAGCAAGTTGGAGCTAAAGCTGAATCTCCACAGGCATTAAACCACTGAGCGCACAGCATGCCATAAAGTATGTCATCTCTCAGGGAAAAAAATCACGTGTAATAAGCACCCTTATCCATTTTCATCAAGGAGGCTAAAGTGCTACTAAATGACCCACACGATTTAATAATTCAAGTCCTCCACTCAACCCACAGCCCCAAGAACGCTGGCATTTAGTCGCCTCCTCTTGAATGTAACCGCTGCCGGCTCTTGTTGTGAAGTGTATATTTCTGTAAATACCACGCCGGCCCCAGCTGTTCGGCCAGCTTTGTCGGTTGGCTCCGGCGCCTGCCGGGTAACATGTCCGTTCCCTCGTGGACCTCAGACAAGGTGGGCGGCGCCCCGGAGGAAATGCTCCAGCTCGGCCGCCCTCGCCTCCCAGGTGTGTGTGAGTGTGTTTGGACGAGGAAACGTTCTAATGGAGACAGCCGCCGTGCAAAGGTTAATCCTCTCAGACAAGGAGCCAGAGCGCCATGCCTCTCGCTTCATCCGCAAAGCTCCCGTGACCCAGGGCAGAGCCATCCCTCCAAGGCTCTTCTGTTTTTGGGCATTTATTTATTTGTTTTTTTTTTTAAACTGGCAGATAGAAAATCCCTAAGGTAAATAGCTATGTGAAGTGCCTTACGGTGATCGCAACACGTTGTCATGAGCTGTTTCATTCCCTATACAATAAGCTTAGGTTATGTTTGTCATTGGATATTATGGTGATTTAGTTGAACTAGAAGTTTAAAGGAGGATAGAGACCTGCACACTGTTGTGGAAGCTCCCAGGCAACTTTTATTATCGCAACGTTTCGACCCGTGAGGGTCTTCTTCAGATTTGCACATTACTAGAGGGACATTATCAAGAGGGGCAAGATGGAAACTGTATATTTATTCAGTTTCTAATACAGTTTTCACAACAGAGTTATTTTTATTTCATTTACAGGTTCATTTGTGTCATGTCTCAATTGTGTACATTGTTTTATTGTTTGTCTTTCTCTCCCTGTCTTTTTTTCTCACATAAGCTTACCTACCCAATGTTTCCTATTTGTTCAGATCAAGGACTGGGCATGTCGGTGTTTATGAACGTTGGGATATAGATGTGAATGGCAGTGATCTCCACAGTGACGATGCCTCGTTGCCTTCCATGAATGGGCAGGGAAGCATGCATATTTATGACACGCTGCAGCCTTGACACATACTGGAATTATCTGTTTAACACCCTGGCTCTGCGCTTATGAAGGCGTCCCAGCCTGTAAATGCCCAGCCCCCCCTGTTAATGTGCTTTGCCCGCTGTGCTGCATTGCATTGTCGGTTCCAAATCAGAGAGGGAGCGCCGTTTCCAGCTGCAGGGATGAGAGAAATGGCTGCGAAATGGCAACCCATCTATTGGATGATGGTGGCTGGCAAGAGTGGAGATGGGGAGGGAGGCAGAGAACACCGCAACAGCCATATTCCACACATAAATCTCTCCCAAGAACTCCTTGCATTGATGTCAGCAATTTACATTAACTGGATCGGTGCTTGACCACCAGTTTAATAAATTTGAACTAATTGGAGGGACAGATTGATTTGTGACACTGCACTGTATAAAATATTAATAGCCATCAATTCCAGAGGAACAGGCTGGGACTTTAAAGGGCAACCTTTACCCAGCCGTTTACTTGATTAATAATGGCCTCTTACAGAACTCCATCAGTGTGGGAATTGGCTCTTTGTTGTGATGTTTAGAGGACACGGTTAGCAGTTACAGTAAGTTGGGCTAGGAAAGTCAACAAATTTAAATCCCCTTTGATAATTTTAACTAAACGTATTAATGATTTGGCTAAAGTGAGAATAGTGGAGAATTACAATCACATAGCAATAGTTGTGGTATTATTAACAATAACAACAACAACAAGCAGTCTACGATTAAACGAAGCACATTTTCCTTCAAGTAGAACTATGCTATTAGAGCTGCATAAGGCCTTTAATGAAAATGAATTGAGGTCCAAATTCTCACAGATCAGCCTCATTAGCTGTGAGTGGTACAAAATGCTCCTAGGACAGAATGTGCATTAGGACACTTGGATACAAAGGCTGTTTGTTTCTTTGTCCTTAATACTTATGCATGGAATATTAATGCCGTATGTATGGAAAGAGGACTATATAGATCATGTCTTTTTTATGTAAAAATAAAAATATCTCTCTCCATGTCTCTCTCTCTCTCTCTCTCTTCCTCTCTCTCTCTCTCTCTCTCTCTCTCTCTCTCTCTCTCTCTCTCTCATGTATCCAAATCCCCTGTCACAGTGTTGAATAAACAACCCTTTAAAATGGCTGCTTGCGCGCAGTGCAGTAGGTAGCTACTTTAGCTGATAGCAAAAGCTTTGAGTGTGACACATTAGCGTTGCAGGGGGTGACCTTACCTCTGCACTGGCATGACACAGCCCATACCTCAGTGGAGATACTCTCTGTCAAAGCCTCCCCAGAAGTGAGCTCATTGCAGTGTGTCATAAATCTCTGCATCTCACCGACTCAGGTCTTTCCAGCTAAGGGTATTTCATTTGTCAAATATTAAAATGAATTTAGGGTCATGCAGGCAAACCACAAGGTCCTGCCTCTCTCTTGCATCATGTTCAGAGTGGGATGCAATCTGTTAAATACATTAAAACCCCAATCTAGGCACCAAAGTGGAAATAAATCATTCTGCCAGCTCTGCTTAAGGAGGGACTGATTATTCTGGTGCGCGACTCAGAGCGGGGACATTATTTAAAGGCACACTCTGGGGGAAGCAGGCGCCACTGTTCCTGTTGATAAATACATACTTATTTCACAGAACATTTGTGCATTACGCAGTATCAGCCATCAATTATGTTGATAAAAACGGCTCCCTATAAGTTGATTAAGTTTGAATGCACACATCTGGGAGCGTGTGGAAATTGTGTTGTGTTTATGCAGTCCATAAGTAATGCTCAGTGTCGCTCACTTTGCAGGTTACACGCTGTGCACCGTTTATTTATTTATATGCTGGTTCTCTGCGCTGCCCAAAAAAACAAAGTGATTACACAGCACTATGTTAATGCGATTGAGATGGACAACCATCCCAGTGCAGCTGGCAGACCTAACAGAAAATAGCCACTCGGAGGCTATACTATGCATCATTGCTTTACCAAAGTATGTTTACTCTCCGCCTATTAAAGCAGTCAAAAATATATATTTATAAAAACAGCACCCTGAGAGCGGGCATTTGACATTCCAATGGAGTTGTGAAATGGTAATGAGTGATCATAGTATGAAGAATCTCTTGATCTGGCAAAAAGCTAATAGACCTACTTCATACTCAATGTGTCATCAGTATCTTAATCATATGCAGACTACAGTGAGTCCTTGATTTTTTTTTTATCTCTATTTCGCCAGGAAGTCCCTTGAAATAGAAATGTATTTTTCCTCTCTGATTCTTGGCCAGGCATACCATATCAATTCAGCAGTTATAAATTGCAAAGTGTGGAACCACATTTAACTAATGGGGTTTGGCAAAAATATCAAATGCATGTGCTCAGAAATATGAATTGCTTCCTACTACGAATACAGCTTGTTTATATTTTCAGTGTGGTCAAGGAAGTGCTTTGAAGAACTTCAAGTAGCCTAGGCATTTATTGATGTCCCTAGTCTTTTAAAATTGTTTGATTATCATTATATCGCAGCACATTCAATGTATCTGCCTCTGGAATACACTACAGTTTCATGTTCTGAAACTTATCTTTCATTTGGCCACCCTCCCTCCCTTTCTGTTGCTGTTTCTAAATATGGTTATGTGAGTTAGGACAGATGAGGTGCTGAGAGGTAGGGAGGAAGGCAGAGAAAGAGAGGGAGAGAGAAGGAGGGAGGGAGAAAGAGAAGGTGAGAGGAGGGAGGGAAGGAGAGTGAGAAGGAGGGAGGGAGAGAGAGAGAGAGAGAGATGTGATATGTAAAGGACATGGATATGTAGAGTTAAAATGTGATTCCCCAAACAAGGAGGACGACTTTTAGCTATCTTGCCCGGATGAGAAGGAGGCGTGTTTTTGTTTTGATTATTCATTTCTTTTTCACTTGTTGCAGCGAGGCTCCAGGCTATTTTGAATTAGCTCTCCCCGAGTTTCCTAATTCAATCTGTCACTTCTGCCCCAGAGACATTGTTCAAAGCTGTATACTTGGTGTGCCCTGTGATTAGATGGAGGGAAAAAGTAACCGAGGAAACCATTTTCACATTGAGTGTCGTAATTTGGCCCTAAACATTGCCAGCCAGCCAGCGAGGGGGAAAAACGCTATCAGTGAGTTAACAGCATCAGTCAATGGCAAAAACAAAGTCACAGCACCCAACAAGAGCGTTATTGTTTTTGCATTCAACACTGATAAGACTTGAAAGTACACTGTAACAGTGAGACGTGGTCGTGGTCTGCTTTTTATGGAAATTTGGGAAATAATTAAGAGGAGGCTTTCAGTGGCCCTCTCATAAATAATGTAAATTCAGCTTTATATGTCCCTGACAGGCCGTGCTGACGCGGCAGGCATGCAGAGGATACAGGGCCAGAGAACGGCTGAGCTTTCTCCCTGGTCATCAGGTGCGCTCCTCCGAGTGCCATAAATTGACAAGAGTGGAACGACGGTGCGGAATAAATGTGGTGGCACGCATGAGGAACGGTCGCTTTTAATAACGGCCCTAATGTGAGATGCTGCCACTTGCTGCGCAGCGTTCAGAGGATTGAGAGGTAACTGTCCGCCGACGCATTTGCATGTGACAAACTGGCCCCTCGACCGGCCTCGCTCCCTTCCCCAGCAGCAGTTGACGAGGGGGGATCGACGTTGCCAAAGGCAAACTTTTCATCACGAGCGCAACCTCACGCTGCCGCAGGGTTTCTTCCAAAAAAAAAAAAAAACATCCTCATCTGTTCCATTCTCCACACCATGGCCTGATGATGTCCTGATGATGTCCTGATGCACAAAACATCGCTCATTAACAGGCTGTGCGATGCGCGACCAACAAGGCCAGATAGGTGCTTTTTGTCTGCTTTTCTACGGGCACAGAAGCTGAAGTGATTGCAAATGTGTTGCGCTTCATATTTTGCTCATGTTGCTGAAAGCTTTTTTCCCCCTACAGACTTCAAACACATGGAGAGAGCCATCACAGTGGGGCTACCAATCATCACTTCCCCCACTCACCAATGCGCTACTCAGCATTAGGCTGGAAATACGGAATGTAAATAAGGATTCAAAGAGCTGTGCATTTGGTATGCACGTTGCTTTGTGTGCAGCGTCGCCTTTGTTTAAGGGTCCCTCGCGTGCTATGACCATCACGTCAACCAGGTGAACTCTGTGATGCTGGCTTTTTTCTGCCTTTTTTGGACTTTCTCTGTGGCACAGATCCCCACCGAACAACATCCAGAGTCGCTCCGGATTATACCTCTGTGTGAGAGTGAGAGAGAGCCGAAGTAATGTCTAATTTTTCCCCCAGAGAGTGTCACGGGATCTTAAGTGCTGCTTCGGCCCGGGGGGCCTGTGACGGACGGGTGCGATGTCTGCGGCCTCCGATCTCCATGACTGTGTCCCCTTTGATATTCTCTGACTCTGGGGCCGTGCATAAGCACTTTGTGGAATGGAGTCAAGGTCACTCCCACTTCGTGGGCCCCCCACGCTCATGAATATGATGATGAATGCGAATCCTTTGACTCGGAAGAAATAATAAATAAAAAGAATTTTGCGGTGCGAAGAGAGAATCATTTGTTAAAAAATGCAGCCAAGACAGGTTACTGTCTTTTGTGTGTGTGTGTGTGTGTGTGTGTGTGTGTTGTGGTGTGGCTGCCTCCGTCATTATCTAGTTCACTCCACTTCTCTGTGATCAGGACGTGCTGTGAAAACAAGCTCTCACAGATCTGAGTATCTCACAGCTCGTGGCTGGAAATTAATGCTTTGGTGCTTCACTGACCGACAGTTTTGATTATCTTTTTTTAACAAGCTGTTCTCTGCCAAAAGCTCTTGATCTAATCTAATACATTGTGACTTAATAAGTAGTGCATAATTGTTGGTACATAATGAGAGTTTAGCTTTGCCTTTGACTCCAGGCATGGTCAATGACTCAGAATGTGGGATTGCTGAGTCGATGTGGTTGTGTACTGTATATATTGTATTGTATTGTGCATGTGTGGCCCTTGGTGTGTTTTTCTTTGTTTAAAAAATGTCTTTGTTAAGAAATGAGCTAATGCAAAGAAAGAAAGTCTTGGCATTCACTTTTACTTTTTCAATTATAGCATTTCAGGGTCTAAAAAGCTGCATTACGCATGAGTCAGTAGTAGAATATGAACTGCCGTTCGGCTCTCTGCTGCATGCTGGGATGCTTTTAGAGCCCTCTTGAAATCCAGAAGTATCTGCACTTAGGCCACAGTGGCATGAGTTTTCTCCACAGTAGAATTAGAAAGTCCCCTTCATCTATGTCAGGCCAGCGTGCGGTGCCACTGTGTTTTATGAAGCAGCCGGATGTCTTTGTTATTATGGCGCAGTACTGCTTGCTAGTGTTTATGGTCCATAAAACACAGCACAAGGTTACCTTTCTCCTCACCTGCTACATGTTAGAAACAATTAACCTGTCGCTACCCACAACACCCACCCTCGTTGCGGGGGCCTAATTTACTGCAATTCATTTGCCGTTGGAGTGGAACTTGGCGGAAAGGATGCCTGCGAAATGGTTTCGGCGTCTCCTCCCCTAACTGTCAGGGCTCCATCATCATGTACCCAATTTAAAGGCCATGTACCACAAGGGGATGCCTCCCCTCTCTACCTGTCACCATGTTGTTCAAGTGGAAACAGGTGTCTCATTCGATGTGGCCCATTCTAGGGGACTCTACAAAATATATATTTATTTTCATTCGACTCTCCTGATGGCTTCTCTTTGCAAATTGAGTTGTTCTGTTTGGCGGAAAGCTTTCTCTGAGTGCTTGACAGGTCTCCCTGGGACCAGCGAAATGCCTCTGACTCTTGGAATGGAGGGAGCTCCCGGTGAGAGTGACAGTGCTTCTCTCTGGGTCAGTTTCCATTACGTTTACTTTTCAGGGATTGAGTTGCCTCAGGAAATTGACATTTTTGCATGTAATCTTGTTTTTTTTTTTTTTATGTGTGTGTGTTTTCAATTGGAGCTATTTGTTCATCATTTCTTCTGTTTTTTTCCCCAGTTGGGGATCCAAGCAAGGTGTCAGCATAATTTCCCATTAGCGCTGATGAGTAGCTTCATATCTTTGTAACTGATGTCCATAACTTATCAGAATGACGTGCTGATTGGCTGTGAGCAGCAATAGCAGCTGTCATACAAACAGCATGATTACCTTGTGTAGACAGCAGCAAACTGATTTGTTTTTATCTCGTCAGGTTTCTCATCGCAGATTGGCTGACCTAGTTTTCAAGTGTCTTCACTAGCCCTGGAACACTGTGTAAATATGTGTATTGCCCAGCAAGTGCAGACTTCACATGTTCATCATAGGTTCTCATGGTTCGTAAATAAAAACATTTTTACACTGCTCTCTGGACGTGAATCATTCTCTCTAGTGAAGGTGTAATTTCTGAATACATACCATCCCTCTGAATTGCCATGCCTTGTCTCTGTAAGACTGAGCTGGCTGTTCCGATAGAATCAGTCCATTTGTTAGCGACGGTAACTATGACCTCGTTGAAGACAGGCTAGCGGAGAGCATGGACAATGATACAGGTCTAACTGCCTTCTCTGTGCGTCCAGGACAAAAGCGTTAGCCAAGGGCTTCTTTGCAAGCCTATCAGTCACCATAGAGATGGAAAGGTGAGATAAAGACGGGACTCTTCTCCCGGTGCTCTGTTTGTGTACCCAGGACAAGAAATCGATAGCACTGGCTTCACAGACTATTTTATAGTCAGGGCACCTCTCAGCTTAAATGTTTGTCTGTTTTAGTCAATGACACTTCCCTGCAAACTATTACCCACCGGGAATGGAGAACAAACGTGAAACAAATAAACTAGATGCCGACCCATCCTGGCATTGTTTGCACTTACAGATGGAATCTTGATAGTGTGGAAATTTTCTTTGCACACCGTCAGAGAAAAATCTATCACAGCCAAGATCCGAGCCATTATATTACTGCCTCCAAGGAAATATTACTTCTCTCGGCGGCTTGTTCTATCCATGATCTTTTTGTCCACCCATCACTGGAGGGATCTGGAGGTGGCAGTAAAAAACAGTTCCTTCCTCTGGCCGCCTGATAAAAGAGGATTTCCTGACCGGTTTGCAGGAAAGGTTATCTGGGCCCAAACAATTTCTCATAATATGACAAGCTAGGGCCGACCAGAACATGGAGAGAGATTCTTTGTGAAAACAAATTCACCACTAGCCGTACACAATTGCTGCATTGCAGGGAGCACAATTTAGTCTGGGCCTGGGATTTAGTGTGGTGTATTTGGTGTTTTTTTTCCCCCTGTATGACATTCTGGCATCTCAAGCAGTTTAAGAAGATTCTATATTAACTGTTTTGCTTTATTTGCAGTATATTACTTTTTCTTTTTTTTGTGCGCCTCTGCTTGAAATGGAAAAGGAAAAATGTATAATCTGTGTCTGCTTTTGAACTACAGTCACAGAGATTGGATTACACAAATCACCAGGCAGCCCGTACACCCATGCACACATAGCCTTAACTAGTCAGAGGTTTAGCTGAAGTTTGTTCAGCAGCATTTGTACATTGCTGTTCTCTCTAAACACAATGAAGTTGGATTTTCTCATTGCTCTCCAATTTAGACTCCAACATTAGACTCTTTGCTTTAAGCAAATGTTGTGGAGTGGAATGTAGCACAGTCCTCTGCCAGACAAAAGGCACAATATGTCAGTTCATGCTGTTGCAGAGGAAGAAAAGACAACATGGAGACCGAAGTTTGGTGGTGCAGACAACAAGCCAAAGCTCCGCACCGTTCACCTGAATTGAGGCAGAAGTGAAAAGTAGAAAAGAAAGCGCCCACTCTCTCTTTCTCTCTCTCTTTGTAAATGTGCCTTTGTTCCTCTGTCTCCCACATCACCTCTGTAGCTGTCGCGAGCCCCTCAGCCCGTCTCTCAAGGGAGGCTCTCTCCCATCATGGGCGAATGTTTTTCCCATCCAGACACTTTAACCCCCGAGACGCTGTGATTGGGTCCCACGGCGATGCGCCACTGCTGGTTTGGGCTTTTTTATTTAGTGCTCTGACAGCTTCACCTGCCTGTTTGGAGACAGCCGGCTGCTTGTGTTACTGGTTGTTCCGTAGGGCTTGGTGTGCGACTGCGTAGGCACTGATCCCATCAGAAAGCGTGCATGGTGAATTCTCAGCGGTGCGCTCTCTATTCAAGCCATTATTTCCCACCTTCAGTGCTCTCTCTTAGCATTCACAGACTTTCTGCTTAACTTTTAGTGCTTTCATATTTCTCTTTTATTTATTTTTTTCCATTCAATCACCTGAACGGACGCTGTTTCCTGTCAGGGATCTCCTGTGTTGTTTGACAGGCCGGCTGACGTTGAGGAGGGTGGTGGCCGCGACGGGCCATCCCTCCCATCAAGAGGAGATTTGTCGCTCTGCAGGATCGTTGATTGATTGGGGCCGGCCGAGGATCTCGGGGATGTCCTTCAGGCCAGAGCAGGAAAGGGCAGTGGGAAGAGACCGAGTGGCCGTTCCCTACGCCACTAATCAGGGGGGATGAAGAGCCTCGGCCCCAGTGACGTGTACACATTGTCATTTGCTTTCATGTGAAACTCTGTTATCTGGAAGTGTAGGATGTGACTATAGTCATGTTCTAGGCACTATAAGGATGAAATTCTTGATTCTCTGCACGTGAGTCTGTCAGCTGGATTGATTTTTGTGTTACTCCCATCAACAAGTTACTGTAATGTAGCACACTTTTGGCCTGTGGAGAATGATTCTCTTTGGCTGAAGTCATACCTCTGGGCTATTAAAAGTCAATTTTCTCAGAGTAGTACTCTACTGCGGACGGATCTTGTGCTATTATAGCAGTCATCTCACCTCCATTTTTCATGTGTGATCAAACTGTACAGTCATTTGATTCCACCATTTTCATGTTGAAATTTATGTATTCAATTTCCAGTTTTTGAAAAGACTGAAATCAGAAAACCTATCTGCCCTTGTGTCTGTTACAGCCACGGCACATTGTGTTACATTTTTGCACAATGCTACAACCTTACCCTGGAAATCCAGAGTTCTCGCGAGAGCACAATGGAATTGTCTCTGCGAGACACTCTGGCAATGAGCAATGATGCACGTTACTTTTTCCCCTTGCATTCCGGGGAACCAGCTAAACTGATGAAGACAGCTCTGCAACCTTGGAGGACGGTACACATTGGTCGTAGTGTTATCCAATTGCATCGAAGTCTGAAATCATTCAGAGTAAACATGGTCTAGTGTTATCCAATTGCGTGCAGTGAGATTTTTAAATGCATGCTTGTTGCCGCCCCTCGAGTTGGGCCATTACATTGTTCGTGGCCAGACCCTTAATTTTTCTAGATTACCAGGGTCTGGATTTTCCAGGCTACTACAACCTTTCGATAGACTTATGATATGGTTAGTCACAGCTCAATCTAAAGTCAGACTTGCTTTGCACATTGTAACATTATCGAGCCTCGTCCTCATTGTTCATGCCACGTCTGTACATTTGAAACATTGAGCAGCCAACCCACCCCCTTCGTTCAGTCATTTTCATGAGTGTGGAACTTGTTCAATATTTGCCGAGTGACACACTGCACACTGAGGCAATGGCGTCACCCCCATCACCAATGAGCTGCACCTTCCTTTTTAAATGTTAATTGCCTTCTTCGAGCTTTCTCATTTCGCCCCATTGTAAATGATGTGCTGTTAGCCGCACTGAAAGCAGCAGCCCCATTTGTTGCCAGTGTGACATTCAAGATCCACACAGTTACATTCAAGGTGCAAATTTGGCAAATGAAAGAAATATCCCTCAATGTGTTTCATTGTCATATCATATCCTGTCCTTTTTTATGTCTTATTTTTTTTTTGGGGGGGGGGGGGTGGTCCTGTATGTTTTCCTCACACTTGAGACGACAGGGCTTCAAAGTGGACAACATATTCTGTCTGTCGGGCTCCATGTGTTTTCTGTCCTCTCTTCCTCCCCTCCCTCTTGTCTGGCCGTATGCATTATGCAGCATGTGTTCTCATGACTGGGGTCGCTGCGCCGATTGTTTGTTGTCTGCAGCTGCTGTGGACTTGTCACCTCCTGCATAATGTATGGAACGCCATGACTGGGGATCAACGCGCAACATATGTTTAAACGCGCCATAATCCTCTTTTAGGGGCAGTGCGAGACAAGTTCAGCCATTTACATTGTTGCGCATGTAATCACATAAGCTGGCACCAGGTGTGCTTTCATTTGACTGCTGCTGTTTTTAAGGTCAAACATATTACAACCAATTTGTTGGCATAAGAACTGCTGGAGGGAGATTAGGCATGTTTTAAAATAAATAAATAAATAAATAAAGTATCTGTTTGCTATTGTGCTCACTCCCCAGTGGACACAAGCACTGATATATCAGGTGTTGGGAATCGGTGTGGAGGTGTTAGGCTTTGGTCGGTATCTGGTCGGTATCACCTCTAAGTCAGACTGGCTGCTGCTGGGGATGAGATTTCTCCAAAAGTGCAACAAAGTAGCACGCTGTTACTCCGTCTGAAATTTAATGCGTTCTCTCCACTCCACTGTGCCCACCTCCCCCAGTCTGACCGCTCGGTTGTTTTGGTAGCGCAGTTGACCTCGGCTGGGTCTGCGGTCTTTTTATATAACTGGGTGTGTGCAGATGTATTGAGGGGTGGGGGGGACAGGGTGTCAAACCCATCGCTGAGCGAGCTAGCGAGCGAGCGGGGAAGAGGATGCCAATCGTCAGTGCCCCGGGGCTCTGCACCTCCCTCAGCAGCTTGGCTCCAGACTTCAGCCACTGTAATGCCATCTGGCAGAAAGGTCAAAGCGCACTGATCTCGAATCAAGACCCTGGGTTTAAAAAGCTCATTCCCCCGGATCTTACGTAAACCCCCCCCCCCCCCCCCCCCCCACCCCTGTCTCCTGCCCAAAAGCCAGCATCGCTCTGGGCATCAAAGTGTGGCAGGCAAAGGTATTTAACACTCCAGGCTCGACTGGCTGGATTGAGGCTCCCTTCATGTTTGCTGCCGTCTTGGTGGTGAGGCTTTAATGCAGATTAGCAGACTCATTTGAAATCTGCTGCGTAATGAGAACGGGAGCAGGGAGCAGTGGTGGGAGTTTGGCCTGAGGTACCTCCCAGAGACTCCTCGCTTGGAAACCCCCGCCTTCTCCAAAAGAGCTCGTTTTTTTTCCCCCCTTTTCTTTTTGTTTTTCTTTCTTATTCCGCTCAGTATACTTTTTTTTTTTTCCGGCATAAAAGCACAATTAGGTGTCCCG
>NW_027468718.1:22139261-22155350 GCF_046254945.1 Alosa pseudoharengus | reverse complement strand
GTGAACTCCATTGTTAACAAGAAACCCCCAGCTTCATGGTATTAACCATGGCAGCTTTGTCCACTTGTATCTTGGACAGGTTACTTGTTAGAGGAACCAGCTGGAATTATTCAAGATGGCAAAAGCCTCAGCATCTGGCCTGTGACTAGTTGCCGTGGAAACCTTGGATTTAAGAGCCAAGCACTAGGCAAAAAAAGAGCCCTCAAACGAGTATCAGCACAGGGAGGGGAAAAAATTAATTGCTTTTAGCCATAACTGACCAAGCGCAGCTTTCCCACTGACCTCAAAAAGGGAAAAACATCTCAACGAAAGTTTTTTAATCTGGCCTTACTCAAAATAGGAGGCCTTTCATGATGTGTACAGGAATATGACGCTTTAGTCCAGCAAGGTTGTGTGAGATTTGAGCTTAAGTCGGCCACAATGTGGACCACACAATAGCTGGATCTGAGGTCCGCAGGATCTGCAGAGGAAAAGCACAGACGAAACAGAAATCCCCGCCACAAAAGAAAATGGTGAGGGGGGGGGGGGGGGGGGGGTGAAAAGGCAGTTATTTAACTAGATGCCCCAGTCAGCAGAGTGGGGATTAAAATGCACTCCTGCTTATCTGCTTCTGAGACCTTGACTTTCAAACCAGCAGGTTTCCTCAAAACGCAGTGCCAAGGTCAGACTTTTATTAGGACTCTTTTGTGTGCTAATGAGAATGTAGAGTGACTCTATTTCAGAGGTAGGGGGGATTTGGACCTGCAGCCTCTCTCCTTTGCTCCAGGCCCAAGTGTTTTAATGAAAGAAATATGAGGCCTGTGACAAGTGCATTCTGTGCATCAGCATCTTTTAGAAAGGTTAGTGAGCACTAATGTTTGGAGGTCGTGGATGTCTAAGTTGGAAATCATACAGTATATGTGTGTATAACGAGATGTGAAAAACTGGTGTCAAAACATTCCTCTACTATTTCAAATGCTTTGATGGTTCCTGACTGCAGTGTTTACAATTACTGCTAAATTTACCTCCGCTAGCCTGTATAATGCTCTGTTCATGCAGGAAAACAAATGAAGTTTGTATTTGTTAACTGTGCTTGTTTGCCTTTAAGGGAAGCGCTGTCAGTTCCCCTAGAAAGAAAGTTTTTTTAAGCATGTACTGTACCTACAGTAATTACTAACCTTCAGAAGAGGCTTACAAGAAAGATTGTCTTTGAATTGGGATCAATGCATGTCAAACAAACACTTCCTGCTCAGTTGTCGTCTTTGATGTGAGTGAAAGCATTTGCATCTCACTTCTATATGTTATGCCACAGGTCCCCATGGTCCCCAGGTACTGTGTCTTTTCCAATGCTGTTCTTCAGGACCAATCCCAGTCCTTCGTTTTCCCCCCTGTGCAGGTAATTGTGTCGAAATGACTTCAGTAGCTCGCAGGAAGAGGAAGAATTCCCACAGAGCTCCTCGTGAGCAGATGGCTTTCCCGGGGCGTGAGTGTTCGCGCCTACTCACCCCTCGTATATGGCCACTGATTGGCATCCCACGGACATCAGTGGGTTGAATCAGCTCTCCATTCACATACCAGTGGATTGATTCCTGGCCCTGGGAGCGCCTCCTGGTTTTAAATCTATGTCTTGTTTAGCACAGTGCTCCCAATCATTACCCCTGGTGAGCGATGGTGACGGTGCACCATCAGGCTCTGGATGTGAGCTGTATTGGGAAGCCTCCAGCTGTAACACATTGTAAGTGTTTGTGACATTTTTGAAGAACAGTGAGAAGGGGAAGAAGGTGTTGTGTTAACTTGTGGCAAGGCATTTTACAGCACAGCCTCTATGCTTGCTACTGTTGTGATCATTATGTTTGCAAGTAGCAAATGTACACATCCATTTTTTTTATCTTCGAATGCTTGACGTGCTTTTCAAATATTCTTCTCAGCAATGAAGCGTATAAAGTGTCAATTATTTGCAGTTTTGTGAAATTACCATATTATACAGAGGGAGGAAATGCTGTGTCTTGTCAGCTAATACCTTCCTATAGGAACATGATAAATTAATGTGTTTTTTTGTGTGTATGGTAAGTAATTTGTTAAGGTTATTTTATTTGTTTATTTCCAACAGGGGAGCATTTATCAACAAAGAAATGTGGGTCTCTAATCCAGATTTGACTCCGTGGAGAGAGACAGAGAGGCATTTATTAACTCTGAATCGTGTTGACGTTATTGATAAAGAAGTAAACACAGCTGACACCACATGATAAACAATTAATAAGCAGGAACTTTAAAAATAGACATGATGCATTGTTATGCAGTATATTGTTGAATGAGGTAAGCGGGCAGCTTGTCATTTCTATTGACTTAACTGTCACGGTAGTTATGGATGCAACGTTGATTAGTGTCCGTGTACAGTCGAGTCAGTGGGCTGGATGAAAATGGTGGTGCAGAGACTTGGTCCAGAGCTCAGATCAAAGCTATTAGGTGCTGTGAATGACCATCAGTATTCTCTCCACATGTGCACACACACACACACCATTGGCTGTAAGCAATGGGTCCTGAGTTATGAGAAAGGCGGCTGGATGGGGCCACGGAGCACATTAATCTTTCATTTTCTGCCGATACTTTGATGAAACAACTGATAGGGCAAGGATTGAACAACAGTAAACATGGCCGAGCGGGCAATGGAACGGCCATAGGTTTTTTGATTGCATCTTTCTATCAACCCTTTATTTATGTCATGTTAATAATGGTTGTGGTGCACTAATATGTAACTCTAATCTATATCTGTATGGGCACGTGTATTGCAGCATCTTACAATATATACAGAGCTCTCAAGTTTCGAGCGAGATTTTTTGGGGGTGTGGGGGCATGATGGATGATCAATAGTAATATAGTATCATGCATGCTATATATTATATTCTGTATTGGGCCATTAGACATTTGAATTTGTACGCATAAATTGGTCATCAGGTGCCATGAGGTGGCTTGAGGTTGTGTGAGATCTGTCAATTGTGTGTGTACCTAATTATATATCATGCATAGTCTAGTAGTTTTTCAGTAAATATTGATATGTAACATGTTGGTTAGATGTTTGTTCTTTAATTGAATCATGCTTCTGTTGAGTGAAGTAGGATGAAGACACAGAACAAACAGGCCTAGCCTAGAGAAAGGAAGCTCAAAGAGTGGGTGCTGACAGCACACAGAGTGTGAGAAGATCAGACTACTCTAAAGCTATCTCAGAGCAAAAGAAGAATTATACTCCCTTGGCTCTCTCTACCTACATAGCTCGACTCTGCATGAACTTTATGTAAGAGAACATTTCTGTGTGTCTGTCACAGTCAACTAAACGCAGTATGCATGATGAGGAAATTTTTTATCTCTGAGAAAGGTTTCCGAATTTGAATGTTGTCTGTGTTTCATAGGTCAGGCAAGAATCACCACTGCGCAGAAAGCAAATGAAAGGTCACAGCGGAGAACAGAGGATCCAAGATGACAGGAGCTCCAGAAAAAAAAGGGGAGTCCTTGCTCCAGGTGTAAGTCCATGACAGCCAGAGAGGTAGCGAGGTCAGATTGAGAGTCCACATTAGGTCGTCATCCTAGCAGACAAATTTCCATTCAGATGGCTTGTTTTACAGAGCAACAAAACATGTACCCGCTGGTTTCTGTTTATTTATAAATTACATGACTCAGATTTGAATGTGATTCAGCGTTTGTGGCATCTGATGTTTCTGGCATCACAAGGTCTTGAATTTAGCATGACCAAGTGTCCTTGTTCAACGGGGTTTGCTAATGAATGAACACACAACAGAGGTAAGGTAACAGGGTCTCAGAATTTCAGAATTTCATTCAAGGTCTCTTTATATGCATCACAGAAGAACTCAAAAAATAAATGTGTCCGCCACGATTTTGATCCCGTGAGGGAAATTTGGTCTCCGCATTTATCCCAATTCGTGAATTAGTGAAACACACTCAGCACACAGTGAACACACAGTGAGGTGAAGCACACACTAATCCCGGCACAGTGAGCTGCCTACAATAATAGCGACGCTCAGGGAGCAGTGAGGGGTAAGGTGCCTTGCTCAAGGGCACTTCAGCCGTGCCTACTGGTCGGGGTTCGAACCGGCAACCCTCCGGTAACAAGTCCTAGTAGGCCACGGCTGCCCCCTCTAAAAATAGTAAAAATAGTGTGCAAATGGTCCAATGGTGTAGCATGTGAAAAACAAGTCACTTTTACATCAAAGCTCCGTTAGTCTGCATGAATTTTTCACGTTGAAGCCTCTTCGAAGACTGACGCAATTTTACCGCATGACGTTCAAAGTGCTTGTATTGGAATTTGATGGAACTGTGTGCAGAGGCCCTAGGCACACAGGGCTCTTTAGTATTTACAGACTCTGTCCTGCTGTCTGTGTTTGCATTGGCTTGAGCTCCTCACCAGCCGCTGCATGCCCCGCGGTGTGTCCTGCCAGCAGGACAGAGTGGACGGCTCTCGCCGCCGCTCCCCGACTTGCTTTCCGAGTTATTTGACGAGACACAGAGGGGGGTTGTGAACAGCAATACCGGGCAATGTTTGACCTCTGTGTGAAAAGGACTGACCGCAAAGGCTGCAATCATCGAACTTCATTATACCTGTTCCAGTCAAATAAACAAGTAAAAGAGGCTCTGCAACTTGTGGAGGGGGAGGGGGAGAGCCTGGTGATATCTCTGTTTCTACTGTGCAGTGGTTTCTTACCTTCCCTTTTCAAGTCCTGTGCACAGAACACAAACCATGCAGAAGGGATTTATTCCATCTTGTCATTGTACCTGCTGTTAGTGGTAGATTTGGATAACCCTTGCAAAATGGCAAGGGGGGGGGGGGGGTCTTCCAAGCATAAGACAAGACAGGTGAATGGACATATAAAAAGAAACCAAGCTGGGGGAAAATTGGATTTTCGAGGAAGCCCTGTCTCACAAAAAATGACCAGTCAGAAGGTGTTAGTGAGGCAGACTGCCTTTCATTAGTTCAGTCATTTAGCTCTATTGAACCATGAAGATGGTTGAATGATATTATGTTAACCTCCTGTTTTACACCCAGACTGAAGATTAAATGTAATTAGAGGGCTTTTGTACGTTCGTCGCTGTTTCCGGATAATTGATGAATGACTGGGTTCTTTTATTCTTCGCGTGTGTCTCTCTCTCTGTGTGTGTGTGTGTGTTGCTGTGTGCGAGTGTGCTTGCGTTCTCTCAGATTTCCTTTCCATTGCTGTCTGTTGCCAAGCTATGATTGATCCTGACTGTAGGCAATGACATTTAATTCCTGCCTCTTACTAGGGAGGAGTATATCATCATCCCAGTCCACGGTGTGTTTACCCAGATTGCTGTAGCGCAGCACTCCGCTTTGGCCCTCCTCCTCTCTAATGTCTTAATATGAGTGGCGTTGCGGGCGAACAGGTTGGACGAGGATGGATGCCAGGTGTCATCCCAGGTGCATATGACAAATGAGTACCCATGTTCAGTGTTCCATGTGCTGCGTCCAGGACTCGCTGACCTCTTCATTAGGAGCGTACCCTTACCGGTCCTCTCAAGTACACCTGAAACTGTATCAGCCCATTACTGAAGAAGTCAGACACCAGGTCTAAGTCACACTAGAGAGGGAATAAAGTTATAGATATTTGGACATCTTTGTCTTTTAGACGGTTTGTTGACATTTTAAGTTCAGTCTTTCTAATTGCTCACTGAACATCATTTTATCCAAAATCAACCCCCGACCTTAACCTCAAAGTTTGTGTATAATTTAAGCATGTGCAGATAGTCCATGGCACACCATCCAAATGAAGAACGACTGGATATTTAATATGAAGACGCCTTTCTGCTTTGAATAAATCTATTTACATTTTAGGACATTGATAGATTGGATTAGATTGGATTGGATTGCACTGACCGTGAATTAAGGTGGCTAAGTAGATTTAATGCACTTCTCAGTTGAGTCACAGGGACTGTGAATGTGCCATTTCAGCTGGGGTCGATTTAGAAGAGGACTTGCCGTTTTGCTTTTCTTTTGGGAATGCAGGTCTTGGTCTGTTTGTTTTCCTGCTGATGCTTTGTTCTCACCCTGTAAACACACCTACACAGCCCTGGTGCCGTCACGGACTCATCTGCAGCAAAGTGAGAAATTGTTTTGCTCTAGATAGATTTCTGTATTTGCCTCATATGACAGACCATACACATACTCAGATCTCATGCAGTAGATGGCTCATCTAAGATATATATTGCAAGCATTTTTATGAAAAATGATCTTTGTTTTGTTTCAGAAGTATTATACATGTCACATTGCTTTATATCAGTGAAGAAGATTACTTTTTGAAATTCCCAGAGTGTATATATTTCATGCTAGCTAACTCCAGTCCATGCTAACCGCACACTTTTGTCGATCCTCTCTGTGGGCGCTGCCCTTATTTTTTTCCGCTCATGCCGTATGAAAGTAGTTGGGGGTCAGTCAGGTTCTTGGCCGCCGCCATCTCCTCACAGCAGCAGTGGCCTCACCTCGCCAGATACACAAGCCCACCTTTCCGCGGGGGCTTGGCCACCGGGATTAGGAGCAGGCCGGCATGTCCCCCCTCCCACAACCCCCCCCCCATGCCCCCCCGCCCCCACACCCCTACTGGGCTGCTGAGTGGGGAGGCAATAGACTGAGTATGATTGACTCTCTCCGGCACTCTGCACCTCGATGCCTTCGGTGCTTCAGACGGTGACAGAAAGAGAGAAAGAGAGAGAGAGAGAGACGAAAGCAAGCCTTTTCCTGTTTTCCCCTCCGCTTCTAATTATGGCCCATTATCCGGCACAGTGGGGCGCACCTGAGAGATAATTGTCCGCAGCGCCAGCTAAATGTCCCAGGCTTGGAAGTGTGGGCCCTGGACACATGGAAAGGGCAAGCGGAACGCTGCATGTTTGGTTCGACTAATTAATCGAGAAGCCGTCGGACACCACCTATTTTTAATTCATTTTTAAAAATAGTCATTTTTCAGTGGGAATTCTGTTTTTACCATCTTTTAATTGCATGTGAGGACTCATTTTGTTCAGGTGGCTTTAGGTGTAAAATTGCGGAGGATTGGCCTTTAGGCCAACATGGCAACTTTGTAGATAGTTTTCTCTGTCCTTTGTCTCTTCACAAAGGTTTCAGCATGCCTGATTCTCCGAGCTTAGGCTGAACTAAAGCAGAAAAATAATATGTTCATAGAAAACAGGAGAATGTGTCAATGTTCAGTTTAATATATAGTTCAAAGAAAGAAAGATGTCAAAGAAAGACATCTCAACCTCAACAAACTGAAGGTCATGTTTGTTAAGACAAGCTTTCGATTGCCTCTGCATTGTAGCAATGACCATTTTGTAAGACATATTTTTAATTTGTTTCTTTAAAGTTCCCAAGGCAAAGAAGCCTATTTAATTTTACTAGAATAGATTATACCTCTGTATCCTCATTGTCTCTGCTAATGAAAATATCCCCAGTAAAAAATGCAGCCCTCAACAGAACCGCACAGTGCATTCACCACTGCTGCTCACTGTAATGTTCATTTGCCACATCCAGACACAGAGCCGGGCATGAAAGTGAGGGGGAAAAGCTACTAAGGTCAATTCATTCAAATTACGAACACAATTGATTGTCCTGAGGCTTCAAGCCATAAATCGCCGAATTGAGACATTGTGGGGGTGACATTTTGAAGACTTCGTTTTCGGGGGGAGGCCGTGTGCAATATTTATGCCTCTCACCTCTCTCTGCCCCCTGATCCATGGGTGCTGCCCGACGCTGCTGTCAGCCAATCAGCAGCGGATGCTAATGAGCAGCTCCGGTGCCTGCTCCCCGGGTCTCGCTGATATCATGACTAGAGACGGACTTATTGATCAGCCAAGATTGATCAGGGCAGAGATGATACAGCAACATTACATGATTTATTCAAGTCCTAATATATTGTGGCGTGAGGTGCGATGCGGCCCGTGCCTCTCCCGACACCTGCTCCTTTCATCATGGAGAATATCGTGGGGCCATATGGGTAATATGCACCGTCGACGACTCTCTTCACGTGGAGGCACAGGAGACGAGTGACTGCTGTTCACTGTTTTGTTCACTGTTAGATCTGAGTGGTTTGATCTCAGGCTTTGAATTGCAGAGTCCGTGCGGATGTCACGCTGACATCTGCTGCTTTCTCTGCTTTACCTGCGTTGTTTCAGTTAAATAGATGTTTAAACCGCATTGTGCTCTTCGCATCTAGAAAGCACTTAACATCTAGAAAGTACGTAACATCTATTATGCACATTGGAGTATTCTGAGCATCTCCCTTAACAAAACACTGTTGAACTATCGGTACAAAACAGTGGGTCTGTATCTAAAACTGATATTCTCTCTTTATGCTCTGGGAGCTATAGAATTCATTTCACTCTGAATACATTTTCTTCACACGGTGAGCTCTGTGATTGTATTTGTGGGACCATGTCTTCCAATTTTTCTCTCATTCTCTAGTCTGTATTTTACTTGCTTCAGGTAGCTCTGGAAGCAGATTCTGACGTTATTCTCGACTCTAACCATCCATAGCCCCCCCAGACGTCTGAGCTTCATTCTTTTCATAAAACACCTGTGATTTCCTCTGAACCACTGAGCTCTTGCAGAGGAAAAGGTCTGCCTAAATGTAGCCAACTTTTGACGAGTTCCCACTTCTGTCCATTTTGTCTGTGGATCACATCAATGTCGCTGATGCGACATAACACGATTCCTCAGAAGCTACTACCATAAATACCAGGCATTTGCCAAGGTGTATGAATGAATAGTATTTTTCTTAAAAGTAATGTGGTTTTCCTAGTGTGTTTTAGTGTGTTTGTACTCTAAAGTTAACACAAAAACAACAATTTAAGTAATCTTAACTCTGGACACGTTCTAATACTAAGCTACATTCTTTAAGTAGGGAGGGAAACCAGTGTTATGCTGTCTTTACCTCCCTCTCTCTAGCTCCCTCTGCCTCCAGGTCTGAGTAGAGAGGCTGGGCTGTTTTCTAAGGACTCCGTAGCGGTGGTGGTGTTCACAGCTGGGAGGGGAACATGCCCTCTTGTTCATGAAACTGGAGGGCAGGTGTGACTGTCAGACATGGGAAGCGAGCAGAATACACACACACACACACACACACAGACAGACTCTCTATCTCTCTCTCTCACACACACACACACACAAACCACACACACACATATACACACACACGCCCGTGTTGTGCAAGGCTGACGGGGAGGGGAGTGGGTCAGCAGCTCCTCCCAGGCTTCACTCTGCATCCCATCTGTCCTGCGCCGACAGCCTGTGAGCCGAATAACAAGTCAGCATCTGTCCTCTAATGAGCCCTCCCGCTCCGCATCAAGACATCAAACCCAAACAGGTAGATAATCACAGCCTGGGCAGGGCCGTCCACCTGACATATCACCGCTCCCCCGCACTTAATCACCCCTGCCCCCTCCGATACAAACTAAGCAATAATCACCAGGAGCAATCTGACAATTAATGGCCTCCCCACACAGATAAACGGTTTGATAGTAATAACTGTTGGGTGAAATAAATATTTCCATCTGGGGGCCGGCTGATTCTCCAGCATCTGTACTGTATCTCACCTTAGTCTCACCTCTGTATCCACATTTGATTTGTCTTGTGGTTGTCTCATCTAATGCTCACTTGTAACTGGATTTATAATATGCCCGCAGGAGAGAAAGGGGGACACTAACACAAATTATTACGCAGCTCTTCACAAGGCAAGTAGAACGCTCCATTGATTTGAATGGGATTTCCCAAAGTTCTAGCGGTCATTATTTCTTGGGAAAGGACCTCTGAAAAAAATGATGACCGCTGTCAATGGCAACGGAATTTGTGCTTCTAATTCAGGTATTTTTATATCACTACCCAAGGACTGGAACTTTATTCAAAAGTGAAAGCAGACGGTTGATTAGCTGTGTTCTAAAGAATGTTTGATTCAAGTTCAGCGTGTGTTGTTGCGAACTATTTGTTTCAGCAAATGCCACAATGAACAGTAACAAATAGGCTAGGATAGCTATGTAGGCTAAAGTCATATCGTGGGGAGTTTATTAATTTCGTTTTGGCAAGTAGCCGTGTAATAAGCGGGATAATGTATAGAACGCCGGTCATTATTGGGAAAATAAGTCCCTTCAGGGCGGAACAAGACCCCTCCACTGCGCGTCGGGGTCCGGTTCGCCCTGTCGGGACTTATTTTTCCAATAATGACCGGCATTCTATACATTATCCCTTACATAAGGTTTCAGAGCTCTGCTCCTTTAGCAGTCCAGGCCATTGCCATTTTTAAGTTCACGGAGAGAAGTAGGCTAGTACTGACTGTCCTCTGTGCCCTGGCAAGGAGGGAACTTTTTATTAAGGACCTCTTAAAAAGAGAGTTGCATTCATTATTTACAAGAAACTATGTGTTGTAGAAATTGCGCATGAATGATTTTTTGTCAAAAGAGATTCAGCCCGGTGACATTTAGCTTTAGTTCCACTCGCTCCTGGGGAACAGAGGCCCCCCACCACCACCAGCACTAGCAGCAGCACCCCCACCAGCCTCTCTCCCACACATCTGAGGCCATATGGGGGAAGCAAAATGGAATGAAACAAAGAGAGGTAGAGAGAGGAAGCGAGAAAAAAAATATTCACACTCTTGGAAGCTAGAGGAGGAAAGGTTGGCACCCAAATTTGCTTTGCTCTTGCTGTGTCCTTGTGGTGGATGGATTTACTTTTTTCCCCCTCAAATCCTCTCCTTTATTCCATTGTACAAACTGAGATTCACATGGTTATGAATTAATTACACATTTTAGTGCTGCTTACATTGGCACTAATAGGTTTGCATAGTTTCAAGCTGCACACTATTTATTATGGTGAAGTTGGGTTAGACACCTATGCACTGATCATTAATCTATAAGATAAGAAGAGCTTGGAGAGTGAATGGAAAACCAGATCAACCAGACCAACATTCTGCGGTCAAATATTGGGACCAGTAGATTGGCCTTCACACAGGAAATAATTGTATGGTACTATTTTCGATGAAGGTCCATCCTGGGCTGGGCTTTTGTTATCCCAGCTCAGTGCTGTTGCTCATCCAACATTATGTCTACATTATGTTATTGGACGCTTGAGGGATGAAGTTGCACAACCATTTTCTGTGTTTTGTTTTGCTCTCTACTAAGCATATTACATTAAGAATGTCATGCACATTCATTTAGTTTGTTTTTTAGACGGCGCGTAATATCAAGTGTTATCTGTGTTCTCAGCCCACGCGTGGACGTTCTCCCCCGAGGCCGGCGGGGACCTCCTGCTTTTACCTCAGCACACACAGGGGGTACACGCCTCACTCCGGTGAGCCCCCGCCCCTCTTCGCCACTCTCCCCTGGGCCATGTTTTCATACACACAGCAAAAGCAAAAATGGCTAACTGTGTGCTCCTGGATATGCAGACCTCGCCACCATAACAAAAGCTCTCATTTTTTATTGTACACCCTTTTTATTTTTATTTTTGTACACCCTTCGACACGATGTGGCCAAACCGAAGTGAATGTCTTAAGTAGAGAGTAACCCATGTCAGCAAAAACAAAGCTTAGCTACTAATGTGATACTTCACACTGGGTCCACAGTCTCATGTGTATAATGAAATGGCCAGGGGAATACTGTATATAGCAACTAGGTGTGAAACATAAATTCTGAGACAGAGCTGTTTTTTTTACTGTGAATAGTGTCTGTTGATGACGCCAGTAAATTCTTCACAGGAATTTGTAATTACATGATTTTATGGCCATGTGTTAATCTGCCGTATCCTCGAGAGGATAGTTAAAGGTGTTCGTAAAGCACAAAAGTCTGCAGACTCCTCCGTGTCCTACTGT
The DNA here is from genome assembly GCF_046254945.1 of Alosa pseudoharengus. Classification (NCBI taxonomy): domain Eukaryota; kingdom Metazoa; phylum Chordata; class Actinopteri; order Clupeiformes; family Clupeidae; genus Alosa; species Alosa pseudoharengus. The sequence continues at coordinate 22,143,501 of NW_027468718.1, read as the reverse complement.
TCCTGTGGAGAGTTAGCTGTTTTTCTTCCACTGGGCTGCGTGAGTCCCTCTGGGTCTGCCGATGGTGCGGCCAATACCTCACACACCACTCCATCTCCCGTCTAAAAATAAACACCCGAGTTGGGCCATGTTTGATGTATGACGTACCTGCATGGAGGGCTAGAAAGCCCCTCCACCCCCCAAATCTATAACAAACAAGTAAACAAATGTTTTGTTTGGCTCCCCTCGGGCACGATTGCTCAGAGTGACTGGGCTCACCCTCACCGCGCTGTGGGAAGATTCTGCTGTATTTGTCATGGAGGTATTTGTATTTACAGCAATTTCCATGACAAATGAGCGTCTAAACAGATTCACAAACAGAACCTCCTGCTGTTGTAGTGATTTAATGGCTGTGTTTGTGAATGTATCAACCAATTAATAAAGGTGTGAGGATTTGGCATGGCCATCATCAGGCTGCTATGAATTTAATTAAAACGCAACATAAACGATTCCAAAGCCCCACCTAGCAACCCTTTGAGGTTAACTTTTAACATAGATGCTGATATACCATCAAGCTTATTTTTCATGACCTAACTTTAGGTTAACGTTATCATAACATGTCTCCTTCACTTAACCCATTCTTGCATGATACATTTGTACTTACAAGATCTACTACATCTCTTCACTTGTGGAACACAAGCTGTACAGAATGTTCTCCTCTGAACTCCAATATGACATTTGAGGGGAGTGGGTTTGCTTGTAGACTGTGCCAAAGTTAAGATGCACTCTGAGTTTAATCTCCAACAGCCACCTCTGCAGGATTACAACTGCTCCCTCTGAAATTGTGTTCCCCCCCCCTGGGAATTCCAAAGTCTCTGTGGCACTCTACCTTTCCTCTATGTTTTGGCAGCTAACTCACAGCTAACTCTGACAGGAGACACTTTGAATAGGTTCATGAAAAGTGCAATGTAGCCTACCTTTCAAAGTTTTTTTACCCCCAATTAAGGAAAGTCTTGCTTGCTTGCATAATAAGCAGATTTCACTCTCTGATCCTGGTGGAATTTGAAAGGGGATTAACAAAGCTAGCTGTTTGATTATCTTACAGTCACTCTTAACACCAGTCTTTTGTTAGAATCAGATAAGATATAATTAGAGACATGCAAATGGTTATAAGCCATGTTTTCTCAAAGTCAAAGGTCTTTAGTTGCATTTTGTTGCATTCTGTTCATCCAAGACTAATACTAAACATTTATTTAACATTTATTGGGAAGAAAGACAATGTTCCTGAAAAAATCACACTAGTCCCCTTTCTGAGGTTATACATGTAGTGTTATCACTTTTTAAACAGGTTTCATAGATTAATTTCATGCATGCAGGCTGAGGCTGCATTGAGATATCTGGCAGGCAGTGTTGAAAAAGGCTTTATGGCTGTAGTGTTAGCTTCCCAGAATGCACTGGGAGAGTAGCACCTGCATGTCTTGTGAAATTATTCTGTTCTTTTTCCATAATGCAGGGTGGTGGTTGTGTGCTGTGAATCCCTGCAGTGTTTCTGGACACAGCTGCTTCAAGGTGAGACCAGCTGCCTCCTCCAACTAGAGACATGACCATGACAAGCTAAGATGGTAGGAAGGTAGACCAATGAAAGCTAGAACACACCTCTTCCATTGGAGAGACTTTATAAATAAACAGCATCAACTTGTTAATTAATGGTACAATAGAGCAGTGCTCTTCTGTGGGGTACAATATGGTAGTGAAGTAAATAGCATGGAGGTCATAACAATTTGAAAGAGATGGTGGGTGTTTTTATGTTCTGTTTTGTTATGTTCTGAAGGACATAACTGACGGTTTTGCTCTTTCACTGAAATTGGAGAATATGTTTACTGTTGAACAATGCTATTAGTTGTCATGTAACAGTCCTTAAATTGCCCATTAGATTACATATGGTTTCATATAACCCCCCCCTCAATGTCCATGTAGTAGCAGGCACTTTGAGTGTTTTTTTTTATTTTTTTTTTATATAAATTGACTATTTAAAAATGACTTAAAATGGTTTATAAGTCAGGTAATAGTTACTTCTCAGGCACATGAATGTGGAGGCGGTATTGTGTTGACAAAAATCCTTTGATTACATGATGTCAGGGAGGGAGAAGTGCCAGCGCTGAAACATCTGCATAATGCACAAAAACGAGCCGCTTTTCCTTGTGAAATCTTTCTGAAAGCTGCCCGCTGACAAGCTGGTTAATGGCCAGCTTTCTGTTTGTTGTCGTCACCACCTCTGACCCTGAACAATCAGCATCCCCCCGGCATACTGACGTGATGAATGCAAAACGCACAGCCGACGAGGAAGAAGGGAAATACAACAGGAAGAAGATGTGGCAGATTGTGAAGAAGAGTCAAAAGACAGATTCTGAACAAGTAACAGACAGTATTGTCAGAAGACCCACTGACCTTTTCTTCGCGCTGTCCGTCATAAAGTGGCCTCACACATTAATGATAATGAAGCTTTAAAGGAAATGCCATCAAAATGACATGTTGCGAGTGCCCATCGCTAACAGAATGATAATTTTGATTGATACCGCAAGCTCTCATTTTGTATGCCAGATGTGGCCCCAGTGTTTTATGCTTTGTTTAACTGGAGATGGCAAGAGAAAGAGGGAGGGGGGGCATATCATCCTCCCCTCCCCCCTTAACCCTTAAGCACAGGTTGATGAGAAACTGTCATTGAAGCAGCAAGTTCCTATAAACAACCTTCATGTCCCTTGGGAGCGACTGTCTTGACATATTCCATAGGAGCTACACTCCGGTATATGGTTCAATTGCACATTTTAAAGGTGACATGCTGCATCATGTGTAAGGGAATCCCACCGGCTGGCACTGAATTACGCGTATGGATAAGCCTGGTGTGCAGCTTCAGAGGTCCAGCCACAAATGACTAAAAATGTGGGGCTTGTGATATGTCTTCAAGTGGAGCTACACAAGCCTGTCTGTCTTTCTTGATGTCTTGAACAGTTTCCTTAGTCTTCTCTATTATATTACAACTCAGGTTGACATGAAAAAAATGGAATAGCCTTGAAATACATCGACTGTATAAAATTGATTCTGTTATAAAAAAAAATAAAAGGTTGCAAGTATTATTCTGAATGCATTACAATGTTCAGACAAGTATAACAAATCAAAAATATAATCGCTACTTAAGATAGTCTGCTTTTTGTGAGCCCTCCGCTTAGTTCTAGGAATCTAGAGAGGGGAATGAATAGAGAGATTTGAACCTCCCCATCATCCTCATCACCCAGTAGCTCCTCGTTCCAGATAATCCCATGTTTTCTCTCGTGTGTCAGTCGCTTGTCTGTGGAGTGCACCGCGGACGTGTTTTAGAGGTGTTTAATTCAGCTTTAAACATGGCTTTTCCTGAAAGGTCCCACCCCTAGGAGATGTGACCCGCATGGCTAATCCTGTTTAAGAATGAGGATGGGTGGGTGGTGGTAGTGGTGGTGATGGGGGGGAGGGGGGTGAAATGTTGCATTAGTGAGCCTGCTTTTCATGCTTCTTATTTACATAATTTTGTTTGGCAATCTGGGGAAAGGGCCATTAACTGCACGAAGGCACACACTGTCAAAAGAAAAAAGGAGAGAATGACTAGATCGATACTTTATTTCAACATCTCCGGCGTCATCTCTTTCCTCATCAGAAGACGGCCACTCATTTAAATTCGTGCTGGAGCTCGGTGATGCTACCATTAATGCCTGATAAGAAAGGGCCGTTGTACTGCCTCCCGTAATCTCTGACAGATGCTTCAGACCAATCAATAGTCTTTCACATTTTTTTCCCCCTCAGTTGTTCCACTGAAAAGATTGATCGTGATGAGTTGACTCGTGTTTGCTTCCACTTCTCACACTCCTCATTATTGTTCCAATTAGGCACTCTCCAGGGACGAGAGGCTGGGGGTGGGCTCGGGGTTGGAGGGTGTGTGTGTGTGTGTGTGTGTGTGGGGGGGGGGGGGGGGGGAGGGGGGGGGTATTCAAAAGCACTGACCCACCGCGATCCCTCAGCAAGCTCCGGATGTTCGTCAGAAGCAACCTCTGACACCTACACTTTGCGGTCAAGGGGTAAGAAAGCACCTCAAACAAGTGGATTAGGAGTGCGGGCGGGCGGGCGGGCGAGCGTGCACTCAGACTGGGGTAAGAGTGCGGCAAGGGAGAGAACACGAGAGAGAAGTCGAGAGAGGAGGAGGAGGGGTGGGTGGGGGTGTGTGTGAGTTGGT
>NW_027468718.1:22036761-22134261 GCF_046254945.1 Alosa pseudoharengus | reverse complement strand
AGCCCAGGGACTGACACGGAAAGGATCCATAAAGCCTCGGGTTAACACTTGGAGCATTAGGGCTCCTCAGACACCGTTTGTCGTGTCAGCACGGGGGCGGCCACTCTGCGAAGCAGGTGCATTTTAATTGGTGGCTTGAATGTTTCAGGATGGCTGGTCCAGGAGAGGTTTGGATGTGTGCCTATTTTTGCCTTTCACTTCAACCTGAGCTTTGAGCATTTTGCAATTCTCTCTCTCTCTCTCTCTCTCTCTCCCCCCTATAACACTCGATTTGGACAAAGGCGTCTGCAAAGTCCCATAACCATAACCATAACACACACACAGACACAGACACTTTTGTATATATGTATAGACACACACACTCAAAAGGAGAGAGATAGCCTCAGCTTGTCCTTCACCATGAGATAACTATATTGAACATGATGTGTGACTGCAGTGACTTTCTGTAGTTTGTGCCACTGGTCAGCTTGCGATGGTTGGAGTTGGCCAGATCTCCAGCACCATCCCTTCTGTGCCTGTCCTCCCTCCCTTCCTCCCACTGCCACTCCCTGGTGCGTGTGTGATGATGTGTGAAAAGTTTGGCAGTAACAGGTGCTCTGTGTTGTATTTGTGTTCGGCTGGCAGTGCGCCTCTCGTGGGGTAGTGTGTGTCTCTCTCCCTCTGCAACGGAGCCCGGCGTGAGTGTGTGTGCATGTGTGTGTGTGAGTGACATCAGGTCCCCCTGTGGGTTTGGCGTCTGGCTCCCTCCTCGCCCCTCCTCCTTCCACCCCACCCCCCCCCCCCCCCCTCCCCTGTCCCCCTCCTCCGCCTCCTCTCCCTCCTGACAGAGACGGAGAAGTGGGGACCGTGAAAGTGACCGCCTTTCTGGAGCCTCGTCCCAAACAGCCTGTCAATTAGCTGCGCAGTTCCGCCACTGTGGGTCTCCACAGCTTATTGAACTGCTGAACTGCCTACGCATTAACATTCCCGTCTCATAGCCGCGGCTACGACTGCCGGGGCCCAGTTGATCTTTTTTTCATGAAACGCACACGTACACACACGTGCGCACACACACACACTTCATGTGTGAGGAATACAATTTCACCTGTTTATCCATGACCAGTCTTGTGTGGTGAAGCAGCATAGATGGAGACGCTGAGGGCTAGGGATCTTTTATGTGTCCTCCCAGCGATACAGATTTGGATCACGAGCAATTTGATTTCCCTCTTTAGCCCTGAGAGATGCCATTTCCATACATTACACAGCCTGTGTGCCAGCAGCCCCCACACCTGGGACCGCATATATATATCGCATCCGTACATTATGGAGCCGGAACGCCCCATACATGCAGATTCCATGATTTACTCACAAGCTGGTTTATCCGTGTGGGATTGGAATTGGAAAGGAATCTGTAGCCAAAGAAATGGTTTTAGGAAAAGAGGGGGGGGAAAAGAACCAGTGGTCCTCATGGCGTGATGATGTGGAGTGGCTACCTCGCCTCTAACCTCAGGGACTGTTTTCTCATACAGACATTTGTCTCCCTGTGACAAGCTGCCTGGCAAAACATGGTTACACGAAGGGAAGTGTGTGTGTGTGTGTGTGTGTGTGCGTGCACCCGTGCATGCTTGTACTTACGTGTGTGTGAAGAGTCATGCATGTTTCAGAAGAGTCGAGTGCTAACAAGATTGATAACATGGCCCAACTTTCTTAGTTTGTCCTCCGAGGATCGATACACTCCTCAGTCCAATTGCTTCCCAGGCCTTAAGCCTTGTATGACTAATTACCTTGTGCCTGAGCTTGGGCTGGAAAGCTGGCCATGTTATTCAATGCTGAGAGAACTGGGCTAGAGGCGACTATTAGTGGAGCCTTTCAATTTGAGTAAACATTGGGGTACGGGTGGCGTCCTTATGGAAGGGGTTTTTCCACTGTGAGTAGGAGGAACATTATTGGTGATCAAGTGACGTAGGAAAGTTTGTGTGGCTAACTGAAGTTGTTTGGTGTGCTTGCTGTAGTTGTTTATTCTTGGTTTTCATATCTATCTATACCCATTGCATAGCTGTAAACACTTCATTAGACTATGGGAGACCCAAAGCAGCATACGTAATGTATATCATGACAGATTTAAAACATTATGTGGCTTACATTGGTTGTATGAAATTGACTGATATAAAATACAGCTTGTGGAAGCGTACTTATTTTCTCAAATGTTAGAATGTAATAATTTTTCTTTTTTGCCTAGCCCCTGTGTTCTTCATTTTCTGTTATTTGTGTAGTCTGATGTGTTGCCTTAAGGGACACACTCAAACTCCTTATGGCCACAGAGAGGGCCATAATGAATCACACCTGCTTTTAGTCCACAGTCAATAATAGCTTTTTGAGGCTCTCTCGTTTTTTTTAAAAAGCTGATGAGAAAAAAGATGAGAGGCATAGCTAGTTCATTTACCTTTGAGACCCGGCGTATGTTTTCCTTTTAAATGGATCTGAGTTTAAAACAAAATGCACGTCTTTGTTTTGTCGTCGGCATGGAAATGTCATGTTGACCGGGACTAGCACTCGGAGGACGACTATAAGGACTTTTAAATGTCACAGTGCATATCCTGCTCCCCCGTGTGCTATCGGAGCATGAAACGCCGGCTCTATCTGCTCGTCTGGACGATGGGCTTGTGTTGGGCTCGAGTTATGGCTATGGCACGGCCCTCATGGCTCTGCCTCCTGCTGGTACTGCTGGGGAGTTGATCCCAGCCGTCAGGGTGAAGATGGAGCACGACTCCTCTCTTGGACCCTGTGCCCCGCGGCTAGCTCCACAACCCCCCCACCCCCGTCTCAATCTCGACGGAGACGAAACGCAACGAGGATCTACTCCACCGCTGACCTGAAAACCTGAACCTACCGAGTAATTCCTTGGGATGGCGAGTCAAGTTCACCATAATACATTGAGCACTGAGCGCACCCGCTCATCAGATCTTTATGTAACTCTTGAAATGGAGTTCTTGTTCTGCCGAAAGACCTTGACACAATTCAAACCACTGGCAATGACGCATCAACAAAGCGTAATGAAGTCTGTTGTTATGGATGTCAATACATGTCAAACACTCAACAATTCCTAACATTGATCCAAAACAAGCCTGGCGCCACCAGCCTCTGCTGGTCTCCCTTTGTGATGATCCCCAACATGAGTCAGTCTTTTTGTCTCCCTGCTCGTACAGTATGTCGGATAATTCCTGGGCGTGGGAGGGGACCACTCTTCCCCGTACGTGTTTGTGAGGGGGCTCTGGCACACGCTGGCCACTGTCTGGGCCTCTCAGCGTGGAGAGAGAGCGGCGAGCGCGAGGAGTGGCTTTATGCAGGGTGAGAGGGAGCCAGAGGAAAAAGCCCCGGCTCAGTGCTGAGCCCTCACTCCTATTGTTTCCTGCTCTGCTGTGCCACTCTCTGGCGTCCTAGCAGAATGCTAAATGGTGATGTGGTTCACTGAGAGCTGTGAGAGTGAGATGTGATATAAAGTCTACAGCAAAGAGAGTCATGCTGTTTAGTTTGGCATTTCTTATATTGATGAATATTAGTATAATTAGATTTTTTGTTATTGTTTCCTGTGCTAATAGATACTGAACGTGACCCGAGAGAAGTGGTGTCCAACCATTAGCTTTGTAGAGCAGAGATTGATTATATTTGGCTTTTATATCGTTTCACCCCATGGCCCCAGAATGCATTGCTTTTCCTCATTGTGTCTCTGGGTTGATTTGCTGCCATGTTTTTGTGTCATCCCAAGCACAGCTAGGCCATGATGAGTATGAAGTGCCATATCACAATATAATGAACCTGCTAAAAGGAGACCAAATTACTTTGTGTCATGTCTGGAAATGAAATGTGCACTTTCTATTTATTCAGGAGTTCTGAACTCCTGTCATGGGTATGATGTGTGAAGGCCTAGAGTCAATTAGCATCTGTCCTCGCCGGGCGTGAGATGTTTTGTGTGGTAATTCAACGGAACAGTTTGTCGTCTCTTTTTGATGATATTTGACTTTTTGATGATATTTCTTCTCCCCCCATTTCCAATTCAGTCACATTCAGTAAATGAGCTGTTTGATTGCTTGTGCTCATTGTTTATAATGACGATGCTATTATATTGTGCAGTCTTTTGTGACGCAGTGACCTGAGGGGGGGTAAGGCATAGGGGGCACATTATTTCAACTGGCCCAACAAAAAATCGTTGTCAACAGGCTGACGAGCAAGGCTGGGTTTGGTATGCTAATAATGAAAGGGTGCGAGGCAAGCGAAAACTATGTGGAATACATTATCATTTAATTATGCCAGGAATACTTTGGGCAGGTCGTGTTTTAGCAGGCTGCTTGCTGGTGAATTTCAAGTGGCTACCTTAAGAAGCCGTCTCTCTCTCTCTCTCGCTCTCTCTCTCTCTCTCTCTCTCTCTCTGGTCAGTCCTGTTTCTAATTCTCTGTAGTCATTCTGCACGGCGTTTGACTTGCAGATGTCCTTGCTGTCTGTCGATGGCGCTGGAAATTGAGTCTGTGTGGGGGACATGTGTTTCATCTCCGGTTCCAGTCATGGCTGGTGTCCCGGGCTGGCTGCATCCATGTTCCCGCCGCAGAAGGCGCGTACGCCACCCCGGTCCCCTTCCCTCTTCTCCTCTCCCCCTTCCTCATGTGCCTGTCATGGGTGACGGGTGTATCTGGGGCCCGTCTGTGGAGACTCGGAGGGGTGACATTTCTGCTTCTGCCTCACGGACGTACCAGGCGCTCTCCGAGCACAAGGGCAGCCAGCAGCAGCTGGGGCCTCTCCATGATGTGCTACCATGCGCCGCGCCCACCCGGCCCCACCCCGAGCATTTCTCCCTGGGCTTTCTGCGTCATGACGCGCCTTCCTCGTCGGACATGGCACCGCACTGGCATGCTGGAACACGATTCAATCTCTTGTACATTAGTCCAGGCCACTGGCTCTGTTGAGAGCCGATGTCCCAAATGATCTGTTGCAATGAGACGATTTGGAGGATATCTATATTTATTACAGGCTGTTTACCGCCGTTTGGTTTTGGTGTGTAATTTGCCGACGCTCGATCATTGCGCCGGCATCTCACCTGACAGCGGCGTAAAGATTAATTTTGTTTGTCTTAATGTATGCTAATGAGAAAGTTGTGTGGAGTTAATAGTCAATAGCTTGAAATACGGCTCCACTCCCTAAATGCTTGTGCAGTTCAATAACCTATTAAAGTTGAATCACAGATAACTCGGCGCGCATCAGGAAAGCAATCTGAGATTTGTGCTGACATTGATCCGGTAGGAAGAGGACCTGATGGCTCCGATTAACACCTCCGTCCCAAGAGGGGAACCTCGCGCCCGTTAACAGCATCCACTGCCCGGAGTCGTGCCTCCGCCCTCCCCCGCAAATGTGGAGAGCCCGTCTTATTTACGAGACCTGGACAAGGAGGGTGTTGAAACATTTGCACAGTGGCTTGGATGTTGGACTGAGCTCGGCTCTTCCCGACTTGTTAATGTAGCAGTAAACAGGCGGCATTACATGGCACATTTATTTCCTTTGTTCATTTTTTTTTTTTTTTATGATGCAAGCTATTATCATAGGCTCACTGATGCTGTTGAAGAATCTATTAAGATCAGAGGCAGAGTTAAATACTTTCCTGCTGGGGAATATCTGATTAAGCTCGGTGAGGGATCACCTCTTTGCTGTTGGCCTGATTGGCTTCCAGCCTGTTGGATATGGAAGAATGTTCTGGAAAGGGAGGGAAAGACACGAGTGAAAGAAATGCGGTGATTGTTTTCCATTTCCTGTAAAGTAAATGCTAGTCTAGGTTGCAGCCTGTTTGTGATTTTCTAATCTTGCATCTTGACACAATTTGAAATGTATATCCTGCCAAGAGAATGCAAAAGTATCCTGCGCCCGTCCACCTTCGGTCGTGCAGATGAGTCTGAAAAGCCTCTATCTTTTTACATTTGTGATCTCATCCATTTCATTACCCACATCCTGATAAGGGCATCATTTAGAATAAATATGGCTATTAATGAGGTATGGCATCCCCAGCCATGTTTACGTGTGTCCTTGACATTCACATTGAGAGTAAAGGATGGTTAATGGCATTCTGCTGTGCAGGGCTTGAAAGTCTGGGGAAGAAATAAATGTCACAGTGCTTTACTAACAAATCATTGGCGTTCCATGTTTTGCTCTCTCTCTCTCTTTCTCTCTCTCTCTCTTTCTCCCTCTCTCTGCTTTTTATGCAGCATCTCCTTTGACCTTCATAGCCTATTCTTTTGGGAAACAAATACAACATTAGGGTACAGTTGATACTCAATGCATATCAATATAAGCAATTAATCCCTGTGCTCACTGGGACGTTGGCCTTTGTTTTAAGCATCCTCACTGCTCTTCACATGGAGGATAAGAATAGGGAGGGAGGGAGAGCTGCCCTGGCTGCTGCCTGCCTCTGCCGCGGGGGGTGGACGTTATTTCTGTAGGTGTGAGGGAGAGCGCGCTGCGGGAACAGAGGGTGTCTCTGGGAATTCTTCTGGCGCTCGCCGTCCGGCCCGGTTGCCTCACCAGCTGCCTCCGCTGCTAAATCGGAGCCACCTCTGGACCTGACCTGCAGTGAGCCCTGCGAATAGGCCAGATGTGCTCCGCCGCGTGGTCAGCCTCTCCAGATGAATCCCGTGGATCCCTGTGTGGAGCCAGGCATAATACATCTGTTCGGAAGAGGAGAACTGGAGAGTTTTAATGAGATGAATGGTATTTTTGTTCCAGCACTCTTTGTGTTGTCTCTTGTTGTAGTGTGAAAAAGAAATGAAAAGAATAGATGTGCGGTGAAAATGAATAATACAAAAACACCTTGTTAGTTCAGTTTGCTAGCCATAGTCTGTAGTTGTTACCCATGCATTCAATTGTTACAAATATGAGAGCAAAACAAAAAACAGCATTACAAAAACCATTACATGTTTAATTAAAACATTAATTTCATTAAGAAATGAAAGAAGCGTTCAAAATTCTGACAGACGCAATGAAAAATGCATAACAAGCCCTCCATATGCACAGCCTAATGAAACTCAGAAGAGGTCACCTTTAACATTGCTCTTTTTGATGCAGGCCTGGTAGAAGGAACACAGAATCTCCGAAGACACGTGTACGGATATTGCATAAATAAAAGTATTTCTTACCCAAACAGTGGAATAAGGCGCCCAGGATTAGCATCTCATTACAACACAAGAGCAGGGTATTTCAGACAAAAGGTGTGAAACAGAGCAAAAGAGGGACCACCTTGGCAAACCTGCCTCGAATGTGTAAGTGGGTGACTATGCCGACTATGTTTCCATCGGAGTGAAAGTTTTGGATGAATTATGCACACCAATGATAACAATGGTGGAAGCATGTCTGTGTTTTGTATAGGCAACGCGCTGTGGAGTTGTGCAGTGAAGTCACTTGAATTCGTAGCGAGTTTGGCAGCAGACGGCCCTTTCTGTGCGTTATTCCCCTCTTTCTCTTATTCACAACCAGCATAGTGTCTTTGGCTAATATTTGGGCCACACACTGTGAGCTGTTTGAGTAAAAGCCACTCCTGAGACCACAGTATCACACCGTGAGAGGGAGGAAGGTAGGGGGAGATTTGTATCAAAATTCCCTCTCCATAGGCGGAGGAAACCGAAAGATAGAGGAAGTATAATCTGGAGGATACTTAACGAAAACAAGTTGGGAAACAGTTTGCCACAGAGATAAATTGGCAAAAGCTAAAAAATCTCCCGCTGCTTCCCAGTCTGCGTTATCTGTGGCATGAACATGCAATTCCCCTTGCTTTTCTTCCCCACTGAAGAGCACATGCTCAGTCAAGCAGCAAACTAAGGGAGTCAAGGGGCTCATTGACACCGGTAGCTCCATCGGTGGTGTCCGCTGGCCTCATGTAGAACAACTCCGTGACTCTCTCAACTGCAGGGTGATGATAATCTCTGCTAAGTCTGTAATGGTCTTCTCTGTTGGATTGTCAGGTTAGATTTTGTCACTGCTTGAGACTTGCTTTAAGAGAGACTCGCTGAAACTTTTTTCTCCTTGTGGCAGTACATTTTTTTTTCTATCTATCGTTATCAAACTCATCTTGGAAGGCCTTCTTGTATTTGCTGCCAAGAGCTATATACTTGCTGCCGTGATAGGCAGATGCCACTGGGAATTGTATGCGAAAGGCGATGGGCAGAGGTTGGATTGGGCTTTAATGAGTGAGGTATAAGCATCCTCACCCAATGAAATAAATAAATACATAAAATATGGTTGGACTTCCATCCTGAATTCCCCAGATTAGACCATATGCACCCTCACGGTGTCACACATGCACATAGAGCAAATCAAATTTCAGTTGCTGTCTGAGGCTGCAGTCTCAGACAAGATGATAAGAACTGCCTGAAGAAATGTGGACTGTGGACTTTGAATTTGTTATTATGTAGCAAGTTTGCAGAGCACCAAAATCAGCCATTTTCTACATTATAGTTTATCTATAAAGCATTACAAACACATTTATACATCTTTATTAAGTAATCACAATGCACCAGTGTCTACTGTATATCTGCTTGTAAATAGACATGACTGCATTCATAAAGCACTACAGTATACACAGCACTATTCCTTAAGCACTACCAACAGCATTTAACATAAGGCAAATATGTCATCATGCCATTATCAAGAAGTAAAAGTAGCTTTATTATGCATGTGTTATACCATAACTATAACATAGTAATTAATAAAGCATTATCAACTTTATAACTCTTTAGGAATGCGTTTATAATGCTTTATGAATCCTGGATTCAAGTAAAGATTAAGCACTTTCTTTGTCTGCCAGCTTAAACTCTTTTTTTGCACCTTGACATGTTTGTTTTATGCAAACAGGACATTTCAGTAACACAGTTTAGGCTGGTTAAGATGGTACAATAATTTCAGCAAGATCATAATGTGATGTAACAATTGGGATGTCTGATAAGCCTATTTGAAGAAACCAGTAAAATATATAAGTACTGATGTCTCCCCCCCCCCCCCCCCCACACACACACACTCTACAAACAATGGTTTACTTTTGATCCCCTAATTTAATTTGTTCAGTTACTCAATATTGTATGCTTGGCTACATAAGGAATTTCCCTCCAAATGGAATTTATCGAGCCACTCACAGTAAGAGGCCCTTTTGTCCACTTTAGGTTGTTTTGATTCCATCATATCATCTTAGTTTCAGCCTGATCTTACGTTGACTTAGTAGTGTCTCTACAGTCCACAATTACACCTATGGCTGTTTAGCGATGGCTGAAAGGAATAGCATGACATGTACCAACCTGCAGACACATACCAAGTCTTTGGCAGGGGTGTCAGTAAGACGACCCATACTGATATACCAGTGAGGGGATTTTTGAAAAACATTTTTTTTCCTCACCCCTTTGGCAGTCATGCCACGTGCACCAACTTTAAGATCTTTTGATCACTGACCGTAGAGGTGTCTTCTGCAGTGATTTACTCCCCAACTTTTATCTGCCCCACCATCTATCTTGCGAGAGCATATGGAGTCTCGGGTGCTCCCTATATAGTTAATCTTTCTGATTGCAACAGGTTGGCGAGCTGTCGCTCTTGCTCAAAGTCAGCAGAAGACTTTTGTAGGGGGGTGCGGGGGCCCTGCCTGGGTTGTGAGGGATGGCAGTGATGGAGGGTGTGGTGAGCATTAATCCCTACCCTGTGAGAAATTAGGCCTTGTGTTCTTCCCCTCTTCCTCCTGACACTTTGATCAAGCCCTTATGTGATTAGAGCCTGACCCTGACATGACAGGCCCTAGAACTTGTAAAAGCAGCGAGGGCTGGGAAAGTGTGTGATCCGCCAGGCAGGCCAGGAAAAGAAAGGGAGCGGAATTATTCTGAAGGTGTCGGTCCTTCTTCCCAGAATGTCTTGTGGGTAATAAAGGTTTCATGTATTCATTTTACCCTGGCAAAAATTGCAATCTATAATGACCTGACATTTCTTTTTAAAAACTAGCCAGCAGCCGCATGGTTGGAATGTTAAGCAGAGTCCCTTTTGACTGACGGAATAAACTAGATGTGGAGAGGTGCATGCTTTGAATTAATCTATTCACCTGTTATTCACTGTGATGCTACAGGTGTAAGGATATAACAATACTCTTACGGAGGGTTTTTTTTTTTATCCCAATCTAATATCTCTGCTTGATATTTGTGAGTTGCCCAATTTAGTAGTGTTTACATCATATTTAGCAAAAAACAAGATCGAGTCTTGTTTTAATTAAGGTCTACCACCATTATCAAAATGCATAAAATTTACATGAATGTGTGATTGTAGTCAATTTTATTAGTCATAACAAGTTCAAAGCCAGGAGTTCATATGGTTTATTGGGTTGCTTTTCTGAATTTTGTTAGCACTGTTGAAAATTGCAAGTGTTTCAATTCTCTGCACCAGCAATCCTCTTTCATTCATTCTCACTTATTAATGTCAATGTTTGTAATGTATTGCAAAGTGTTCTGAATAAATTTTAAGTATTAAGTAATTGCATTGCTGTTAGAATCTTCAAGCAAAAATCAATACTAATGATTTTTCGTTGTAATTTCCAATACATTACAGAGCCACTTATGATTCATTATGTATTGAAGTAAATTTTAATCAAGGGACCAAAGAACAGGGAGGGAGATGTTGATTTGCTAAGGGAGATGTTGATTTGTCTGACTGGGATCATTTATTATAAGTGCTCATTTATGAAGATATGTTATGATACAGACTGGGGCCTGGGCTTTATGGATTAGTAATCAGTAGGTTTCGTATAAAGGCACTTCCCCGAGAGATGTCAGTCTCAGATGAAGTTAAATTCCTCCCGTCACCTCCTACAGTAGGTTATACTCCTCCATAAACAGACACCACTGCCTGACTCCAGAGGCTGGCTGTGTCAGGTCTCAGTGTATTAAGTTCATTTTAATGCAATTTAGCAGCTTTGACATGGAGAGTCATGGAGATTAGAAACCGAGGTGAAGGTTGATTATTTTGCATTCTCTGTAGTTCCCCCCCCCCCCTGCCTGGCGTGCCTGGAGTTGGCATAAAAAGCTTAAATGCTTGTGGGAATCTCTTTTAATGTGCTCTTATGCCTCATCAGAGGGCAGTGCCATCCCTTTTTGCAAACACATATCCCCATCGCAGCCTCTAATCCCCAGTTGTAATGGGGTCTGTGTGATGCAGGACGACGTTTTCTCAAAGTGGAGTTCCTCACCACTCTTACTCTGTCTCTCTCTCTCTCTCTCTATCGCTCTCTCGCTCTCTCTCGCTCTGCTCTCCAGTAGAATATTTGTAAATAGCTACCAGGTGATGGGGCTTCTGTGTATTATGTTTGAGTGTGAGTTAAATATGAACAGTTATCATTTTCACTTCACATTCAATACAGTGCAATCCAGTGCTTCAACGAGCTTATGAAATGAAGGTGTTCATTCTGAAGACGTCATATGGACACCCCCTGGCAATGATAGATTAGGATGCATGTGCATGTTTTTTCCCACATTGAGACACTGTTCAGGGATTCAACATCACTCATAAACATTCTGGAGCCGAGAGAGGTGAATGACTGATGAGTCACAAGTAAAACTAATTTATGCTATGCCTTTTTCTCTAGAAGATTCCAAACACAACTGCAACAAATCTATGTTTATGTTTATGGTTCTTAGCAGATGCTTTTATCCTGAGAAACTTAAAAATTACATTAATAAACATTACATTAGCACCCTTTAACCTTTTTTTGTTTTATCTTGCTCGATTAGGCTGTAGTATGAAAAAAATGTGATTTTTTTTTCAAAGGACCCTCCCATTCAATTTCTATAAACGTCTACCAAACGGTTGAAGTGCCTGTTAATGGTAAAAGTCAGTTATCTGACTTTGGCATGAGATTATTGTGTTTTACTGAAAGAAAACAGTTTTTTCCCCAAAAAAGTGGTATTATCTTGTAGCCCTGGTCCCAGAGTTTAAGATAATTCATGTTAACAAGAAACAAACTCATGCCTGTACCTGCAGACCACTTAAGTAAATTTACCATTGTAATGAATGGGATTCTATGGATTTAGGTGAAGAACGTGTACACATAATACATTTCGTTAGTGCCATGAAGAGAAAACTGATTCAACTATATAAACCATATATTTTCTGAAAGCTTAGACCCTCAGGATGTGATATAACATGATATGAGACATGTCCCACCCTCCTCATTAGTATGCAGCCCATGCATAACACATTGGGTATTGGTAAATCGGGTATATGGCTGATACCTTTGGGTCTGTGCCATTTAGGAAAAACTGGTTCAACCATATAAACCATATATTTTCTGAAAGCTTACACTCTCAGGATGTGATCTAACATGACATGAAACATGTCCCACCCTCCTCATTAGTATGCTGCCCATGCATTACACATTGGGTATTGGTAAATTAAGCGTATGGCTGATACATTTTGGGCTGTACCATGGAGGAAAAACTAATTAAACCACCTAAACCATACATTGTCTGAAAGCATATACCCTCAAGATGTGAACTGACATGGGTTTTGACATTTGTCACCCTCCTCATGACATGATACCAAAACGGTATTAGCCATAAACACTATTTACCAATACCCAATGTATTATGCTTGGGCAGCATACTAATGAGGAGGGTGGGACATGTCTCATGTCATGTTAGATTACATCCTGAGGGTCTAAGCTTTCAGAAAATATATGGTTTATATAGTTGAATCAGTTTCCCCTTCATGGTACAGACCAAAATGTATTGAATTGCACTGAATTAACATCGATTAGCATAGCTAATAAGCCTATATTTGATATATTTCATGCGGATGCATTCTTTTTAAACATATATATGCTGTGTTAACAGTAGTAGTATACATTTTAAAACAGTATATAATGGTTAATATGATTAATTCATGAACTTTGTCATGTTTTCTAGTATTATCTACAGTATACGGACCTGACTTTTACCATTGACAGGCACATCAACCGTTTGGTAGAACAATTATTTAACCATGAAAATATTTTTTTTCTTAATGTAAGTTAATACACGTGTTATTCCACCTAATTTTTACATAATAATGAAGAAAAAAAAGTCTTACCTTTAAAAACTTGGTACTGTAGATGTGACCGAAGTGGCCGAAATCGCGTACATTTATTTCTTAAATTGCGTATGATGAGAAGGTGTGGCCTTCGACATTACAGAGGTATTGAGCAAATATTTTGTGCTTAACATGTAGTGCTCAAGTGGTAGATATGGCTCCATATGTTTAAATTTAAAACAGTTTGATTTTTTGGTAAGATATGATGTCTTAAAGTGTGCTCTACCAAACGGTTGAGCAGTCAGTCAAAGGGTTAAAATTAACAGTTTAAAGTAAAGTCATATAGCCTAAATAAAAAACAAATATTAGGCTAAATACATTTAACCATAAATATAATAACCATAAACATTTGCAAACCACAACTCTTAATTTGTTAGATACAAGGTAAACATTTGGTCCACCAGAAATGAGCCATTGATGACCAGTCATTAATTAGTGAAAGAACTGAATTTGATACGTTTTCTTGTGACTAGATCTCATTTGATGTCTTCATTATATGCCCAGATTCTTTGTGGAGTGTTGATGAGATTCTGTCTTCGACTGTTCATTCAACTGGTGTTTTTTCTTTTATGTGGCTCAGAATTTGTCTGAATGCAGTAATTACTGAAGGTGGCTATATAAAGAATCAAAGCATGTTGATAAAAATAAATGGCGTATCAAATTAACATGTGATGCACCCTGTCAGCTTGCATCTGTCTCTTGTTATGTCAGGGTTTTCTCCCAGCATGCATTGCGGGACTTGGCCCTTCAGAAGTTACTATGTGAAATGCTGCTGTATTTTACCCTCAGCAGATGTGCATTGCTGTTATTCAGTGTCTCCCACATGGAAAATCAATCAGTGCCTCTCTGTGGTGAGCCAGTCCACCAATGCTAACTGACCATTTTCCTCCCAATACGCAAGTCCTCGGGCTCCCAGTGCCTTATCAATGTTTCTGAAAATTGCAGAGTGTCCATCCTCTCCGCTAACAGTGGGGGGGGGGGGGCGGGAAAGCAAACCAAAAGGACGACTCCACGCGGAGGCAAGCCGAATGGCGGGCTGTGTTGCCCCACGCTTTCCCTCTCAAGGCTCGTTCCCATCGTCTTCATCACAAATGAATTAGCAATTCAAAGTGCAGCCGGGGGGGCGGCGAGTGTTTATGTGTGTGCCCAGTGCGATGAAGCCTCGCATTTGTATCCTGTCACCACTCTGTCACTCATTTGCCAGTGTGACGCACGGAGACATCTCAGCAGAGCCGCGGAAATATTCACATTGATGGGCTTCCTTCAGATGCATTCCTAAAGGAGGCTGCATACTGAGATGGAGGCGAGGTTGTTATTTTAGACAAGCTCCAACATTCACGCAACGCATGCATACTAGCTCCACAAAATGTCCTCAGTGCGGGAGGAAAGTGCAGAGAGTGTCCTTCAGAGAAGTTTGTGGGTCCAGTGTGAGCTTGGGAGTTCACACTTAAACTTTAACATTTTGATATCTAATCAATAATTCTAATTAGCACTTCTAAAGAGCCCTAAATAAGTAGATTTGGAGATTATATTTTCAACCTTGTGGATCAATTCACTGTTTGAAGTGTCTTGTTAATAATGCTACAGTAATTCTCACTCAGCAACTTGCTAATGATGGGCCGTCCTCTCAGGAACATGTGAATGCTCACTCATTACTTTCTGGTGCCGCCTCACTTTTGCTGCACCGCATCCATTAGTGGAAGATGCCAAGTAGCAGTGGGAACTTTATAGTTAGCTGCTGTAAATAAAATACCAGCGGCACCCTTTATATACAGTCTGTATTGTTTTATTTGTTTGTCTTTTAACGTTGACAGAAAATGTTGTCTGTCACTTCTCTCAACTCTATCCGCATGCTATTGCTATAGTTTAGACTACGATCCATGGGCAGGCACACTGAAAACACCCACATAATCCACAGCAGCTGATGAATTCAGATGCTGCTGTGTTCCTTAAACATCAACATTAATGTATAGATGAAGCGTAGTATTTGGGTCTATCATGGCTGTGAGCAGTGGCTTCAAATTTGTCAGGGATTTATGCTCTGTTAATGGTGTTGTGGTGAAATGCATGCAACGCTGAGCAATATGTACACTGAGTTTATGGTCTTTTCATGTTGCATCCTTCAAAGACCACATTACAGAAGGTGAAGTATCAGTTTATATTTGTCTCTGTTGGATGAGCAGATGACACGTTCTTTAATGAAATGCAGTGCTAAGGGGGCGGATAGTGCTAAGTGGAGACTCATAGCTCATGCAGGTGGCCTTATCTGACAATCAAATACACAGGAAGCTGCTAATTATTATCTGTCGGAAGCTTTCGGGCCATAATCCAAATGAGAATTTAAATTTCCACAAACACACTGAGCTTGGCGAATTTTGCACAGACCATGAACATTTATTTGATCCGGGGGCAGATATTTAACTTACAGATGAGTTTGCCGGCACAGAGGGAATGCATTCCTCCATAATTATGTCATGGGCCCTCCCATGAAGCCAAGACAGGAACACATTTCCATTTGTGTTGTCCACTGTCTTTGTAACAGTGCAGAATATGGGGAGGGGGATTTGCTGTAGCAGAACAGTTTGATTAATCTCTGCGATGATATTGTCTTCTGGATGTTATTTACGCGCTGTTTGTCTATCGCTGACCCTAATTATGATAATGTGAAGCTAATCCCCAGAATCCCATGGATTGCGCATCTGAATGAGGGTCAGGGAGAGGTTAATGATGGCCTGGATGGCCAGGGTGGTTATCATTGTTTTCTGATAACGCTTATATGTGCTATTGGTTTTGGCTGCCTCACAGCACCCTATAATTAGCACATGTTCACCACTTGCACATTATGAGTTGTTTGTGGCCGCGCTCACTCGCTCAGGTCAAGTAGTCCTCGCCTCTGCCTTTCACCCGGTAGACCTGCTTATCTCTCTCGGTTCGCCTCAAAACACATGTAGAATATAAATCAAACATGGCTTTAGACAGAAAACAGCCTTAAGAAAACAAAGGTGCATTCGCAAGGTGCATTGCTGGGTTCTTCAAAAGACAAGCTAGGCTTTTTAAAATATGTGTCTACCATATGTGCCAGTGCTTTATTAGCCAGTGCAGCATCAGTTGAATAACACTACCGTTTAATAATAAAAAAAATATGAAGACTGTTTTTTTTTTGTGTTGTTGTTGGTAAGATCTCGGCTGAATTTATTATCTGGCAGACTGTATTTATTTGTCTATATATTTTCAAATATGAAACCAAGGCAGCTCAGCAGATATTTTTAACAGTGTATTTTATAAGCGTCACACAGTAATCAAAATGCATCTGCTCCCTTTGTGCCTTTGGACATGCTGGTGAATCATTAGTGGGACTCGGGGCTAAATCAGAAGAGGGGATCTGAGAAAGGTTGCTCTTGATTAGGGGAGCTGGAAAAACAGAGCGCCTCACCCATCAGCTGCGGAGCGTAGCCAGGGGAGGAGGGCTGTGACGGTGCATAAGCAGGGTGGCCAGAGCATCTGGGTGCAGGGCCACAGGTCCCCTGCGTGCACTTTATATTGTAGTGAACATAATGAGGTAATTTAAGAAAAAGTCTGCCACAGAGACAGATAAAAATGCTCGTCAGAAACACGAGTGACCTTTTCCCATAAGAGCAGAATGAATCACTCTAGCTGGGCTCAGCAAGCCTTCGTATCTGCTACGCTTCTAAAAGGTTCTGTGCCTTTTCTATCAAGGTAACATTGTTATAAGTGTGAGGGTTTTTTTTTTTCTCCCTGTCATTTTTCTCTGTCCGCCGTCTCGCGCGCTTGATATGCACCTCTGCCAGTCCCCCTCTGATGAAGACGGCGTCCGCACACACACACACACACACACACACACACACACACACACACGCACGCGCGCACTGTTTGCGTCGCTCATGTAGCTTTTCGAGGAGAGCGTTGGGTTTCTGGGCGGAGGCCGGAGGAGCAGATTTTGGACTTTCAACTGGACTGGACTGGACTGGACTGTTCTCCAATCTGAGGAGCCTAGCGGGGGCCTCTTCCCAAAGCCCGGCGCAGGTCATACGTGTGATGGAAGCGCGCAGTGTGGCGGCTGCCGAGGTGTGGGTGTAAATGACTTTTGTGCCGAGCCCCGGGGGGGAGGCTCGCCTGCCTGCCTTCCTGTGCCCTCAGCTTCTCAGTGGGAGAGTGGAGCAGGGCCCCGGCTAACCTCGTTATTTCTCAGATGGGTTCAGTGCTCAGACACAGTCTCCGCTAACCTTTTAGAGCCTCAGTGGTGTGCCGGTCAGAAAAAAAAACAACAAAAAAAAACGTGGATGCTTGATGCTAGCCTACGTTCGACGAGGTCTGTTTGTCCACACCTGTTTATTCATCTGACGTCATACACGTTGCTGTTGTTGGTGGTTACGTTGCGAGGGGGAGAGAGAGTCGGTCATTGTGCAACTCTAATGGAACTGGCCAGGGCTCACATCTAGTTGCCAAATGTATTTGTGCCCACTCAGGCATAGCCACAATTATTCAATTAAGCTGTGCACGGCCGATTTAACAGTCCTGAGCTTGATTGAAATAAATGCACAGGCTTTGAGAGCTGTCAGGAGAGTGAAAGGAACATGGCCTGTATGTATATTTTTCCGGGCCATTTCACTAGCTTTTCATTCTTTTTCATAACAGTCCCACTATTGTGCTCTCACCAAAAGAACTGTCCTAAGCTTGTTTCATTTCTCTAATGATTATAGCCATGCCAATGACTTTATAGATAATTAACCATGCTGTGCTTGAGCTTATCATTTATGGCCACGGCCTCTCGTCTGCTCAGCTAATTAGATGCTGGGAGCAGGTGTATTTTCTTGCCATGGTACGGCAAAAGAGTTGTTTTCAGAATGTTTCATGTAATTTCGAGTTATTATTTACAGTGCACACAAGGGGCACACAGATAAAAAACACACACACACAATCTGCTGCTCTTTATATATTTTAGGCTGCAATTGACTCGCATTAATATAAGATAATGTGCATTGATCCTCACAAATGTGCAGTCTGTCTGTCGCAGAGAAGGGGCAGTGGGGACTGCACATGTCTAACCCCCTGCATTGTCATGCGTTTGAGAAATGTGCCGGTCAGATTTACAGTGTACTTCCCATACCCCGGGACCACTTTAGATCATCCCAGCAGGCCAAACGCCGCAGATTAAAAATGTCATTTCCTGAGCCCGGCTCTGCAACCCCCCCACCCCCCTCGATATACGGCCCCGGCAGACGAACGGCGGCGTGGGGGATGCTGTCACGCTGGGCTGCTGGACCGAGGCGCTGGTGCCGGTGGTTTGCGAACGAGAGCTGCCGAGGAGAATATAAAGCATGGCTGTTTTGGCTCTCATTGACATGGTAATAAAGCTCCACCCCTCCTCTTCTGTGGAGGCCAGGCGCCCATGGTGTTTTAACCAGCCCAGCGGGCGTGAACATCACTCTGTTCCCCACGGCTGCCTTGGCCTTTGTCTTATTTACAAAGATCCAAAGAGGAGATTGTCATGCCTATCGCACAGTTGATCAGCTCAACTTTTGTTTTGTTTTTAATTTGTCCATTTTATGTTGTCTTTGCTGAGGTGTACTGCACATCAGTATGATGAAAGGGAGGACACTGGCGCTTTGTTATCCCCTGTCCTCTGCTTGGCGCGGGTTGCGCCCAGGCGTGATTAATGCCTTGGACCTCAACGCTCATTTCAGTCGCTGTGGCACCGCTGTCTGTCCCGTCGCTGGGTGTTAGTGAAGTGCCTCTGCTCAAGTGTTTGCTCTGGGTCAGGGCTGGGCCCGCCATGCCGGAATGGCCTGGAAAGAGACACCAGGGGGGACAAAACTCCTCTATATAGCAGTGGAGGAGACTTGGTGTCGGAGGCACAGAAGTGTGTAAAGCCCTATGATAAAAGAAGCCGTTCTAGTCCAGCCCCACTGTTTGCTGCTATGCTCTTCGCTACTCTGCTCTGTTCTGAGCAAGAGCGTAGTCGTTATCGCCACATTACTTTGAAACATAAATCATTCATGTTGAATAGCAGCTCGTGTTTACCACATCCTCATCAGATTATCATGCAAGGATGGGAGCTGCGCCGAGACCCTGCTTGTGTAATTGTAATGTGGAGGCTGCTGAAGGAATGCTTGGTTCAGAGAGAGACTGGGTGGTGTCGTGACCCTCCTCGGTTTTTCTCTACGAAACACCAGAGCTAATTGGGAGGCTTCATTTTCATATCTCCCCTCCACTGTTCACCTTTAACTTCTTAAGAGATCCTGAGCCACAGACAAGCCATATCTCGGACCCCTTTCCTAATGTTCTTTTGTTAACTTGAATAAAAGGCCAGATGAAACATGGAGAATTGTGTGGTAGAGCTAAGTGGCACATGCCCTCTGACGTCATGTGGATCTATGTTTAGTGCATTTATTTTTTATATATGAAATGCCTCATGACATTACTTTTGTGTCTTTTTCTTTCTTTCTTTCTTTCTTTCTTTCTTTCTTTCTTTCTTTCTTTATTTCTTTCTTTTTTCTGTTGTTAGGCATCCCCAAACAATTTGTCATAGCTTCACAAGGCTCATCAGATCATTACACTTAGAAAGTAAACTTTTCTGCGAGTTCCTCTGTCACGAATTACGGGAACAGAAATAATAATGTAACACGGCGACCTTTTCCGTGGCCCCTTTTAAGCGCAGCCTAGGCTGACAAGCGCTAATTAACATTTGCCTCGAGCAGCCGAGCCGTGGAGCCTGGTGTGTTTGCGCACTGCCTGGCTCCGAGAGAGCGGGGATGAGGGCCACGCAGGGCCCAGCGAACAGCAAAGGCCAGCACTTCTGCCGCCTGCACCCAGGCTGGAGGTGGAGGGGTTGAGGAGGGCTCCAACCACCCGCTCCCACTCCGACCAGCTGCTCATGCATACGACTAAATCTGGAAGCCTGCTCTTTGGCTCATTCCTGTCATTAACCCCCCCAGCAGTCTCATACATCTCCTCGACCTCCCATCGCACGCTGTCTGTTTCTGGCCGAGGCACGGGCCCCGATCGATCTCCATCGTTAGCGGCAAAGCGTCATTTATAACGGCGGGGGACGATGGATGCGCGCCGCACTGGCTCTTCGTGTGGCCCTCTGTTGGCGAGCCAGCCAGTGCCGAGCCTTGCTGGGATCGCGTCGAGTGCATTGTTCTGTGCTTGTGACGAGCTAAGCTCTAAATCCATACGCGAGCGGTCGGCCTCTGGCAGGGGACTTCCTCCTCGGAGGCCTCCCTCTTGACCCGCCACTGTTTCACAAACCCTGCTCTTCCCCTCTCCACCCCTCCTCTGCCTTTCCCTCTGCCATTCTTCATAGTAAAATCAATAGCCGTTTATCAGCGGTGGCAGGGGGTCTCATTTTCATCAACAACTCATTGACCTTCTCTCTGGCAAAACTTGCCATAAAGATATTTTCTTTTTCATTTTTTTCCAATACTCCCCCCTCCCTTTTTTACTCCCTGCTGGACCTGCTGGCAGTGCGGAGCCCAGCTTACCCTAATGAGCCCCTATTTCAGCACCGTTAGACTTTTCCCCCTGCAGAATGCTTTGTCGGCTGACATTTCATCGGCGCTAAGATTGCGCGGATCTTGCTGACAGAGGCATCGCGGCGGCAGCGGCCATGTCCGTTTGGTGTGTGGGGTGAGGCCGGGGCGAGGCGAGGTGTGGCGCGGCTTTCTCTCTTGATCTCGGCAGCTTAGAGGCATCATCGCTGTCACCTGGACAGTCAGAGCGCAGTGCACAGGTAAGGTGCAGGCACCCACGGGGAGCATTTGTGTTGACATGGCAGATGTTTTATTACGGCTAAGATAGCTGAGGGAGGTGGTAGCGGAGGGGGTGGTTCAGGAGAAAAAGCTTTACCCAGTAAGTCAGCACTTGCTTTGCCCCTCTGCTAACTCAGATTGGAGAGAATTTAACTCCTCACCGATTCCATTTTTTTTTTCTCTTTAGTTTTTCTTTTTTGTCAGCACACAGCGCGGCGTCAAAATAGACATGAGCAGTCTGATGTCTCAGTAAATTTGTGTGCCTCAAACAAAACAAAAAAAGATTAGAGGCTGAGCTTCTCGGAATTGCCCCTTCGTGTGATGCAATGGTTTAAGCTGTGGGTGCGTTGAAGTATGCTGATGATTTTATCCGCTTGCTCTGATGCCTGAGAAGCTACTCTCCTCCATTCAAGTGCTCCCACTGGGGTTTTTCTATTAATTTCATGACTATCCTTTCCTTAGCTTCTGATGTGCTTTGCATGAGAAGGAAATAGGGGACTATTTTATTCATAAAATGAATTAATTGGTAAAATGAAGATAAACGTAATTCACATATGAGATTGAAATACAGCTTTTACATTTATCTCTTTGTTTTGTTTTTGCGGTTTCCTTTTTTTAATTAACTGACTACATGTTGAATTCAAAGCATGTAAGCTTGTTGATCACACACACACACACACACACACACACACACACACACACATACATACATGAAAAGAGAGAGGGAAAGAATGAGTAGTTTGATTCACTCATAGCTGTTGCCATGGCGATGGTTTCCTGGTTTCATGTGTGACATTCATCATCGTTGGAGACATTTGACCATGCCACATTAATCAGCAGCTCTGATGACTTTCCTGTTAGATTATTAGCCCGCAGGCCAATTATGACACCCTCTCCCTCTGACATATGCATTAACAAGGACCGCTCCCTGTGTGGCAGCAGCTGTGGTGAGCTACAGATTCCCCCCACGAAGGGTCATGTAGTGTACATGCTGCTGGTGACTGGAAGGTTATTTCAGTTTGCCCGCCTCCCGAACCCTATGCCTCAGAGTGGAGGTTGTCTTAGCTTGGTGCAGCTAGGTTAAGTCCTATGTGAGGTATTTGAAATGCTCTTCCAGGTTATTTTAGCTCTCTTTGTGTGTGTGTGTGCGTCTGTGTGCGTGTGTGTGTGTGTGTGTGTGTGTGTGTGTGTGTGTGTGTATGTTGTGTTTGACTCTCAATGGCTCATACAGTCTGACCTTATCTTGATTTCTATGATGTGATGCAGTTTGACATTCAAGTGTGTCCCCTGGATAGGACTCTCTTGCTCTTAGTGTTGTGTGGCGCTCGTCAGAGCCACTCTCTCTCCCCCACGTGTCTTATCAGGGGGACTGAACCTGCCACCCCACCGGTTTCAGAGTGAGTGCTCTGACCCCAGGGCTCAACCCTGGGTGTCAGCCTCAAGGGTGCAGCATGGGGGGTGAAAGCAGAACCGCCAAGATATTGGAACTGACATTGACGTTCCACATCTTTCATACACAATTATTTGATCTCTGAGCTCAGGTTTCTTGACTGGGAGTTTTTTTGTTTGTCTTTTGTTTTGTTTTCCCACACAAGCAGTTTAATTAAACACAATGAACACAATCCTGTAAGGGGCAGTAAACACTCATGGTGTTGACAGCAGAAGCTCAGTGGTGAAATGCCCCCCTCCCCCCCCCCTCCAATCACCACAACAAACACACACACACACACCCCTCAATCGCCACTGCCACTACACCACACACACACACAACCCCCCTGCTGTGGCCCCCGCCAAGAGACGCGAGTCGTTCTAATGGAAATCAATAAAACCACTGGCATTCAAAATGCGGCCTGATGAAATGTGTGAAGTGGCCAAGAAAAAGGAAACGAATTGATCGAGGGAGCAAGCGCATTGACGGACGGCAACGCGCCCCCGGCTCTGCTCCCCGTGACGCAGGCGGCTTTTGAAGCCGCGCCAGCCGGGACCAGCGGCACCCACCATGCCAAAGCCTACTGTACTGCCACCACTACTACTGCTGGTGATGTTCTAGGTTTAGGTAAGACCGGAGACTACAGACGTTACGTGATGTTTTAGGTTTAGGTAAGACCGGAGACTACAGACGTTAACAGATCAAAGCACTCCCCAGTGTCATCCATCCGTCAACCCAACCCTGCCCCATCCCACAACCCTCACCGGAATAAAAAAGTGTGGAAAATTGGTGAAGAGTATGATGGGGAGGGAGCCGGTCGTGAGCATTAATGCGGGCGCTCTCGGCAGGGGAGCAGAACTTACACTATGTGGGCGTGTGATCTGTGTGAACCGCTTCATCTAAGAACCCCGTCGAGACGGAGGAAATGTTCTCTGCCACAGGAGGAGACAGGAACAAGTGATAAACAGGCAACCTCTAGTCACACTAACGCACACCATATAGTGCTAATGATTTTCAGTTTCGCCTTTTGTCACGTTCATCTCTGTTTCGGGCTAAGAGGAGTGTTTGCCAATTCTTGTCTGTTTTTGTATGCGCTCTGCATGCTGTCATTCAAATAAAAGACACAAAAGAGCATAAAATAATATGTAGTCTATAAAAAGGAATTCTGCCGAAATGAGTCAAAATTATAATAGAGCATTCTCCACAGTGCTGTAAACCATTTCAATGTGTAAAATACCATTTGTCAAACTTATTACACCATTTCTGTATACAACAGATTAGCATTAAAATATAGAGACTTGAAACCATTCAAATGTACATGTTACATTAATAATAAATTGCTGTTTCTATTTGCATATTCATTATTTTTGAGGAAACATCTGATAAGGAGGTAATGAGGGGCCTTGATGTGTTTGCATCCCGAACACATTCATCTGTGTGTCAATACAAATCCACGAGAGCTCATTCAGTGGAATAAATAAGCCGCGGCTTTTGAAAGCATGTATGCCTGTAGGCTGGCCACTCAGGGCTTCTTGCCCAGACGCCTTCAGGGCCCGAGCAGGACTCCACCTCTCCTGTTTTCCCACCATGTAGCCCGGCTGACTTTTCTTTTAAATTAACCATCGATTTATTTGTTTATTTCATCGATCCGATCCTCACGCAACTTGGAAAGTTAAGGGCGCCAGTCAATCTTTGTTTAGCTGTAGTTAAAAATGTAATGTTTGCTGTTTGCGCATTTGTGTGTGTGTGTGTGTGCCCATTATCTGCCTGCACAGCATATTGTCAGTCTTTGAGGAGGCGAGGACAACATGGATGAGATAAAACTAAAAATCACTGCATGCATCAGATTGTGACTGCTGCTCCAGCTGCTGTTTTCAGCAAGACCTTTACAGCAGGTGTAGTTTTGGGAATTAATGGCCTTTAAATTAACTCTGCTCCTGGAGTGCACTAAGGAATGAATCAAGTTCCGCTTAAAAGACTGGGGGATGGTAGAAAGGCCTGAAAATGGCAGAACTCTGCTCGAGCTATAAGGATGTGAAAGCAATGTTTGAATGCAGCATGAAAGGCCTGCTATTAGGGAGCCCTACCAGTTGCTATAGAAATGATGAGGATTATTTATTTATCCCCCCCCCCCCCCTTTTCTTGGCTAGTAGCTTTTTTGTATTCTGAAAGGTAAACAAAACAACAGCAGTGTTGGGACCTTGGTGAGTCAATGGAATTTTATCTTTAAAGGTCTCATTAAAAAAAATAGGTAGCCGTATGTAGAAATGGATTTTCTGGTAATTGTTTTTGTAGCTGGAGGCCAGAGTGGCAGACTCATTTAGGCAGCCTGTGTATTTCCGTTGCATATCAAAGGGAAAAAGGTTTCCTATTCTTTCAAATTTGACTGTACCATTTCGGCGGCCAGGTTTTTCTTTACATGCCTTAATTAGAGTCGTCAGTGAAGCCATGTTGCCATAAAGCTGCTGGCAATCAGAGTCGTGGACCCAGACAGTCCCCCAGGCCCCCACGGGTTGTGGGAGGGAACTTTAGACATCACCATTCTGCTATATTTTTCTGCTATAATTTCTCCATTCACTCTGTTTCACTGTGAAACCTTTTAGGAGTTTCATAATGTACTCATTCATTTTTACTTTGAATAAATATTTTTCACAAAGCTTGTCCTCACTGGGTTGCCACCAT
This sequence comes from Alosa pseudoharengus, assembly GCF_046254945.1. Lineage (NCBI taxonomy): Eukaryota > Metazoa > Chordata > Actinopteri > Clupeiformes > Clupeidae > Alosa > Alosa pseudoharengus. Next base: position 22,109,280 of record NW_027468718.1, on the reverse strand, counting down.
GAGGTGCTTTTTGAATAATAGCAGAATATGAATAAATGGTTAGGTTTTGTTTATTTGTTTTGCTTTAGACACCACATTTCCAGTGTTCTGCCTTTTTCAGTGTTGTCCAGTGGCATTCTTTCCAACAGTTTATAAAATAATGCCAATAAAAAAAGACACATTCAATTTAAGGACAGAGCCTAGAGTTCAATGTACGGTCAAGTGACAGGCCCCAAAGAAAGGAAGATTTTAAAATGTTGTCATTTTCAGGGCTTAGCATTTTTGTTGTTGTTGTTGTTATTCCAGGGCGCACTCAGAGTTAGTCGATGTGACATTTCGAGGGAGCTTTCAGGCAGGCTGGCGTCACCTGATGCGTTGAATCCAGCACCTCAGCACACCATACTCTCACTGCAAGCCTGCCCGTTCACTAACCAAGGCTCCGAGCACAGTGTCAGCATGCTATGGCACTTTCCATCAAAGCAATGATTCACAACTGGCACACTATTATACCAAAGGGTTGAAAATGGAGCCCAAATTCTCCCCAATGTTTTTTTTTTGCCTAATTTTAACAACATTGAGGCCTGTTATCTAAAGGCTATGTATTGTTGTTGATATTCAATAGAGTGGAGATAGGTTCTTAGATAGTGCCTAATAGTGTGAAAACATCAGTCTACCACTTAGTCACCCACCGTGTTTACTGAGATACAGCACCATATTGATAGTTTGCTATTGCTTTGTGAATGCACTCTCTCTGCACTTTAAAGAAGCCCTATGCAGGTCTGGTTATTCCTTCACTGTTTCTGGGTTTTCGCCTGATTTGGGCTCACATTTTTCACAACATAGCTCCCCCTGCAGCTTCGGTAGCAAGTGACTGCTACGCTAAACCCCCACCAGCTAGCGAGCTAGCCATCAATAAACCAAGCTAAACACATAAAACGATGGAGCAAACACATTGTTCAAGAGACTATCAAATCACATTACAAAAACGAAGTTCACCCAAGGGTAGGCTACTTACAATGTCAACAGCAACAAAGCCAAGTCGGAGTCCATTTTGCAGTCTTAGAAACTACAATCTGACTACATTTTCGAGTATTTCCGCCGAGTTACATCCGGATGTGTTCGGACCGCGACCAGAAAGTTGCATATTCGTTTTTTCCGCGGAGAAGCACTAGAGGGAGACGAAGCACCCACTAAACGACCCAAAAAGTGCTGTAGAACCATCAGAACGACTCTCAACCTGCATAATTAAGGTCATTTTTGCTAAAATTGTTGCATAGGGCCTCTTTAAGAGGACCTGAGGGGGCTGGATGGGTTGAGCCACCCGAGTTTTTCCCTCAGAGTAAGAGAAGACAACGAGCCAAGTGTGAGCATCTCGTATCCAGGTGGGCCGGGTCCATCATGCTGAGTCTAAAACAAACAGGGAACGAGGGGTTGGGGTGGGGGGGCGTAACGGGAGTGTGTTCCGACGCGGCAAGTGTCTGGAGATAGTATCAAGGCAGCGGCCAGCTCTCCCCGTGGCCCCAACATGGCCGAGCGGCGCGACTATCAGCTGGGGCGTCTGTGCCAGCGGCGCTGAGTGATTTTGGCTGGTCAGGACAGCTGCTGAATAAGTGTACAGAGGCAGCAGGAGGGCGAGATAAGGCCTCCCCATACCTGCACAGATTAAACAGCCGGATTAACCTCTCTCCCCTGCCTCTGCAGACGTCCCTCATTTCTCTCTCTCTCTCTCTCTCTCTCTCTCTCTCTCTCTCTTTCTTCCTTGGCTTAACACTCTTCCTTTTTCCTTCCAACGTTTGCCACCGTGTCATGATGGGGGAAATTGCTTTTTAACCCTTTCATTTTTCCTCTTGATCCTGGAACTGCTCCTGTTTTTTGTTTTTTGTTTTTTTGCTGCCTCCAGAAAAACATGTTCAACACAACACATGTCTTGAAGTAGTACAGCAGGTTAAGGAAATAAGGCTGTTATTTTTCAATGTATGTTTCGTGGACACAAAGCAATTGTTCTCACATTTCTTTTCTTTATAGGTGGTGACTTCAAAAGACAATGCCCTGAAAATATTAAATGTTTTTTAAGATGACAAAGTAATCCACAGATTACAACAGTAGCATGTTTTTCATACTTCGGGGGGGGGGGGGGGGGGTTAATAACTTTTTGAGGGTTGAGGAGCATGTTTGAGTTGTTGGTGTTCAAAGGAATAAGGGTGCCGGCAGCTGCAATAAATGGTGGGTGTTATAATGCTGTCCTCAGCTGTACCTCCCTGAAGCCACACTACAGAAATGATTTGTAGATATTTATTTATTTTGCACCCCCAAGGTTCTCCTCTCTAACCACACACCAGAGAAGTGTCTGATTGCCCTCTTCAAATGTTCAGTTTCATGGCCCGTAAAAATGTTATCTGAAATGCATTCACCAAAAAAAAACGTTATTGTTATTTACATAACTCATTTTCTCAGTTTGCTTAGGGCATTTTAAAACTCTTCTCATTTACACTGACACATATTATTGATAGGTAGTTACCAGTGGATTGAGTAACTGTTATAATGTGTAGGTTTTTTTTGTTTTATTCCACATGCATTGGACACTGGTAAATATGCTCTGAACGTGTTTGACAGAGATACATACAAAACGTTCATAATATTTTACATGAGACAGAGGGCAAGATATAATGAATAATGTATCAGGGTCTTTTGAAACAGGGCTGTTGATTTGGCAAGTGTGCACAGTAAGAGTCTGTGGCCTTCATAACATTAATGTCCTCGGCTTTGGCAAGTGCCTAATGAGGACTGTTAAAAAAAAATCACTTATGAGCAAGACCTTTCCCATTATTGATCTGTATTTAAGAAATAAAAACAGAACTTCCTCATGGAATGTGAATGTAGTATTTTAGTTTGTTTACTGTAACCTGCCTTTTTTTTATCATAATTGATATATATATTGATGTCTCCCCTGAAAAAAATGCCCAAACAGGAATTTCCTGGTATTTCTGTTCTCAGGAAATGTGGCAGTGATGCCCCGCTGAGGAAACACATCCCCTGCCATGCACCCCCCTCCAAAATCCACTGATTAGCATAGTCCCCCCTCTGCTGGAGGTACCTGTGATAAGAGCACTAGTGACCATGTGAGCTATGACATTCCATTGATCCAGAAAATTACTGCAGAGCCAGCCTTGAAATTAGTTTAAATTGCTGAATCAAAAATGTTATCCCTGATCCTGGCTGGGGCCGGTGTAAACGCATGGGCCTCTAATCCCCGACTGATGTGAGGAGTTGTCAGGGATCGTGTCTTCCACTGTCCGATTGATGGGGGGAATTTGGATTGGTCTTGACAGAGAGACACACACATGCAGGGTGGCGGGATTTGACTTGGATGGCACACAGGGCTGCCGGGGTCGTGACTGGGGTTTGAATTCATGGGCTTGGGCAACTTAGAGTGTGATCTGCCGCGGCTTTTGTGCTTTTCAATTCAATTACACGCCACCACTTTTCCGCGGTGGCAATCTCCGATCCTCTCTTAACCATTTTGGGTCATCGTCACCGAGCACCATCTCACAATATAAAGGCCAAGGAATGATTTCTTGTCACTTATGTGTCTGCCGATTTGTGGAATTGCATTCTAACGTTCTTCAAATACAAAAAAGCTCTGTAAAGCAAGAATTCTCGACTAAGACTAATTCAGCATTAGAGTAGATGAGGATCACTGGAGCACAAATTAAAGAGCCTGCCAGCTGCTATTCTTTTCTCAGCCAACAATATTTTTTACCAAGCCAAAATGGACACTGACCCCATTGTGTGCAGTCACATACTGTGTCGCTTAAGCACACATACAGTGTAAATCTACATAGCTTTTACACTAAACCATTTACATATTTTTCTGTCTCAGTGTATCTCTATTTAAGTGTGGTACATCTTGTTTATGCTTGTATACATTCTGCTTGTGTTTATTCCTTGGTGTTCATGGAGTTCAATTTTGAGCTTCTTGCATTTTGAGATGATTTTCAGACACTCTTCTGGCACTTCTCCATTGCACCTTTAATGTTACCTGGGCACAGCCAGGATAGGTATTGTTAGCTAATTGGTGGGTTAAGCATATTATGGTCTCCATCAGTCTGACACAACACAGGATGCAGATGCTCTGACAACTGATCCATGGAAGCCAGGCAGGTGTTGCGCTTTTATTGCCGGTTGCTCTTTTTTTAACACCAGGTTGTTGTTCAGCGTTCAGATGGAGGAAAACAGTTTCTTCTTTACTGAGAGCAGTTTTACATTTTCACGATTGATGTGGAAAAATGTCACTGATAAAGGATAACAGATGGCTTTTCATCTGCCATTTTGAGGGGTGATTTTTTGCAACCATTTTTTGTTTGTTTTTATGTCACACTACAGGATGCCGGCAGACTCTAAATGTAAAACTCATCTTACCATTCTCTTTCTGTTTCTTTTTTCCCGTCCTACTTCTGGCAAAAGTTTGAGGCAAAGGCTTGAGATCTTAGACTTAATCCCCCTCCATTGCTGACAGTACTGAGAAATCCACCCCAAAGACCATTACAGATTTTTAAGTTAGTGTGGAAAAATCCTTAAGGATGAAAGAATGCCCTTTGGAGACTTAGGGATTAGAATGTCCTTTAACTGCCCATTGATTTGTGTCATCACTTACCACATGCAGTGCATTACAGCCAGAATACCTAACAATACCTGATGATTCTTAAATAAATGCCCACAATATGTCAAAAACACCTATACAAAATAACATTACCATACCTCAAAATATAGAGCTAGTGAAAATGTAGATTGATATATCAGATCTACAGTACAGAGACATGGACATGCATAACTTTACATGTGTATTATAATGGAAGCCAGAAATGGATTGGGATGAACTTACTGTATTCCATCAGTGTGAGCTGAATTTGAAACCATATTTATGAATGAGACCTGCATGTAGTAGATTTCCGTGTGACAAAGCAGGCTCCATCTCTTGTGGAGGACAAATGCTCTCCATCTTCTGGTCTGAAATAGATAAACACCTCCAGTTGGATGAAGGGGGGGAAAACAAGGCCGGCTACCCCCTCCTCCCCTCCTAAAGGCCTATGGCTGCATGTGTTATTTCTGCCCAACAGATGTTGTCTGGTTTTTAATGAAGACAGAGCAGAGGCTCAGGCGTAATTCCCTAAAAGGCCCTCCTGAAAATTACATCATTTTATCTCTCAAAAAAAAATGGGATCCTGGAGCTGCCGGTGTCATTTTCTCCTTCTTTTGTATACATTTCCCTGATGACATGGAGATTATGCCCTCCCAGATTGCCCCAGGGGTAGGGACATTGGTCAGGCTTGTTTGGAGTGTCACATTGTCACGGCAGCAGCTGATGTATTTTGAAGGGGGATACTGCAGGCGGTGTGGATCACAATAATGAACACTGCCATGCAGAAAGAAAGAAAAAACAACAACAGCAGCAGCAATGCCCTTTTGTCTGCGGGGGCACTGTAAAACACAGAAGGCACGACATGAAACTGACGATTCAGAACTCGTTGAGTTAGGCGCTAATGTGCATTGCGGAACTCTGCAGGTGCTGCCTCCTACTCGATAAAGTCGGTGCCCTCACCCACTCCATAGCTCCGCGGGGTGGTCTGGGAGGCCCACCCTCTGCACCATCTCGACCCTGCGGTGAGAGCGAAACCGGTGCCAGCTTGATCAGCATCTCTCTGCACTCTTCAGGTTTGCTGTGCCTTGCTCAACACAAACTGTATCAAAGCAATGGCAGTGCATTTCACTCATGGGCGAAGCATAGTGCAGATATTTCTCCTGGAATCGCTTTGGATTAACCTCTCTGCGTTTCCCATACATATGCACAAGTCCCATTCCAGTGTGTTCTCCAGACGAAAATGGAAAAGTATGAGGGGAAACGTGGACACAGTGCTACATCATGGGTCTGCGGCAAGTGCATTTTGCAGGTAGCACAGCAGTGCTACAAATTGATGTTGTTTTCCCTTCTAACAACCCAAAGCACACAAGCTCTCACATAGCAAGGGGAAAAGGGCAGCATTGCATTAGCGTGTGTGTGTGTGTGTGTGATGGTCAAGTACGGTATTGAAAATATGCATGATCAGGAAAAACGAAATGCTCAAGGAAATCCTTTGCAATGATGACAGAAAAAAAGGAAAACAATGCCTTACCTTTTCCTTTCTTCTTTCAGCCACGCTGTCCCTGCCATCGTTAAAGAGTCGCTGTGCAGCGGCCTTCTGGGAAATTAAAGCCAGATTGTCCACAAGTTCCCAGTGACTCCCCAGCTCCTCAGGGAGAGCACGTCTTAATTTTTTAATAAAGGAAACCTCAAATTACAGAAGCAAGGACCTGGCTGTAATTAAGCTGGGAGTTGGGGTGGGTCAGGCTTGAGCTGATTTATCTGTTTGGACTCTTGGCTTGGACATGTAGCGCCTAGTGGGAGGTGTTAGGGTCAGCAAGAAAGTGCCCACAGAAGAGGACCTCCATCATTTTCCTGTCCGAGAACTACACTAAAGGGAGTTTGCCATGTTACATAGTCAGCTAAAGGCAGATTGTGGAGTGTAGGACTCAGACTATTGGGGTATGCCGAGGTCACTTTTGACAACTGTCCTAGCTTCAACTTGAAGACGGTTTTAATAGGTGCCTATTTAATGTTAATCACATATTCAAGAGTTTTAAATGGTAAAGAAATGTCTTTGAAAGTTTTCTGAGTAAAACCTCTCTTTTACCAAAATGTTACTTACTCTATCCTCCCTGGCTCTTCTCGATTGGAATATGCTTTATGAGGGTGCAAGGTGAGCGACACAAAGGATTAGAAAATGTGCTATTACTCGTAGGCTGGCATGATTGCTCTTATTCTTTGATATCTCACAAAGGGAGGCTTCACAAAAGAATTCCTGTAAAAGGGATGGTTTTGATGAGCTTCTTGGTCATCAGCATCCCATTTCTACCCCCATCCAGACACACAAATGCCAACACCCCCTTACTCACACACACACACACACACACACACACACACACACACATACATAAACCCACACCCTCCATGTAAATCAGAGCAAAGTGGCAGAGCAGAATCTAAAAGATGCTGGTCTCTCCCTATTCAACTCTCTCAATTCAGAGAAGGACATTGTGTTTTGGTCTGACATCAGGAGGTATGGGTGTTTGTGCCTGAAAAAAAACACCTTTTTGAAGGGTAGGAATCCTCGTGGGAAATGTTCTAAAAGATAAATAGCGGATTTGATCCAACTGTAGTTGTAGTGATGTAGCTTGTGTTGTCCCTGTTGCCTTTAGAATACATGGATGGCCCCAGCAGTGGCGCGACTGGCTGGGGCACCGTACGCCGGCGACCCGGGTTCGATTCCCGCCCCGTGGTCCTTTCTGGATCCCACCCCGACTCTCTCTCCCACTCACTTCCTGTCAATCTCCACTATCCTATCTAATTACAGGCATAAAAAGCCCCAAAAATATATACTTTAGAATACATGGATGACCATTAGCTCTGATTCCATTCATCAAAGATTTGTAATGAACATAATGTGAAAAATAACATTATTTGCTATTTATTGGACTTCATACTTAAGATTTAAAGGGGGGGGGGTACTATTCATATTCCCTGTTATGCCGTGTACAGTGTGATATCTAAACAAAAATGTATACATGCAAAAATGTATACATAACATATCCAACATCTAAGCCCATACTTTGCAGCCGTATAAGCACATTACTGGGGAGAGCTGTGCAAAAATAAATATATTAGTAGATGTGCAACCAACAGATGTCACTATCAGCACCGGAAGGGAAGCATTTGAATCATTAATGGGGTTTAGTCAGTCAGTGTAGTGGCTAATTGCTGGTGGGATTTAATTGAAGATAATGGCAAAGTAGCTTGGTCACCAGCCTAATTACCACCAGGCCTGTCAAATTGATGTCTTACATGAATCTTGTATATATTAATCATGAATTCAGAAATGAGGTTGTTTGTGTTAAGGTCTTAAAATATTAGCCATATGGATATTATCCAAAAGGACCATTTATATTCAAGCAGAGTAATGTTGCCTCTGTAAGGTCATTTAAAGGCTAAAAGTTTTTCTTCACAAAAAAGGCCAATTATGCAAGGAAAAGCAGCAAGCGCTCAAGCAGGCTGTAAGTTTGTCCAGTCGTGCTAATTCTGCCGTCATTTAAAAAGTTTTAGTTTAACTCTTAAGTACTATGTAGCAGACTCTTATGTGGACTCGCTCGGTCTGGAGTGGGCACTCTATAACTGGTATCTATTGGGGGTTTGTTATTTTACCATTTATCTATCAACCATGAAGCATAGCTTTTCACATATTCTACAATCGTCTCAGACAGCAACATTCTGTGGCAAGCCAACTTGAGTTGTGCTCCATGACTCTGGAAATCTCCAAGAATCCGCCCTTTGAAGTCTGCAAAAAACCATCTGATTTATTTGGAATCGTGTTACATTCAGACATTTATATTCAGGTATAGTTTTCTTTTAGATTCAACCAAGTCCTGCTTTCTTTGGAAGGCTCGCCGTTGCTGTAACATTGCAAAATACTGCGAATAAAGAATATACCTAGCACACTGTGTCAAAAGAAAAAGGTTTAAATCAGTTTTCCTTGCGGCTCTAATTTTAGTCCACCATATTAGTCTACACCATTTACAGTTTGTTTGTGTGGCACGGTGCTTGCTCAGGGATAATTAAGACAAAGTCAAGGAGGTTGTGGCCATTGCTTAACTATAAACACAACTCTTTCTTGTGTGTGTGTTTGTGAGATGAATGGCCACTCATACTTCATGAGGTTGTTTGTTGGGTCCTGCTGTGTTTAAAAATGACCCATCAAGTGAGTGTGAGCAAGAAAGGGGGGTGTGGGGTGTATTTCAATCAGCCTGAGGAGGACATGGCTGCTTGAGTAATCCTAGGGCAGTGCTCCTACAGGGGCCTCAGTCGACTCCAGGAGCCCTGGCCACATCAATATCAGATGTCTGGCACTCTTCTCTGGGCAGGTCCCGCACATGAGCCCTTTGCCACACCTACATGAATCAGTGGCTCTTCCACACAGAGGCGTGTAAGGGATTCTTCTGACATTGACTTCTTCATTGACACACACACACACACACACACACACACGCCCACAGCCTACAGGTGAGCCCTGATGGTATTACAAACAGCTCAATTGAGAAATATTTCTCTTTAGCATCCATCAAGCAACACACCCTTCCATCTTTAAAAAAAGCTGCTGCCAGTCATTGCAGAGAACCAACATTTGTAAATGGTCCAAACCGACCTTTTAAGGTACGCGAAAAAACGTTTTCGATAGCCTGTGAGCCTAAAAGCTGCCTGATATGACAAGTAACTGGCGGTGCTTACCTATATAACAGTGACGCCCAGAGTACACCGGGGCTCTAATGTTCTTTGGTCTCCAAAGCCGACTCCCGGTCTTTCTTTTTCAGTTGTAATCACTCACACATGAAAGTCAAGCTCCCTGAGGACTTGGTACCAAATGGGAGAACATTTCATGCTGTATTGGGCTCATATTCAAAGATTAATTTGGGGCCTTTATTCTTGGGGGCCATGGAAGTGCTCTGTAGTTTGGCAGCCTCCACACTGAAGCCTTGGATTAAGGCAGGTTAATGGAGGAGGGAGAGAGAGGTCTTTCAGCTTTGTTTCCAAACAAATCCAATTCACAGTGACTGCTGAGATCATAAGTCAAACTAAAATAAATATTCAGAATGTCTAGTTTTTGGGAATACATGTTGATATTTACTAACCATAGAGAATTAGGGCCATTCTGTGTATTTCATCATATTATATATTATTATAATATATTGCTCTGAGCATATTTTCCTTTTGAAGAATAAACTTGAATGTGCATATCGGTTTTATGGGTGGAACATTATACCATTTTAGTGTTTTATGTAGTTTATGAATAATATATTAACACTTGGGCACTTTGCTTGTGAAAGGTATTGTGTTTAGAGTAATGTCCAATTACTATGATTTTCCTCCCATGTGTATATTTTGAGGTCTAAAATAACAACAGTAGTATAAGTGTGCAGTAAATATAATCTTCAGCATCTTTGAAGTGCCTGTTGAAATGTTTTATTTTTAGACACGAGTGACTAGTCATGCTGTGTCTGCTGTCTGCTTGGTTCTTGACATTTCTCCACCTTCCATCGGCCATGTGTATCCATCATTTGTTTGTTTTAAGTGGTTTATTTATTTTTTCATATGCTTGTTTATTGTAAAAAGGCTGTATTTACGAGTGCCGCCATGCTATCTCGGGGGTTGCATGTTTTGGTCATGGCCAGTACTGTTACATTATAGTTTATCTCAACCCACAACAGCCTCTATGCTCAGCTATGATCCAAGCTCCCTGTAATTTTATAGTGTTGAATGAGTTGTTATATTCAGGCTCATCAACGTGCATTGGATCTTGGTCCATACATGTGACAAAAAAGAGCCGTGAACTACAGTATATACAGTACAGCTGCATGTGTTCAAAATGTATAGATTTCCCTCACGGGATCAAAAGAGTATATATAGTTATACTTGGATTGAAGTGCTTGTGCAGTTGCAGCACATTTTACACCAGTGTGGGGTGGCATAGTGTTTGTGTCTATTGAAGGAGCATGACAGCACTGGAGCTTCTTGCTATGGACAGCAGCACCCCCCCACACACACACACACACATACCAACCAACCCCCATACACCCTCTCTCTCTCTTTACCTGACCTTGAGATTTAGTCTGAAAATAATCAGATGGGATTCTGGGGAAATGGCGCCCTATCAAAATAAGGATGGCAAATGACTATGACACTTAGCCTTCTTCTGCCCTACAATCCATTAAATCTCTCTGATGACGGGCTGATTAATTCGAAACCTTGGGATATCATTTCCATCCTGATGAAATCCCAGATATATGTGAAGTTTGTGTGTTACAACACTTTCTACCAGCCGCCATGGTTCCACGAGGTGAATCAAATTGTTGACTGGCCACTGTGTCTTCCAAGAGGAAAATAAATTGCCAAAGATATTGGATGCTCCCAATTTCTGAGGGCATATCTGTCATTCTTCAGCCCTGTGAGCCATAGGACATAGTCAAAGTCAGAGGCTAACTGCCAGAAAATTAATTTCTCATTGAGATCACAAATAATAAATCATAAAGCCTTTACCGAATGGGGGGGGGGGGGGGGGGGGGCTGAAATTATGTTTGTACTGAATGCAAATGTGTCTTTTCTGGAGGTTTGGCAGGGTTCTCAATATTTGACACAGTCTCTTCAACTCTCTTCAACACCTAGCAAGCTGCGTAGCTCAGGCTGTGTGCTTGGCTACAGCAAAAAGGCATGATTTAAACTAAAAACGTAGGCTATGTTTGCAAATGTATGATTTTAAATGATATACTTAAGCAATAAGCCCCGAGAGGCTGTAGATTACACTGATTATACAACAACTAAGGGGCGTTGTTAGGGACGACGCACCAGCGAGGCCCCCATAGCTATTGTATAATCAGTGTAACATACGGACTCGTGGCTTATTGCTTTTCTAAAACTGTTACTAAATACCTGGCAAAGTTTCATAAAATCAAGGCACAGCAATGAGAAATTTAACTATTTATTCATAGATAATCATTCTTCCACCCGGAAACACATTTCCTGCATCAGAATGGTTGCCAAGCAACATCGGGATGCAACAACTGTAACTTTTATATAAAGTTGTTGGTAGCACAGTAACATAGAACGAAATGCAGTCAAGGTGTATGTTTGTGCCCATTATTCAATGGCATCGAACGCGATTCAGCCAATCACAATCAAGGACAGTTTTAGAAAATCACTTAAACCCATCCATAATTTATTCATGATGATGTGTGTCATGCTACCCCAAATAAGGAAACAAATATCTCACAATAAAAGCAATGATAATGAATATCAAGAGGAAAGCTTGTGCCAGCCTAGCTTGGCAGAGCTGCACTGAGTGCAGTTGCAATTTCCTTTTCTTTGAAAATAAATGGAGCAAGGTATTGTACAATATCCCTCATGCATACATGATGCCTACTTTATGCAAGCCCAACACTGCGGCTGACAATGGTCATCTGTTCTCTTGTGGAAATAGTATAACTTCTGTTTAACTCCGCATACAAAAACAGTGTTTGCTTGCTTCACCAAACTGTAAGTGACCTTCTGCCTGGCAGAGCACAGAATGAAAACTAAAAATTATTATTATTCACATCACATGGATTTGCAATGTGAACAGCTGTGGGTCGTACTCAAACTTTCAGCACTAACCTTGTTAGCAGGCCGCTGCCGTGGGATGTTATTGACCACTGACTTGCCCTTGAAGTTGGGACAAGCTTTTCGCGCGGGCCCCTTTTGGAAAGTCTCCCGCAGTCTCATGATCCCAATTTGGCAGCCATGCCGTCCACATGCCAAACATCTGCGAGAATGGCCAGGGTCCATGCCTGTAATAGCTCGGCACATCTTTGCGCTGTGATGCTCTCCTGCCCTTTGAAGTCCTGACAGGGAGAACTGTGCGCCGATAATCAGGGTGCCTCGGAATATCAAAATATCAAAGCAGTCGGTGCCGCCGCCGTGGGTTCCAGCCGCTGACGATGTCAGTTAGACTACCACTGTGTTTATATTAACTTTAGCTGACAGGGCTGTATGATATTGAGTTTCCATCAATTTGGAGGCAGGCTCTGAAGTTATGTACACGAAACAGGAGTCTTGTTTTTGGTCCCAAATGTGTTCAGCTGTGCTTGTCCTTAGTCTTAAGTGAAGTATAGTGGATTAAATAGTCAATTTGTAAGGGAAACAGCACAGGCCCATAGTCTTTGGACATTGCACCACATTGTAAATAAACACTGTGTAAACACATTGTAAATAAACATTGTGTCTTGGCTTTTGTTGAGATACAAACATCAATGACTTCCCATTTTTTTAAAATGGTGCTTTCCAAAATTCTACACTCGAGATTGTAGCAGCAACAGATCAAAGTCAAGGCAGGTAATGTGCTCTGTGCGTATGAGCTCCGTTAAAACGGTCTGTTTTTGCTTCCTCTGAATCATGTTGCAGTATCCCCCATTTTATTTCACTCCCACATCAGACTGACAGTGAAATGATGAAATGATGTTGTGCTTTTCTCACAACACACTATTGTTGTGGTGCCACCACCCCCGTTGCCATCGGCAGATCCAGCATAATGGAGACTGCCCTTAGAGAAGCCTAGGTGCAGCAGCACCCATGGAAAGCTGAGAAAATGGAAGCTCATACTATTGAAACAAATTGGAATTAAAATGGCAAAGGAACTATTAAAAACATTGGCCGAATGACAAATGCGGCAACCCGCTAGACAGATACCTCACACAGGGCTGTGATCTTCATCTTCCTGTCTGGCACAAGGCCCTGGCTCCATCCAGCTCTCCTCTGCAGAAGGAAGTGGAGGGAAGGGGCCTCATACTGAGGTGGAGATGTAGCAGATGGTTAATAAAAAGGGAATCTTTTTTTTTTTTTTGAACGTCCACTGGGAATGTGACAGCAACTCACCATCAACACACAAGTGCAGTGATGCAGCCCACTCAACCATGCGGCGGCCCTGACCACCCAGCTGAGGAGTCTGTCAAAGATGGTGGCTCGTTTGCCAGAGGCATAAAAAGGCATAGTCACGGCCAGTCAAAAGGAAAGGACGTTTTAAAGAACCCATTTTTCTATCAAGACTGGGTAAATCAATGTGATGTGCACATTATGTGATGTAAGCGTTAAATACAGTGAATCATGAAAAACAAAGAGAATACCTACTCTATGTACCAGTAGTAAATATCTGCAAAATATTCGTAAGTATTGCGAATTCTGTAAATCTGTACTGCTGTTAAGATAACACGAATTGTTTGTAAGTTATTTATTTGCTGACCTGCCCCAATCTACCTGATTTTTTATTTAGGAGACCCTTTCACACTATTTTATGACCTGGCAGCATCTTAAAATCAATTCTATTACTGACGGCAAGACGCTGCAAAGACCTAAAATGGGTGTAATGCGCTCAGTTCCCTGTGTCCTTGTGAGATTTCCTGCAGTAGTCTTTGAATGAACTGCAGCTGTCTAAAGGTCTTGAAAGCCTGGAGAAGATATAGTGAGGTAGTAGTGGAGCCGGTTGAAGGGAAAGGCACGGATGGCTTTCACAAGCTCTCACTTGCACTGGATGCCTTTTATGTTTTCAAAATGATAAAGAGCTAATTTGGTTATAGTGTGTGTATATGGCGACTGAAGCAAAAGGTCTGAATCCATTTCCACTACCAGGCTTTTGAGTTTTAGTTTCTTGGACGCAAACTTTGCACTTACTCTAAATCTTCCCCCACGAGTGCACCAGTCCGCTGTCAGACCTAGTCAGTGCTGCACTGTGTATGCCATTTGGAGAAGCCCTTGAAGAAATCAGCTGTGAATTTCTAAGATGAGGCCTTACTGTAAGGAGAATCCTAACAGTGAATTAAATATGCATATCAGTGCCATTCTAAATTTATATCTCATGTAAATTTTAAGAGTGGAGCCCTTTTAATACGATTTCTAATCAGAATGTAATTTTGCATACTATATCTCTTCACCAAGAAATTGCATTATACCCATTCCACAAGCAATTCAAGCAGTCGCCAGGAATTTTATAGGCAAGACAGGACTTATCACCACTACATAAAAAAGACTGCTTTGTGGTTTGTGAGCCCCCATGGTAATATAAATTCATTGATTCCAATTGTCTTCAAATCTAATTACATTTCCAAATGGCTCCATTATCAGTCCACGGTGGGCAGTTTCAGACGTTCGGTGGCTGTGAGCGTAACTGTGTTTGCTTGGGGGTGGAGAGGAGTGACTGCAGCTTTCAGCTCCATTAGAAGCAGCTGTGCACTGGCAGGTAAGGGGGTGGTGGTTGTAGGAGGGGGCTCACCAACAAAGCCCCTGGAGATTGTCAGTGTATGGCTTTTAAGGGAAGGGACAGAGGAAGAGTGCACACTGTCTCGGCTATTTTCCTCACCGAGAATTCACACACACGCACACACAAACACACACACAAACACACACAATACAGATGGAAAAAGCAAACTGTGGGATGGGTATTGGGAACAGTAATGTAGTTTACTCACGTACAACACATAGCCGTAATAAATTGGAAACAAGATTGCCAGTAAGGCACCCTCATATTTTTCAGTCTTTCTCCTTACTGTACTGTGTGACTAGATCTTGGCATGTCCCTGATGGTGTCGCACCTGATGGTGTTTTCTTTTTACGATGAGATAAAGTTCTGCTTAACAATTCATACGTGGTCTCCGAGATTAATCGCGTGTATTTGCATTTCACCGTAAATCATGTTGGGAGTAGAATTTATGTGTACCAGTTTATGCCATCTCTGGCCTCTATGTAGCGTGTGCACAGAGCTAGTGGAATTCCCAAGACAAGATTCAAGACTATAACCCTTCAGGAATTGTCATTTTACTATTGCTAGTTCCAGACTAATTCTTGCGAGGCCACATATTTGACTTGTACCTGATGGTATCTGGGGTAATTATGGGCCCTCGCTATGCAAAGAGAATATGGCTCGTGTGCTCAGCTCTCATTAGAGGCTCAGTGGCATTTAAAAAGGCCTCGTTTTTATCAGCTTGAGAATAAGTGTGTCAGTTTCAGGCAAATCTACATTTAGGACTATCTCAGATTAATGCACTGAGATAAAGCCCCTCTAGTAATCCACTCTCACTTGTACGGCGGCACTGACAAGCCTCTGACATGACCCGTTTTTTTTTTTTTTTTTTTTTTTTTTCGTGCGTCGTGTGCGCGAGGGATAAGCTACTTAAAAAGATACTGCCAGTCACTTGTTTAATGAAGTTAGGAATTGATATACAATAAATGTAATGCGTTTGATGGCGTGCCAAAGAGCCGCCCCAGACGCCGAGCTGAGTGGCTGCCCATGAGGCGCGAGTTAATGGAGTGGAACGCCGTGCGCCTCTTAGACCCACATAAACTGTTTAGACGGGGCGGTTTAAAAGTCTCCTCCGTTTTGTGCCGAGAGGCAGCCGTCTTCCAAGCGCCTGCCAGTTGCCCGAGGTGCCGGTTATCGAGGGCCACGAGCTGTGTCTCACTTCCTAGGTGCAACGGAGCAGCCCACCTCCCGTTTCTATGACCAACCAGCTCACAACCCCTCCCTAACCCCCGCCTCGATGTCTGTCGTTGGTCCATGGGAGATTGTGTGTGCGTTGACTCATGACCAATCTGATCGGTTCCATGAGGCCCCTCTTGGCCTCTCATGTCACGCATGGGCTAAGGATTATTATTCAATTAAGTCTCCAAACTGCTATCTGTTTGCACACCTTGTCAAGTGAAATACCACCACTCTCCTCAGCTGCAGGGGAACGCTGCTGTTGTTGTCAGTAACGGGTCACCCATTGCACATGTGAACAAATGGCAGCGTTTATACATTTTGTCCCAGCGTGCTCGCATGAAAAGCATTTTGTTAGGCGATGCCCTTCAGTTAAAGCCAGTTGGTTTATTCTACGGTGTACTCTATGTCTATGGTCTATGAACCCCAGCCTCCCAGGGGGTGAGGTCTGCCCATTAAAGGCACCGAGTGACTGATTCCCACACTTGCTTACACTTGCTGACAGTTCTGACCACTCAGTCAGTCTCAAGCTGGATGTGTGTGTCCACATCACGCAATGTTTATTTTTCAACAAACCTCTATAAAATATGGGGAATGCTAAAAGCAGCCCCTAGCCACAACCTAGCTGTACTCTCCTGTTTGACTGAACAAGGCACTAAAATCTGTTGAATTGCAATCATAAAAAAAACACTTTGTGCGGCTTCCGTACACAATGATGTAGAAAAATGGCCATTGCTGCATGGGGCAAAGCTGCCACGGTGTCTCAAACTGAGAGACAATGGGAGAGAAACAAGACTATTTTTAGAATAACACTGCCAAAAGACTTAATGGGCAGATATTAAGCCCAATTACGTTGGGTGCTACTAGAGAAAAAGATTTATGCAAATAAGCCGAAGTCAGGCATTTCTCCAAGAGGAACAGCTGAGAGCTTGCATGGCATTTTAATGGGCCTAGTATGTTAGTTATGCAGCTGCTCAATGGGAGATGGGTGTCTGAGGTTAGCAAAATATTGTGGCATAATCAAAATGCTTTTTTATCCAGCTAAAGACTTACTCTGTTTAATTACTTGACGTCATGGTTGAACCTACATGGAACCCTTCCCTTTGTGGGGCCATGTTGAGGGACAGATGAAGAGAGAGAAAGAGGGAGAGTGCAAGCTCCACTCTTCCCCAGCTGAGTTTTTCCAGCAGCCAGTGAGGCCTGTCCTCTGGAAGTGACAAAGTCAGACTCTTTACCTTTGCTGACTTTGGGGGCAGCATGTAACAAGGAGGGCTGGAAAAAGTGGTCCATCAATCAGGAGGGCTCTCGGAAAGGGAGAGGGGCTCTAAACCAGAGAAATGAGGCAGCGCTGGCTCTGCCAACAGCTATTACCAACTGCCGATGATAGGAAAACTTGTGCAGCTCTCTGGGGACATCATTTGTGTGAACACACCACTGTCATCTCCCCCAGAAAAGCCAAGGTTTCAGAGCCAAACTCAGGGACCCTTGAGTCTTGAGACTATGCTAGAATGCCCACGCGCTTCTTATTTATTTATTTATTTACTTATTTATATATATCATAGAGTTTTGCAGAAGGAGAATTTGCCCGAGATCTGCTCACACTTGCCCTGTAGGATCAGATTAAATTGCCGCATTCAGGGATTAAGTGTGTCAGTAGCAGTTGGAGTAAATCAATGATAGGTACAGCTTAACTCCTGGGCCGCACTCTGCCCAGACTTGAAGAGATTAACACTGCTAATGTTAATGGGCCTTGTCAGTCACTGACAAGGCTGATATGAGCACAGTTCCTTTTGAACCGCTTTGCTCTGCATGTTTGTCTTTCCTAGCCATATGAATAGTGTTTGAAGACTGGTATTTTGCAAGACTGGGTTAGACCATCAGTTTGGCTTCCATTTGCAATAAAAAATGATTCTGTGTGAAGATGGCAGTTAAAATATTGGTATGCTTGTGATCATTACAGTCACCATTACTAATCTGTATAGATTTAGTAAAAGGCACACCTGCTAGCTTTGGCTCATCGCACTACCATAGTTTGGAATAGACTGGCATCAGAATAAGAGAGATTCTGGCATCAGAATAAAAGATGTAGAGAGAGCTTGGCCCACCACTACAACTAAACACCTATAAAGGCTGCCAGTGATTAATGGTGAAAGGCATTGTGGTGAACATTGAGCTAGTGGAGGAAATATCCGTTTGTTCTCCTTGCCCAGAACTGGCCTTTTGAACAACCCAAAATGAACACTGACAAATGGGAAAAGCATCTTATTGTACCTCTAATGGTCATGGATTTCAAGAATCTGAATATCTAAATTCTCCATGAGGAGTCAAACAGGTCGGCTGTGTATTGTACCAGCCCTCTGTGACAGCTCCATATGATATGAGCCTTGGCCCCAACAGGTCAATAGGCCTAAAGGACATTAGATTTGTTTGAATATAGAGGTGGACCCCAATTGAGATCATCCTCTATTTCAATACAGAGGGAATGCCAGAGGGGGATGTGTAACAAACTCTACTCTGAAGTTTGCAAGGATGATCTACTTTGTCTTAAAGGTGTCACATAGCTAGTTAATAGTTAATTGCTGATCTCCCAGGAAATGATGAAATGATTTTAGACAAAAGCTGTTTTTTGTTCAATGCATATGAAATGGCATAGACTTTATGGGCACGAATATCTTAGGTTAGGAATATGTATAATGAGCCAAAAGACTTATTTTCCAAAAGTGCTGTTAAACCTTCCCCCTGAAATGCTCAGATAATTATTTGAGATCAACATATAGTTATGAAAGCTCCCGTTACGTTTTGTGACATTGGGAACACAGTTAAAGCACAGCTCAGCTGTATGGCTAAAATCTGTCTGGGAGAGGCACTGTGAATCAACACAGAAGATTACCATTTTTCATTGGTTTGTTTATGAGTGGGTCTTGAGCAGCCTGTTTTGACTGTTTGTTTTAAACTAAGATGATTTGGCTGTTTAGGTCAGTGTTTTTCAACCACTGTGCCGGGGCACACTAGTGTGCCGTGAGAGATCATCAGGTGTGCCGCAGAAAATTACCCAAATGTCACTCACTGGTCCAACTGTTGCATCAAAGAATTTATAACCAAATGCTCTCATTGATTGTATGATTGCACTATTGTGGTATGCAGGCATTGTACAACGGGGGCCCCATATCCAGTATTCACAGAATCATCACATATCCAGTTCATAACAACAATTAAATTAGATATAGTCACCTATAAATGAAACAGAGGGCGCTTGTTTTATTGAGCAGGTCTTGCATAGAAGCCATAATAAGGCCATATCTGTGTATTATTTTTGTTCTTCACACAGGATGTTTGTGTGCCGTGGGACATTTTAAGTGTCAAAAGTGTGCCGTGGCACAAAAAAGGTTGAAAAACACTGGTTTAGGTGACGACTCCTGCGTCATGACTCTTATACACTGGCCTGGGATGCACAACTACCGTACTCACAATGTTACCCAAGACTGAGGAACGTTTAGTGTATAAGTATAAGTATATATACTCCCCATGAGGGAAATTTATTCTCTGCATTTATCCCAATCCGTGAATTAGTGAAACACACTCAGCACACAGTGAACACACAGTGAGGTGAAGCACACACTAATCCCGGCGCAGTGAGCTGCCTGCAACAACAGCAGCGCTCAGGGAGCAGTGAGGGGTTAGGTACCTTGCTCAAGGGCACTTCAGCCGTGCCTACTGGTCAGGGTTCGAACCGGAAACCCTCCGGTTAGAAGTCCGAAGCGCTAACCAGTAGGCCACGGCTGCCCCCTAGTGAACTGTTAACTTCAAATCAGATTAGATTGTCATATTGTGACAAATGTGACTGTGAGGGATTAAAACTATGGGTCTACTGTTTCTCAGCCAATCAAATTTGAGTACCAGAGGTGTCAGTTTTATCAATTGACAGTTAGCATCACTGGTGCCCTTTTGATATTTCATTTTGGATATGCTGTATTAAATGTTCAAGTCTTTGATAAGTAACATAGTCTTACACTAAGGAAGACTTTATGCCAGATAAAAAGCAGACCAATTTTCTAAAGCAATTTCCTCTGTTATTTCAAAGAGACAAGGGTTGCTTGATATGGAACATCACCCTTTGGGAAAACCATATGGTTGTGCGGTTGCTCTACGTTTTGTCTGGTTGGCTGTGAGTGATTTTGTTTGTGCGAGTGTGTGCGTGCGTAGACGCATTTGCATCTCTTTCAGCATCACCACATCTCGGTTTTGTAAACACGGCCTTGTTTTGAGCCACAGAGACAACAGGAGTTCCCAGCTGCCCAAGAAGAAATAACAGGCTTCGTCAGCCATGTCATGGCTTTTAGTTGGTGTGCCATTTTGAGGGGCACGTGACGGCACCGTGTGTTGTTTCATATGTCCCTAATTTAGACGTCACAGATCTCCACACCAGCTCTCTGGGCTGATTCTGATGCTTAGACACAGCTGTTATTATGGGAGGCAAGCTGGAGTTGAGAGCGGTGTGTTTTTGAGGCATCCGCTATCCATTTAGCCCCGGCTGTTATTGCTCTTGTCATCCATCCGTCCACAAAGCTGATCTATTTTCACATGACATTTATTTGTCAGTGGTGCTCTCTTTCGATTCTTGAGTGTTTCATTATAGTGTCTCTCGGCTTTGAGAGATGTATGGGCAGCAGAAAAGCAGTCTTTTGTCACTCTGAAAATGAAACAATGGCAGCAGACAAAAATGGGGGATCGCTGGGTGTGTTGCAGAAACATTAGACTTTGTTTGGAATTGCATCTTGTCTCATTTTTGTCTCGTCTCAATAACAACCATCGAGAGCAATTATTTTACATAATGATTTTTT
The DNA here is from genome assembly GCF_046254945.1 of Alosa pseudoharengus. Lineage (NCBI taxonomy): Eukaryota > Metazoa > Chordata > Actinopteri > Clupeiformes > Clupeidae > Alosa > Alosa pseudoharengus. Next base: position 22,088,321 of record NW_027468718.1, on the reverse strand, counting down.
TTTGAGAAAGGATGAGTCGATATTGTATGGTGTTTGGCTTTTCCTTTATTGCTTTTTTTTTCTTTCTTACAATTTCTTAGGCTATTTGAGATAACAATACGTAACTATTACAAAACAATTTTCTGATGAAGACTTTGATGATGAACTCTGATCATGCTTATTTTTGCACAGGTATATACAAGATATGGCAAGTGTTACACTTTCAACGGCAACAAGACAACATCCCGGAAGAGCAAGCAGGGAGGCATGGGGAACGGTCTGGAGATCATGCTGGATATCCAACAGGATGAGTACCTGCCAATTTGGAAAGAAACAAGTAAGTTAGTTCCTCTGTTCCCAGTGCTCCATTGGCCACTGCTGTGCTTGTCCCCGCAGATAAATGTCTATGTGACACCAGAAAACAAACATAATAAGATTCATGTACTCTTCCCCTATGCATACAATTTAATAGTGTTTACTTGTCTTGGGAAGCCTTGTGAGGTTCAGTCCTCGCTGTTTTCCATATAGATGGAAGTATGTGGGGATTTGGTCCCCCTCCTCCTCCTCCTCTTCCTCTTCTTCCTCCTCCTCCCTCTCCTCCTTCTCCTCCTTCTGCTGCCACTTCTCTCCTCTCTCAGGGTTTATCTGTCTTTCTTTCAACCGCAGACGAGACATCGTTAGAGGCGGGGATTCGCGTGCAGATCCACAGCCAGGACGAGCCTCCCTACATCCACCAGCTGGGCTTTGGCGTCTCCCCGGGATTCCAGACCTTTGTTTCATGTCAGGAACAAAGGGTAGGCCTCTGTGAAGCCTCTCTGCGTGGCTCACCCAATAGATCACACGGCACCGTACGGCCCGGGCTCCTCATCTCATCAACCTCTCTCTCTCTCTCCCCCCCCCCCACTCTCTTTCTCTCTCTCCCTCACTCCTTCTCTTCCTTGCCTCGGCCTCTGTTTTCATCTCAGCTGACCTACCTGCCCCAGCCGTGGGGGAACTGCCGCTCCACCATGGACCAGATGATCCCAGGCTACGACACCTATAGCATCAGCGCCTGTCGCCTGAGCTGTGAGAGCCTGGCCGTCGTCAAGGAGTGCAACTGCCGCATGGTCCACATGCCCGGTACGCAGCTAATCTCTCTGATTACTGCATCTTTCATTACAGGGGCGGGGGTGAGGGTGTGTGTTTGTGTGTGTGTGTGTGGGGGGGGAGTTCCCTGAAGGCAGCGCTAAATGAAAAACATGATGACTTGTCTGTTTTCTGCCATGCTGGAAATATGGTGCATGACAAAGGGAGTGGTGTAGTCAAATGCTGTAAGCTGCCAGCTACTGGCTTCGTGCTCACTGGCAAAAAGGAGCGAGCGGGGACTTTTTTTTTTTTCCCACACCAGCAGTAGCGACCCATATAATTAACTGAGGACCACCTGACTCCTTATCATTCAGGAGATCCAGACAGGGTTTGCCTATTCTCTCGCCCGTTCCCTAATGAAAGCCCCTTGCCTCTGTTCCAGGAATTTAATGTCCTCAAATAAATCTTTCTTAATGCAAATTGAAAAGGAGTCTGTTCCCAAAACATTAACTCAAAGAACATTTTGTCTTCTGTGCCTTACATATTTCCCCTGATTAATTGTGCCACTGATGAATTCCTATCATTAGTGGGTCCTGTGCCGTGTTTGTCTAGGAGAGGGTGGATCACGGATTGGTTTTTAAAGACTTTCTAAATATGCCTTTGGGGTGGTACTGTGGCACTCAATTCTTTGTAGGGTTTTTTTTGCCACTATCAGGGCCAAATATCGGACACAGCCGAGACATTGTGAAATGGAACTCATCCCCAGCAGTCAGATAGCGTTCTCCATCATTTAAAGAGCGATGAGTGGCAAACACTCCCATTCCTATAACCGCCCGCGCCTTTGTTTCTCTTCCTACAAGGCAGAGGGTTTCCATTTTGTTACTTGATTGATCATACTCATTTTGTGTTTTTTTATTCTGTATCCCAGGAACTGCCGATATCTGCACACCCAACAGCATCAAGTGTGTTGACAAAGCGCTCGGTAAGATATGCTCCTTGTTCAAAATAAAATTGGCCTTAAGGGATGTGACAATAGAATTGGCCTTAAGGGATGTGACCATTAAAGTTGAGCATTTGAGAATAATTAAATACATGATGAAGGTAGGAAGCATTGTGTTTCACAGCATGGCCACAGATGCCTCAGAGAGTGACACACACACACATACACACACACACACACAAACAAACACACACACACAAACACACATGCACGCACAGACACACACGTACACAGAAAGACACACACACACACACACACATACACAAACTCACAGAGAGAGAGAGGAGAGAGAGTGAAAAGCGAATGTTAGAGAGAGGGAGAGATTGAAAAACAAGAATTGCACCTCTGCTGATGCATCAATTACAGAAGGTGCAGAGGATGGAGGCTGCTGTGAGTGACAATAATATGTCTGGCTGTTTGCTTGGTCTGAGCCTCGGGAGCATTCTCAGCACGCTCCTGCCTCCTCCGTGGCCATCGTTCCATTTAAATGCAGCCGCCGCCACCACCGCCAGCCGTTTGTGCAGGGCAGGCATTATGGCCCCCTAAGAGCCACCTCGTCCCTGCGCCTTTACGACGGGCCATAAACGGAATGCTTCATTACGTGATCAGAGATGTATCAGGGCTGTGATGATCGGTCTAATCTAATAAGTCCAAAATGTAATTATCTCGCTCATCAAAAGGAATTCCAGGCCCATTTAATGGGTGGTTGAACTAAGTCCCGGGTATATCTCACAAGAAGGTACTGCTGCATTCTCTCTTCAAATCATAGCAATACATTTTGTCTTTTTGATAGGTAATATGTGTGATGATTATTTATATATTTATATTGTATTGCGGATTTTTATGCCGTTCTTCTAAGAATAAGACCTGCACAGTCTGTGCATACAGATAACCTAATTATAATGCTTATAAGGCACATATCTCTCCCTGTTTGAATTAGTCCTATCAGATCATAGAGGCTCCTTTGCATTTGTGCTAAATTGTTTTTTTTTTTTTTGTCTTTTCATCAGGCAAAGATATTAGTGAGACATGCCTTATGGAGCTTATATGCAGGTTTTAGCTAGAATTATCTCCAATAGTTCTTAACCATATACCTCAAAATAAGAACATGTTTATCATACTTTATGTAAAGTATAATCCATTTGATAAAAAATATAGGCTCTAATGTCTGTATAAATGACAGTTGGATCTATACAGAAAAAAAATGTTCCTGCTCTTGACTCTTGGTTAATCAGGTTTTGGTAAGACATGTTTGTGTGGTTAGTGTATCTGTAGACCCAAGAGCCACTAAATGCACACACATGTCCCTGTTCACCTTGTGTTGCCCCCCCACACCTCTCTCTCTCTCTCTCTCTCTCTCTCTCTCATACACACACACACACACACACACACACACACACACACACATCCTCCATGTTCTCCTGTCCCAGCCCTCCTGCAGAAGAGCTCCGGGGACACCTGCCCCTGCGAGACGCCCTGCAACCTGACGCGCTACGGCAAGGAGCTCTCCATGGTCAAGATCCCCAGCAGGGGCTCTGCACGCTACCTGGCCAGGAAACACGACAAGACGGAGGAGTACATCAGGTAGCCATCATCATCATCATCACCGCCACCGGATTCGGGACAGGGCGCAGGGCCAAGGTGTCATTCACCGGCCGACAGCTTTACAGCCACAGCTGACAGTGAGAGCCCATCACTCAGGCAGCATGCTGAGACAGCTATCGGCAATGGAGAGAGAGGAGCTTCTCCTGTCAATTCGAAAAAAAATTGGGTTGTGTTAGGAAATGAGTAACTTACATTAATCTGCACGTTGTGTTTGTCCTGGTGTTGTTTACCTTATTAATGGATTCTGTTGTTTGAATTCATATTTCGTTTTTTGTTTTTTAGAGATAACTTTCTTGTGCTGGATATATTCTTTGAAGCGCTCAACTACGAGACAATAGAGCAGAAGAAAGCGTACGATGTCGCTGGTCTGTTAGGTAGGTGCTTTGTTTCCACCGTACTATTTTTACCTGCGCTTACAGCTCCTTGCGTACTCCAACAGATGCTAATGGCTCCTAAAACTTTCTCATTTGCTCTGAATATATTTGAAGTCCCACAGATGTGTACAGTGACTGGTCAGTGTAATGAATGTGGTCAGACTCCTGTTATATTCCCTCTTAATATTCAGGCGACATTGGTGGGCAGATGGGCCTGTTCATTGGTGCCAGCATCCTCACAGTCTTAGAGATACTGGACTACCTTTATGAGGTAACCGCAGATCTGCTGTCCCTTTATATGCATATGTGTTAAATTCACTTCAATATGCTGTTGAAGCCTGCTTACACTGCAGATTTCTTTTCATTTGGCTCTACACACACACACACACACACACACACACACACACACACACACACACACACACACACACACACACACATCCCTTCTGCATTGTTAATGCTGAGTTCGCCCTGTAAATGCCTCTAATGAATAGGATGTTCAGTGGCATCGGCCGGCCCCTTGTGTGTAGATAGATTTGGCAGTGCGCTGCCCATGCACTGATGGTGATGAGCCTTGCTCTGTCCTGTCCTGTCCTGTCTCGGTCAGGTGATTAAGCACAGACTGCAGCGGCTCGCCAGGCCCCCGAAGGAGGATAAGAAGACGACGAGGACGACGACAACGATGACATCGACGCCAAAGCCCAGCACAGTTGCAACAGTAGGCCTGGAGGAGACTAAACCTAAGGTCAGCTCAACCTAAGATAAGCTCAAGGCTTTCATTTCAACGCTTTTTCATACAATTTCACAATATGTTTCCCATCATAACATTTACTGGTATGTTTGGGTAGCAGTGCAAAACTATAGGTTGCTGATGTTCTGCACATTTATGATTAATCATAAATGTATGATTAATCCAGTTGTAAATCTTTAGGTGTTCCCCAAGTTAAAGGGTCGTTTTGCTATGGGTAGATCATAATCCATTATGTCAGACCGTGCTACTCTCTACAGTCTCAGGTGATGAGGAAAGCTATTACTTAATCTAATCCACATTTTTGGCCTGAGTTTCCAAAGGCCCTGGGCTGCAATAATACAATGTTTTACACTGAAGGTATAAAGACATTAAGCCAGCTAAAGCCCACGTGCAACACAAAGGAACGTGCGTGCGTGCGTGTGTGTGAGAGTGTGGACTGTGTGTGTGTGTACATGCGTGTGTGCGCAGGAGCGCGCGTGGGCATTTGTGTGTGTGTGCGTGTGCGAGCGTACATGCATTGTGTGTGCATGTGCATGTGTTCTTGTGTATGTTTACTTTGGTTAATTAAGCTTAGAGTAGTGCAGCTAAGTATATTTAAGCATGGTTACATTTAATTGAGTGTATTGTTTACGATACCCAGTGTCTGAAAAGTGTAAACAAACAAAATATTTGTTTACACTCTATTTCCACCATCAGAGCCAATTGTGTGTGTATTTCCTGGAGGCCTTGCGAGCATGATGAAATAATGTTACTACTTTGGAAATAATTGAACACTCGAGTAGCAGAGAAACAAGGCTAAAACTCATCACACAGACTGGCAAACACACACTTACACACGCAGACAACCTTTCTCCACAGGGAGATGTTTTCATTCTGTTTTGGACGTAGGCCATCACCAGATACTATATTGGTAACTTTTAATGTCATATAGCAGAGGCAGTAATGAATATTGAATGAAATAATTACTATCCAATTATTTTATTTTTACATGCCTGATTTACATTTAATAAATAATAAAACTGCTCTGGAAAGAAAATCTTCAGTGGATGGCCAGGCTGTCTGCAGTGTTTAATAGTCGACCATTTTTGCCTGGACACATCTAATTTTTTCCATTTTTGAGCAGCTAGTTATTATGGTAATGGACCACTGTGTAGTTTGCCCTGAGTCATATTCTTATTATCCTTTAACATGTTTTTTTTTGTCTTTGTGATTTCACTTATGTGGCCATTTATAGGAGAGTACTGAAATGACCAGAAGGCATCCGGAGGGGGCTTACGCCAACACACTGCTCCCCAACCACCACCACCATCACACACACCATGGCGTGTTCGAGGACTTTGCCTGTTAATTGCAGTTCCGACCCTGATGACAACAAAAAACGGTTAGGTCCGACGCTGCACTCGGGCACATATACAATAGACCCTTGAGTCTCCGTTCCACCTTCCTTGCTGTCATCAGTGAAAGCTACAGCCAAAGCCGAACCCCCAAACCCGTGCGTGTGAACTGGGCAGGCGCAGACTGGACACCACAGAGTGATCCTGCTGGAGACTCATGCCTCTCTTTTTTTCTCCTTCTGGCCTGGAAGTCAATTTTCTATTCCTGATTCTTTTGGAACATGTTCATCACGTGAAGGCAAGACAACGACTGCATGTCATCTAGATCCCGTTTCTACTCCGACCGGTAGCCTGTTCCAGCCAACATGTCATGTCTGACTGTGAACGATTGGTCCATCCTCATGGAGTTCTCATGCCGTGCATTACCTCATAGCCTAACACAGGCCATGGTTTTAAATTATTGATTTGAATGATTTCTCATTTGTATAAAGAATGAACAAGGCCACTGTGGAACACAACCCCATTGCCTGCTTCCAATAAAGTTTTAGAAGCAGGAGAGGCCGTTCTGCAGACGCAACTGCAGCTCTGTCTCAAAATAGAGCTAGGTGTTTATCCAGCCTAGATATATATGTAAATGTTCTATCTCAATTTCTTTGAATGGTTTGAATCCATTCACAACATTTGAACTATAATAAACGTCTCTATACGTTTTGTAAAGTTATTTATATAGAGAGATATGGCAAGAGATTTATTTCATCGAAAGTGTGATCTGCCTCCTATAAATGTCTTGTGAATTTTAACCCCCCCCCCCCCCCCCCACTGTCTTTGATCTGGGGAATTGTACAATAACAGTTGTATCATTAATAATTTATGATTACCATCAGCATCTTATCACAGCGATTTCACACACGCACACACACCTTGACTCCATGACAGCGAGCAGTTTGAACAGGACAGCCATGGCAGCAGTATAGAGACATCAGAGAGGAAAAGTGTCTGCTACTCACAGCCTAGCTGGCTCTCACAGTATGAAGCCAAAGACTAGCTCTCAGTGTGAGAAGGTAGACCTGTATAGAGTCCATACATGGCCTTCAAAGCTTGAATGAATTAAGTATAAGAACATACAATTATCATCAGGGCCAAACGAGGAAGAGTAAGTCACGGTCAGGTGAAGACCGCAGTCCCCACTGGTGTATTATTATTCTAAAAAGATCTTTTTGTCTCTCAGGTACAGACTTGTTTTCCTGCTGCCAGGAATAACCTGAGCATCCTCAAATGGGTCTTCAAAGACCCAAATGCTTTTCTTTTTGCAAAGGCTATACATGTTTGTCACTGTGGAATGGGTTTTCTGCTGGAGAGAAGATGGGGGAAAAAAACACTGAAGTGGCTCCCGCTGATATCCATAGCGTGATAAGACATGCTACACTTTGAGTCTAATAACCAGCATAAAACAAATTTAGCTGTAGGGCAGAGGAAATGTATTACCATGAGAGACATGTTATTGTGTGTTATGGAAGAAGATATGTACGAAGAGTGGATATATCCTGCATTTTTTTTCCTAATGTGCAAAAGCAGGAATGACCTGTGAGGTTGAAATCAGAGGTGCATAACTGACCAACATTATTTTGTCAGTCGGTTGTTTTGTCAGTTTTGATTATTATGAAAGGGGGAGAGGGCAGAGGAAGGTGGGGGACATACAACAGACACAGGAGAGAGGGGGGGACATTAGAGGGAGAGAATCAACACTTATCATTCCACTCTTTGGGAAGTTTAGCCTTGAGCAGAACTGGAGTGAGACTCCTCCAGCTACTTGTGTTCTCAGCTGCAGTCCATAATTCTTTACTGCTGCCAATTAAAAGCCCACTCATGGAGATAATACACTTGAATACACTTTGATGACAATCCACTGTGGTTCTCAATGACCTCTGTTATTTGATTGGGTTCTTAAAGGATTACATTCCTGCGGCACTCCAATCATCAATACACGCCTACATATAGTGTGTGTGTGTGTGTGTGTGTGTGTGTTTTGAGTTACCAGTGTTGCTATGTTGCTTTTTAGCCCTTTGAGCTCCATGTTCTATGTACCACGTCAGAGGCACATAAAACACATTATACCTCCATGGCAACCAATCAGAGGCAAGGCATGGTTTTTTAATATTCATAAAAATGTATCGCAATGACATTTTCAAAGGTTCCCAATCACAGCCTTGATGGCATCCTGTACTGCCGCTGCATAATAACATCCTCCACTGTCATAAATAACACGCCGTGCACCAATAAAGATGTGTGTGGGGGGTGTGCTGAGGCAGATGAAAGGCTGGTCCACAGGCACGCTCCTGACAACCCCGGATGTCCAAAGAGTGCTTTTAATGAACACAAGTTACTTTATATGGGCACTCCGTCTTCTGGTTTCGTAAGCAAGCAGAAATGGAGGTGGACAGAATAAAATATTACCTGGACTTCTGGACCAGGCGTTTTGTCTGCTATGTATGTTTTTTTTGTTTTGTTGTTGGCCATAAATCTAGGAGAGTAAATAATACAAACTGGCATTGTTTTGTCCCGTATCTTGGAAATGCAGACAGCATTAAATAACTCTTAGTTTTGACCCATCAAATCTAACACCTGAAGGAATACTTTTAAACAGTCTCAAGGAAAGAAAATCTAGTTTGTGGGGTTCAAATTGGAATTCTTGCAGACAGTTATTTTTGAAGCCTCTTGATATGCAGGTCCCTGTGCAGATTGTAAATTCATGCAGTTCCAGCTCTCTGTTATGTCCTTCAGTGTATTGCTTATTTATCTCAATTTCTGAACTGAATGTTTCATGTATAACGGCAAGAGGGGTCATTAAGTGCGATGCCAATGCAGCATGCGGCGTTACCGGACTGTCAAGCTTTTGAAAATGAAAAAGAATCTGAGTAATTACATCATACGGTTGTATGACACAAAAGGTAATGGACCTTTCATCCAATTAACAGGGAGCGCTGAATACAGTTTGTATAGAAGTCTGCTGTTGTGACCGTGCTTTCTGTTAGAACACATTTTATAAATGTAACGATGGTATACAACAGTATAAAAATATTAAACTTTAGATTGATAAATTGATGGCCTTTTATGCTCTATTATGTCCTCTCATGTTGTGTTTACTTGTTGAGCTCAAACGATCCATTCCATGGGGCTTTCACAAAAAACGCTTGAGATGAAGAGATTTTTCAAAGATGCTCCTGTTGACACCCCATCTGTGTGTGTAGGTAGCAAGAGAGTGTTGTGCATGGGTGAGAGATCTTCTGAGCTCCAAAGGGTGGGTGTTTTGTCAGCTCTCTCACACTGTCATCAATTGTGAGCCTTCAGATGATTGTGTGAATATAAGGAATAAAAATGGGACACGTATCATGTAAAGGTCACAAGAGACAAGCCCACCACTTGAGTGTGGTTTTGAACTACAACGTGAACTTTGGGTACTAGTGGCAAATAGACTAAATGCATGAGATAAAAATACAAATTCCGTCAGTGCAGAACTGATGGAATGTGTGGAACTCATGTGGGAAAGTTTTCTAAATCTGCATGTAGAGTGGAGAATGTAATTATATACAATTGTCCCCCATGTTGCCCAGTACTTATGTGGTTTCACTGCTTGCCTGATGACCAAAAGTGGCATGTATGCCCAACTGGTCTTAAATACAAACACTATATATAGGTTTCAGACTAATGTAACAGTATCTTTTTTTGCAATACCTTGAAGGAAAGAAAAGAAAATACCAAACCCTACTCACGATTAAAATAAGAATCTAAATAACATCAACTTAGTTAGATGACAGAAAACAAAAAACAAGCACAGAATGATGTTGAAATTCCTTTCTAAGCAGCTTCTTTTTGATTGTGTTCCTTTTTTTATCCCCCTCCTAGGAAGTCAAGCAGTATAAACGAGGCTCTTACAGTCCTGTCAGTGCGAGACTGGATCTGTGTTATTCTGCTGACACCTAAAGGCAGAGTGTGGCTCTGTTGACAGAGAGCTGCTCAGAGGCCGTCACGCTACGCTGTCACACCAGAGACGAGCTAAGAAGACTCAGTGCTCATCACTATGGGAGAGGGGCTTGCGATTTGATTGATACAAAATGTAGGACGTGTGATGTTTATTTGATTATACTTCAAATACGAATTCACAGTTCCTGATGGTATACAGATACAGTGCATTTCTGCATACATCAAGCCATGATCAAAATATGTTTGTTTTGTTTTTTTGCAGGGTGTGTTTATTTGGGAAATATAAATGCATTTCATATTATTCACACATAATGTTCACAGATGCCTTTTGTCTTGTGCCAGAATAGATTGGTTTAACACAAAACTGAATCTATTCTACAGTACAGGTATAAACAAAGCAAACCGATTCTGACAACAAAGAATCACAGAAAAAAAAAAAAAAAATAGATATACACATTGAGTATACATACATGTGTAAGACAAAACACCAAAACCATAGTTCCTTATACTCTTATAGAATCTCATTTCAAGCCGAACAATGATCACTGACACCAAACCCTCAACTATTTCTCCTATAAAGACAGAGAAGTGACTGAGGAATTTAGTGTGCGTCTAAATGAAACGTAGAAGTAAACAATGTATCAGTGGGGAAAAAACTATTCTTTCTTTCTCCAAGACCAGCAGATACACAGTACATTACAAGGCCTCACTCAGTCCCCAATAATAATAATAAAAAAAAATACCCCTGCTCCCCAAAGTGAACCATCAAAACATACAGTATTGCACAAATCTCATTTAACCACTTTACCCTTGTAATGGTTACAACACAAAGACAAAAAAATGTTGATCAATATTTGTGAGCAGTGTGTGGGGAATGACCAATGCGGATCATTTTGTCATGTTTGTAAAATGACTAATGTGAAATCCGCAACTGATTTCGATGGACAACACATGCCCATCAGTGCAGCAAAAGAGACAGTGTGCAGTGCTTTGTACCCATCAGTGGGGAAGTGTTATGAATGTACACATACAGTAATTTCCTGTGTATTAGCCGCATTGTGTATAAGCCGCAGAACAGTGTTTTATGCAAGTTAAGAGAAACAAAATCATATTAATACCATATTAACTGCCCCTGTGTATTAACCTCATAGCTGAAGAAATTTTGCAAAATCAATGTATAAGCCACGGCTAATACTTGGGAAATTACAGTATGTATACACTTCATGCAAGAACTGCTAAACCTCTAGGCTGAATCATGATAGGTATCTGGATCTTGTTTGTAAAAGCTCTTTGCAAACTATAGGTGACGTCTACTGCTGAATGCCATAATGCTTGCCAAGGATATCAGTAACTCTAAAGGTTAACATAAGACATGGGTTAGAAACCCAACAGGTAATGACCCATTAATGGTAGGTCAAAACAATCGTCCATCTGTAGTGTGTCATAAGTGCACTCAAGACAAAATCTTAGAGTTATATCTTGCTGTCTTGAGGAATATCTGGATCTGTAATAGAATTCCATCCCTATATATTACTTGCAAGTGGTGATATTGCATATGTACTGTATACAAAATTGAATTTCATGACCATTAACTGGTTCTAAATGCTTTTTACAAATGTTATCACACCAAGTATTCAGAATTATGGAAGTATACATTTGCACTATTGTTTTACCAATCATGTGTCTGCTTTGGCACTGAATTCGTTGTTAAAAGAACTTGAGCGCTTCACAGATACGTAAATTAGTCTTCAAAAACATGACATTATATTAATATCAGACGGCTGTTTGACGCCAGGAATATTATGTTCATTGCCCACCTTTCATGTTTCAGCTTGTGTAGAAGGTAAGGCACATACATATTAATAAACAAGAAGGGGTTTATAATGTCATCAAGGGCCAATACGAAATATTATGTTGAAGAAGAATGGATGTTTGAATTTGTGAATTATACAGTATGAAGACCACCTAATGGGAAGCATTATAACATGGCACACCATACTTATAGAAACTTGTGGTTAAAATTGGTGAATACATATTTAAGACACCTTTAGTGTTCTGTTTTCCAATGACAAGACTGAAGGATTATGATCCCTCTCTCAGATGTAGAATTATGTATTAGAAAAACACCTCCAGGAATATCCTAATGAAAAGAACTCGCAAGACATTTATGTGCAAAAGAAGAAAGCTTCAGTAACTTACAACCCCACCATAAAATTCTTAGTGCAAGATTTCAACCAGTGAAGCACTCAATGTATGTTATCTTCCAGAGATTCATTTGACAAAACAGTGCAGTGACAACAATGGCAGCTTTCTCACCATTGGCACTCTTTGGCAGATGCTGTCCAATCTGCTCAGCATAACTGATTTTACACTGTACCTTCTTAGCTCACAAGGCACTGTCCGGTGTGCACTATTCCCTAACAATTAATTAGTAGATAAAGAATTTTGACCATTTTAGTTAAAACACTATTCAAGTTTCCTTACACTTGCAAAAACATGAAAGGCCATCTTCTGAGGCTGGAAACATTACATTAATTGCTCAATAACACCTGGCATTATCTTAATATTGTCAAATGAAAATGGATTATTAGATAGATAACTGTGATGCCTTTGATTCTTTTCCACGTACTGTACATGAGAACATGGTGGAAAACCAACAGCCTGCTTTCATGTTACAGACATTTGGACGTACAATTCACACGCAACTTCTGCCATGTTTCCATCCTCAAATTTGGGCCCATGTTTGTGACCTTTATGTAGCAATGAGTTTTAAATAATTTAAATAAAAAAATCATCAATTTGATTTTTTAAAACCAACACCACGGAGACAAAATGTGGATATCGAAGTTAAAGCATGTACAAATGTCCATGACAGTCACGTTCAAAGTACTTTGGTAGTGAACATTTAAGCAGTGCCTGCTGATTCATTCTGAGTAACTATACCCTGTTTGTGTAATGTCCTTAAAAGTGGAAGCTAAGTGGAGAAGTGGAGTAATGTCCAATATCAGAACAATGAAAACCTAACCACAGAGCTTCCTTGTCAAAGTTTTAAAAAGATACCAGCAGCAGTAAGTCCTAGCTGCTCATTTGGTTTGCTGTGAATAGAAATTAATGACAAAGTGTAAGCAGACTCCTTGAGGAACGTGCAGCCACAGTTTGTTAAAAAAGGGTGTAAACCACTCCAGGCGAGTTTTATAGGGGCAACCTAAGTGCTGTTCCCTTGTTCCTGCTCAAACAGGACCATAGCCAGCTGGGGCCGTGTGCCCAACCCCTCCAGGTTGCTCTGGATGCAGCGGTGGTAGATGTCCTCACTGAGGTGTGGGTTGCATGTCTGGTGCACGTGCTTCTGGTGCAGTGCCGGCTCAATGGCGCGGAACACGTGCAGGCTCGAGTACTTGACGAACATCTCGTAGATGTCCAGGGTCTCCAGGAGGTCCTCGTTCTCCTGCAGGTCGGCGGCCATGTGAGTCCGCGTGGCCATGTAGTCGGAGTTGTAGAAGCAGGCCTCGGCGAAAGCGTTGCGGTCGAAGTGGCCCGCGTCTCTGACGAGGTCGATGGTGACCGGCCGCTCCTGCCCATGGTAGGCGATGTCGGGGTTGAAGTCCTGGAAGTGGATGGGGAAGAAGACCTGCCAGTTGCTGATGGAGTTCATGCGGCAGCGGTTGAGAAACTCTGTGTTGACCACAGTGTTGACCGTGGCGGTGAAGAACAACGTGCCGACCGGATGCTTCTTGGAGATGACGTCCATGAATTTGATTTGGGACGGATTGTCTGTTTTGACGCTGATCCAGGGAACTTTGAGCCCCGGGAACTTTCGCTCGTACTTGGTGATCTGTGCCTTCGCGTTAGCAAAGATGTCATTCTGGTGCACGTGCTGCGCCTGGAACAAGTCGTAGATGAAGAGCACGGTCAGCCCCACGTTCTCTTTCTTTTGCAAGGCGTTCGAGGCGTACTCTTCCAGGAACGGTTTCACTTGATCCGTGTCGTCCTTCGCCAGAGGCAAGATGATGTAGACCTTGGTGGCCTCGGTGACGTACGGCATGGGAATGATCTCGAGGTTGCTCAGGGGCCGGACCAGCTGGACACGCTTGGTGATAGAGCGGCTGCGGCCCTTCTGAGTGACCACCTCCATCTGCAGGTCCAACATGTACTCCATGCCCCGGGTGGGGTCGAAGCGCCGGTAGCCATTGATGAGCTTCTGCTTCTTCAGGTGGAGCACTGGCTTGTACTTCTTGTTCAGCTCCCCCATGGCAATGTCGATAACATCGGCCACATCCATCTTGTCGATGCCCTGGAGCTCACACTTTGGCGAACCGTCCAGACACAAGTAGATGCTGTCCTCTGTGAAGTACTCCCACTTCAAGACCTCAAAGCGGGTCTTTGGTTCAAAGGGTGGATTGACCCCGATAGGCCACATGCCACTTCGGTTACCTTCAAAAGCTATGGCGCTGAAGTTCTTTATTTCTGCCTAGAGGGAGAGAGAGAGGGAGAGAGGCAGGGTCATTTAGGGCCAATGATGGTCCAATTACAGCAATTTAAATCTATTGAGTGTGATGTGATGAAAGCCTGGGGAAGAAAATCAATACATCACCCTCTCGCATGCGGCCTGAAAACCGCTTCATTAGCCTGAGATTACAATGATTTTCCAATGTGTTTCAAAAATTCAGGATGTATTAACTGCAATACATTGTACGGTATTATCCTCTAAATATTTAAAAGACCATGTTGCTTTCAGCTAAGAAAGTTCTGACCTGCAGCTTTTCAATCTCCTGGTAGGATTTCTGCAGCTCAATCTCGGTAAAGTACTTGTGTAGTCTGTACATCTGCTCTGGGTCAGAGACTGGATGGACTGTGAGGATGGTCTTGAACTGGTCACTCTGCTCTTTGCTCAGGTCAGAGTTTTTGCCCATTTCAAAGCGGTCATAGTGCAGACCCTGCAGGAATGAAGAGAAGGGAAAAAAGCATTCCACTTATGCATGCATGCCTTTCCAGTATTGTTAATTTTCCCACCTTACTGCTGCTTTAACTTAAAGGTATGATCGGACAGATACAATAATGCAATTACTATAATATGCTGTTTTGTTGTTAATGTACTGTACATAATTGTATATATATAATAGATGAATCGAGGCACTGCAGTGTTACTAAGATAATTTAATAACTTACTATTAAAGCCAACAACAAAAGCATAGATGGTTGTTGAGGTCATTGAAAATGAATTCAAGAAACAAGAACATTATTCTGCATATTGTCCAGTCACAGGCCCTATTAACCTCTGGTGATTTGTATCACTTTTCACTCCTTAATAAGCATTCAGTAGAAGTCAGAGCCTTGTTTCATGGAGTCTGTAAAGTTATGAAATAAAGAGCACTAAGAGGCTGGACTTTCATAAGCCAGTGCAGGGTACATTCATCAAACAGCCCTGACCTCACGATCTCTCAGGAAATGACTGCCTCAGTGCAGAGTAATTTTGGGGGGATGATGGAACCTATTCCACACGGATTCAAAAGTCGAACATAGACCAAGTCTGCGATTCTCTGTGATTACCAGCAGAAATATTGTCTTTTCGCCCTCCTTTACTTTTAAAATACGATCAACCTCAGTGGAAAGGCAGTTAAGGTGACCTATCATTATATGAACAAGGCTATTTTAATGCATATCATTTTAACTGAATATACCTATTACAGAATATCTGTAAGAATTGAAAGTAGTTGTTGAAAGCCCTTCCCATATGCTTGTACTGGGTGCGGGTGCCTGTCACCATCATTAATTTACCAGTCTGCTGCTCCAGAAACCAGAGGGATGAAAAGCCTCTGAGTGCGACTGAGATGGGCACTTGGGGAGATCCCAAGTGAAAACCGGAGAGGTCACACTGTGCATTAACATCGCTTTCCCAGAGTCTGAACTCCCCAGTTATCGCTTCAATACTGTCGCCTCCTTGGGCCTGGCAGCTTTGGACGTTTTTTCTCTCTCTCTCTCTCTCTCTCCTCCATTTGCTTCAGTGCGCGACTGACAGCAGTGCTGTGGCAGACACTGCGTGTCCACCTGTTTGTGAGTACATTGGGTGGGGTGGGGTGGGGTGGGGGGTGGGGGCCACCAGAGTGTCTCCTGCTGGCTGTCATGTGTCACTGCTTGTTCGTTGTTGAACCAGGTCAGCGCTTGCAAAGTGCAAAGTACCGCTGCTGCCCTTTGGTGGTCAAACACCTTCTGTGTGCTGAAACAGGCCAAAGGCATTCGGCTGCAGAGTCACTGTCATTTCCACTTAACGTCAGGTGTGTGTCAGGGATTTTGCAGGATATTTTTAGACAAAATAAATAGTGGTGAAATCGCTCATCTCTGATGTCTACTCCCATAACATTTTATGGCGTACCAAATCACACCTCTGGCACCCCAGCTGATAAGTCAGATGCTAACATGTGGACTTACTATTCAGGCCCACATGAATGAGCACCTCTGGAGGAGAAGCACTTATCTGATAAGAACATGGAGGAGAGTGTGGGGAAATGCACTAGATTACCAGCAGCCTGATATAATGCCTTATTTCTTCTTCCCAAGGCAGTCCGATGTTTCAGAGGGACGCCCATGCGTTTAATCTGATACATCAAAGGGACACAGTCCCTTAATTGAGGTCTCCCTGCTGTCTCGGCGGGAGATTGATTGCCAAGACTGAGATCATCCACAACAACAGGTGACTTATGATGCGGTCCGCCCACAGCCCAAGTCTGCCCACAGCCTATACGTTGCCAGCAAGGATAAACCCAAAACGAGGGAGGGAAAAATGTTTCAGGGTCAGTTGCTATATGCTAATATGCTAATGTCTGTGTATATACTGGGCAGTAATGTTTGCATCTTGGGCGACTCCATGTTAAAAATGATCACTGTAATTATAGGCTAGTGAAATGTTTGGCAAAATTACAGCATATGATGGACATTCAAATGAACAGTTACGGTATATGTGCCCAAAAAAGCCATGGAAATCATGAGGTTAAGAGCATGGCTAAAACGGTACGTGCCTTTTACAATCACAAAACATCCATAAATACCATTTTATTTTGTTTTGGTACTTTTTTTAACAGACATGATCCAGGAAGGAAGGGCCAACTATTGTGTATAGTCTGATCGTCTTTGATTAAAGAGAATACTGGTGGGCCTTCTTTAGGGAATGGCTAATGAGGTCACATTATGTAAAGAGAGGAAATCTCTCACTCGTCACCTTGAAACACAATAGTTTGGCCTGGGTGGAGCCAGCACCTGAATAGAACAGTTTTAGAGATGAATTAAAAAGGGGTGAATCCAATCTAATCCAGACTATTAAAGGACACAAAAGACAGGGGAAACTGTGTGCCAGGGAGCCGGGACGGCCTTGCCCCATAAAATGCCTTTTTACAACTACTACAACGACTGGAGAGCCTTTGTGCCGTGAGCACTATCTCTGCCAGGCCCGAGTCACGTCACCGCCGGCTGCCGAGAACATTCCCATTTATTGGAGGAGCTTTTAAAAGCCAGACGGATCGCTGTTTGACCGCAGAAAAGGCAATTTCACCTTAAAGGATCTGGTGTGAATGCAACAGAAGATGGAGATAGAAAAGTCATTCAAATACATCTTCAGTGGCAGCTACTTCCAATTACTCCCTATGAGTGACATAAAGTATATATTTTAAGCTGCGATTCGGCATCTATAAAATGTAAATTTCTGCCTCTCTCTCTCTCTCTCGCTCTCCCTCACTCTATCCTTAACTCGCTGAATCAGCAGAGCTCACAACCACAACCCTGCTGACCTTGGCGAAGAGAAACAGGGGGAAGTCTTTATATGGCGGCCAACAGCTCCTGAGCAAGACGGGCCCGCCGTGGCCCACCTCAAACCACGGGAGCAAATCACGCCGACTGGGAGAAAAAACCGCCACGGGGCCGTCTCAGGTAAAAAACGCGCCATGAAAAGTTCACTTCATCTTCTTTAGTCGGGGTCAGGCAGCATTTGCTTAACACGTTTTCTTTCTCCCCGCCAGGGAGGCAAGTGGCAACACATTTGACGCCTTCCGGGAGCCCTGTCTCGGGCTTTGGCACGTACGACATGGAGGTGGCAGAGTGGGTGAGACAGAGGTGCCGGAAGCAGCCCATGTGACAGGTTACCACATGGGGGCCTTTCTAAAGACCAAGGCATGATGAAATGCCTGTCACCGGGGAGGCAATCCTTTCTTTCTTTCTTTCTCTCTGCACAGATGGATGAACAATGCTGAAATGCAGATCAATCAAGTACAATCCCAAAAAGGGGATTTGGAATTGACACTGAAATGTTGATGAGCCAGTCCCACTGACAGGTCACAGAGGAGTTATGTGATTTTTGTATCTGCCTCATATGGGCGTTGTTTAAACTGGTCTGCCCGCTTTTCACAGTGTCCATAGTCCTGAGCACTAAGCTCACAACAAACAACAAGACTTTCAGAAACGTTAAAGGGGAGCGGCATGTGGTTGGTGTGTGTCACATTTCAGTGTGGTAAGGTTACAGTGTAAACTCTGAAAGATTAAGTTACAGATCTGAAGGAATCAGCACCATGGCAAAGGTTATGTTACACAATGTCCCAAGTTGAGATGTTGCATTGAGTGGTCCTTGATGTCAAAAAATAGGAATGCTGACAGACCTACAGTAATACCACATCCTGTTAGTAGCCTTCCGAAAATCATACATAAATCATACGTAAATACATTGATTAAATTTCCAATCATGTGACTATTTTATTATGTAATGTTAAGAACCTGCCAAAAACCGAAAGTTGTCTTCTCACCTCGTACTCATCCACGCAGTTGATGTTGGTGTTATCGATGATACACCTCCCCAGCCACTCATCAGGCCGGGTTGTGAGGATGCCGTCCCTACAGTTCTCCAAGAAGCCCTGGAGTCGAAGCAGCAGGGGCCGGGAGATCAGGTAGCCAAAGCCCCCATAACAGTACCTGCCCTGCATCTCGCCGCCAATGAACTCCTCGGGACTGCCCATGTAGAGCATGAGGTTCATGCTCAGGTGAGGGACCAGGGCCTTGATGCGGTCCACCTGGGTGTACGTGTCGTCTTGCGCCAAGTAGAACCAGTTGTATTCGTCGATGTAATGCTCCAGGATGTAGTTGATGGTCTGGTACATGTTCCAGACGGGGCGCTCGTCACCGTGGGTGACCACCTGCATGCCATGGGGCGTCTTGTGGCTGTTCATGCCGGTGAAGAACACCACCGAGCCCAGGTGGTGGCTGATGGTGCGGTTGACGGACACCCCCAGGGTGTTTATGGTGTTCTTGGACGTAAGAACGCCCACAAAGAGGTTATCTCGGATGCCAAGCTCTGTGCTGGCATATCTGGACCTGAGGGTAGGATCACACCTTCATCAGTTTATTATTGTCCAATCAACAAGTAGGATGGGTACAGTCAGTGCAAAATGTGTATAACTTTTAACCATGGGAAACCATGGACAACATGACCAAATATTTGACTTTGAAAGATATACAGCCAATACTTCTCATACCAACTGTACTGTACTTGACATTCCTAACCATACAAGTGTTGACAAGGACTTTCACGTCATTTCGTAGGAAATATTGTGAAATGTCTTAGTGGTGGGTGTGTTAAGACAGACATTCAAAAAATGTCTCTTCGGGTGGAAACGACATTGACTTCTTGGGACTAAAGCTACTGTTATTGTTTAGATGATGATGTATAACACCAATTTACGTCTGTCCAGACACACCAGTATCCAGTGCCAGTTGATTACAATGGCATTAGGCCTACTGCAAATGCTTACATATCTGGTTTGGGGTTGAACTAAATGATTGAGGATTCAGGATAAAAAGCAAACAATCAAACTGAGCTCTATAACCACAATGCCTGTTTATGCTAGTAATACTCAGATATTTAGCCTAGCTATTTGGTCTACATAGTAAAATGATCAAACTTGCTTATAAAGTTATAGATATTTTCTTACTTTTTCTCACATTTTTTTTATAGGAAACGAGTTTATTATAATGGATTCACTGTAAAACAGTAATAACTCACTACAAATGTAGGCTGCTGGCACCAAAAGAAGTAGGCCTACAGGCAATTGTAATAATTGGGGCATGAAAATGAACGTAAAGCCAACTGGCAATTCTATTGTGGTGCTTTTGATAAGAGAATTGCCAATTAAGTGTGAGGGTCGGGATAGTAAGCTAGGGAGTTTGGCTTTACACAGCATTACACATAATGTAGCCTAATGACGTCGATATGATTGTGAAAAGACAATGAAACAAATAGCCTATAAAATAACAAAAAAGCGAGAAATTAAACACTCAAAAGATTCACACATTTGCATCGGGTAGGCTAGGCTAGGCTCCAGTTTGTTTGACCATCAACTCGAACTTTAGGAAACAGCGACAAAGTTCCGAGTCCAACAACACATGGACGTCATATCGCTCGGTAGCTTAATCCGTGAACGACAGTTGCCTTGTAGCCTACGAGATGAAATAACATTAAAACAGTCTACCTGAAAGGCCTTTTAGCTTCTCCTTGTTGTTGGATAGGTTTGTAAAGTATAATTCGTGGCTGAACGTCTTCGTCATCATCCTCCAGTAGGAATGAACTGGGTTTCCTAGTCGCTTTCAGATCTTCCTTAGAAGAAATTTCTTCAATATGTCCTTTCCAAGACGGGTCACAAATGTCATGAACCCAAGACACGCTTAACAAACTCAACGTAAATCCCAAAGAGATACCGACAACAATTGGCCCAATCGGCTTTAAATAGCCTACAATCTTGGCGATCCTCATTGTAGCCTAGTCTACAGTAGGCTAGGCTAAGCACCAGTGTCACCGTCAACTGGAAGTCTTCCAAAGGATTCTACACATCTATACAGGTGTCGAAATCTGGTATATTAGAATAAGAGAGTATTTATTTCCTTGAGCAACATCGTGTTCAGCTCCCTCCTCTCAAAATTAATGTAGAATTCTTACGTGTCACTGCTTCTTGGCTCCTCCTCCAAGAGAACCAAACGTCAGAGAGGCACCCTTGAGACCAAGTAATCTAATCAATGTAGGCTACTTACAAGAGTGAACACAACTCAACTGTTGCACGTAGTGTTTATGCCTTTTAATATATTTTGCATGCTTATACCTGACAGTTGGCTCAGGCTGTCATCACCTGAAGTAAGTTAATTCACTACAGGGCGATCTAGGATTTAAAAAGTTAATACACTTTTATTATATGAGGACCAAAAGCTATAGGTCTATGCCAAAATGTGTATTTCCATAGGCCTACTCCTAACCCCATAGCAATAGGCTAATATATGGAGATATAATAGCCTATTGATCTAATAGTGCAATAAACATGATTTGATGATCCATGCAGTACAATAGGCTATGCTGTTTAATTACACACTTAAAAAATACAAAATAGAAAGAAAAAGAAAGACAGCAGTAGCCGATAGTAATTGTCCACTACACCCACCCCAAGTTATTTGGGTAATTGTAATCAACAAAATGTCATGTGTTCAGTAGGGTGTATTTTGTGATGATCCTGGGCCTGGTTGGTTGGCAAATTAAGATTCAAAGTGTTTTAACTGCATGCTAAAGATAATGAGACTCACTGATTTCAAAAGAACACTTTCACTTTGACTTAGATCTCTTTTCTGTTCATTACCTTGTAAGTAGCCTACTTAACACTGGCCCACTAAAGAGGCCTCCAACCGAGAAAAGAGAAATTCTGCAGCTGGTTTTGTCAGGAAAAGGTGAAAGGTCTGTATAGCCTCTATAGCCTCTACTGTCTCACAAGTCTGCCAACCAATATCCCAGGGTGTATACACTCAAGAGGGGAAAGATAGCGTGAGAGATGGACCTGCAGCAGTAGCTCTTTTCTTTTATACTACACAGTATATGAATAGTAGATTGTATGCTATAGTGGTTGGAGAGGCTGCACCAGAGTGTCTGTAGTGCCTGAGTGGCTCTTCTTATCCACTCTCTCTGTGGTTAGGCTTCAAGATGGCGAAAATGAGCTGTCGGACTGATAGGACATGCTGGCTGTCTGGGACGTGCCTGCTCTTTGCCCTCAGAAGCTCTTAACAGGTTCCCTCTTGACAAGTGCTGGCAGGCAAATATAGCATGCAATTTGGCACACAGATTCACCCCCTATCTGAACAACTGCACTGCTTTGGAACGGATGTGGTCTTATCTCCAAATTTCCATGTAAAAGAGGATCCAGCTATTGTGAGAACATCAGTGTAAAATAATCTTAATAAACCTTACCGACCATAAATCTAACTGTCAGATGAGTGTGGTAAAGTTTTTTGTAAGGTGTGTGTGTGCGTGTGTGTGTCTGTGTTCACCATCACAACGAAAAGATCAAGACAGACTGGTTCTCCCCCCCACACGAACAGTGCGCTACATTGGAAACTGCCATAAATAACTTACCAAATACACCTGACATAGTTGTAATTAATGAACACACCAAAGCCGTTACAATAATAGAAATTGGTTGCTCTTTCGATGCTTACATGGACACCTGCTATGCTTCAAAACTGTTAAAATATCAACCATGGTACAATGTTTTTAATAATTCTGGCTACTCCTGTAAAATCATTGCCCTCATTTTTGGTAGTTTAGGCCATGTGCACAAGATGTGTGTAAGAGGCCTGCAGATCTGCGGACTACATAAGAACAAGGCCAAGAAACTGACAAGATATTGCTCTGTATCAGCAGTAATTGGTAGCTCTACATATGGAGGCGTAGGTGCCACCTTTACCCCTAATGTGCATAATGGACTGGATATTGGCTGCTGTTGTACACCTTTCAATCACATTTGGATTATGCCATGATATATGCTTATCTTCTAATCCAAATAAATAATTTAAATGTGTAAGCAATACTCATGTTGAAATTCAGGAAGTACTGAGACAAACACATCACATGACATCATTTTTTTGCCTCGGCTGATGTCACACACGCATTGTGGACAAAATTATTGACCAGCAGCTACCTTGGCATCAATCACATAAATCTGTTACAGAATGAAAAAGGTCGGTGTAATGGACAGGCTAATAAAAAAACTGGGCTAAGTGAAACAGAGAGGTGACATCTAGTTCATAAGGCAGATTAATACTCAGCCGCAGGATTTAAACAGAGATGTACTGTAGAAGCATCCACCTACTTTCTTAGCAATATCAAATCATCTGTTATTCCTTATCACAAACACCCACACAGTCTTTTTCTCTGTTACACACACACACACTAACACACACACATACACACACACTGACACACACACACACACACACACACACACACACACACACACACACATACAAACAACCATCTCAAGCAATCTCTCCACCCAGGTTCTACCCCCAGGCCCTACTAAGTTAAGGTGAATCTGTGCGTCTAATTGGTCAGGAGCATGTCAGATGTTATCGACCACACTCACCTTAGGACAGCATTTTCAGAAAGCAGCCATGCCTCTGTAATTGACAGATCCTTTGAGTATTTCCTGATCTAAGAGAGAAACATGAGCAGCTCAGTCACAGATTAACACTCTCAGGTTTCTGGCTCAGCATGCTACCATCTCTTCCAAGATTTTGTCAAGTTAGTACACTAGTTGTGTCTTGGTCCAGGCTACTTTGTGATTTTATGAACATGGGCTACAGTGTTTATAATATTAATGAAAAATACACTGTTTTATTAATTATTTTGCGTGCTATATTAGCACATAGGCATAACCCCTCCCTCCATGCCACAGCCGAATTGTGGCCACACTTATACCTTTTCTTAACATAGTTATATATATATATAGATAGTTTTTTATTTTCTTTTTTTATATATATATTACCTTTACTACTTGCTGATATGTCCATATTTATTTTTTGCTGGTCTCTAGACTTTATTCTTGCACTGTTGCACTGTTGGACTTACTCATTTGCACCATCACCATGACACTCACTCACACAGAGCACCTTACCTTCCCTTACTATGCACAGAGAATCACAGGCTCAGTCCCTGCCTCAGTCATTGCAAGCGCTTCTTGATTAATCACCCACTATGTGGAAACTGTTTTTAGAATTGATTTAGTTTAAGTGTTATTTAGTATAATTTGTATTTTAGTGTATTTAGTATATTCTTTATCTTCTACTGTCCTTATTGCTTAGCTGTGATATACTTTGAATTACTTTTTTCTGCTGTTAGTGAATGTGTGTGTGATGTCTGTATGCTACTGAGACCTTGAACTTCCCCTGGGGATCAATAAAGTACCTATCTATCTATCTATCTATCTATCTTAAAATGTAATGAATTTGCCATTATTATTTCTTTGTTTTATAATTGCGATGGCTGCTCTACTTCTTTTTTGTTTCTAATTCTCCTTATTGCTGATATGCAGCAATAAACTGTGATCAATAACAACTTTAAGGGGAAAAAAATACAAAAAAGCGTATTGGTGGGGGCATTGATAGCAATAACATGTTGATTTTTCTCTAACCTGGAAAATACAATAGTTTCCATTGAAATAACACTAGAGGGTGCTACATACTCACAAAATTGTTCTCAGTGTAATATATTTGGATAGATGGAGATGGATATATCATAAAAAAAATCAGTTTTATTTTGTGCAAGAGGAGTTGATATTACCAAACACAGACTTTTGTTGGTTTAATTCTTGTGATGTTTTTTTCATGTGAGGTTTAAATGGGCAAGGGTTGAAAAGTGAATATTTATTTAAATGTACAGAACTTTACATTTATCAAACTTTATTGACAATTTTAGGTGCATAGGAATAATAATAATAAAAAACAGTCTTGTTGTGTTCTTGTCTACCTGCTTCTCAATTGCAAAATATGAACATGAATGTTTCTAACTCAAATGAAGAATATTCAGTATGGTCAGTAACTGAAGGGGTTGCGTTTCTTAACGCTAGATGTAACAGCGCATGACTAAAAGTGAATGTTGTTTACACATGTGTATTCATCACTTTTTAATTTAAGATAATCTGTCATGGGTCAGTATTGATTTAATCTCTCACACACACATTTATTGTAAAACAATAAACATCCATTGAATGCACCACTAAACCTAATTTTGTTTTGTTGCATTACGTTCGTACACTGATATAGAACATGCAATAAGACAAAGAGATTATGGCAGTGCTGTTTTTCTCCATATTGGTCCTTAAATATGGCTGGCCTCACATTTCTGAAATGAAGTACGTGAGAAGTTCCAAGGGTTTGTGTAAATATGATGCTGGCCAATAGGACAGCGCGTGTCTACAAAAGCAGCTGCATGCACGGGGACACAAACACACACAGTGGGTGCCTCTCCCCGTCACAAAACACAATGGGTAACACCACAGATCGGGCCAAATTTAATCTAATAAAGAAAAGTTCAGCATGGATGTTATTATGGAGTATTAAATATGACGCACTTGGAAGATGCAACCACTGCTGGAATTAATTACATTTCCAATAGCCAAAGCCTGTTACTAAGTAGACTATTCGCAGCAGAGGGGGTGATCTCATGATCAGTAAAAAGTCATTTAGCACTTTTACAGTCAGACAGCGCTGAGGGGATGTGGTGGAATTAGGCTGAAAGTCATGGAAGTGTGAAGTCAGAAGTATTTTGGAACAGGTCACAGGTGAAACTGGTTAGAAATTGGGAAAGGTCTGATTTGTGACTTCCTACAGCAGTGACTCAATGACAGACAGTCTGAGTGGCTGCACATTCAAGAACACAACATGCTCTTTCTCTCTCTCTCTCCTTTCAAAATACTATCAAGATCTGCGTCCTCTCATTTGCTTTTGTCGTGCCATCATAAGAGTTGACTCTGCATTTCTTTCTAAACAAAGTTCCTGTTTACAGAAATCCAAAGGCGTGTGGTAATATTGATGTTTTATAATGGAATTCCATTGCCAGTGGTGAAGGAATTCTGTGAACTTGACTTCTCGTGGGGATTCCAGAAATGACTGTGGCTTGTTTAAAAAGGTTATGGCACATACGCGTCATGTGGTTTTGATTTAGAAGTAATTTTTAAGCTTAGCATTTAAAATATTATGTGCAATGGGAATTCTAATCATATCAGATGATAATCCATCAGAGAATGAATCGACTCTCTGTTTGACATTAAACGGCTAAACAGTTTAAAAGACATAAGCAACAAATGAATTAGATGGACCAGTTTCGGGAATCAGGGAAGAGGGATTGCTGATCTCAATCACCGCAAAGCTGGTGAGTTTGACAACGGACGGGAGAAGTGTGAAAAAGAGAGGGAGTTAAAGACGAGTGGGAGAAGGTAAATGGCTGTTCTGTCCAGAACACAGCCTGGGCTGAGAGCTGGTAGAGCTGTGTGTGCGTCGGCCGGAGACATAGAGTGGGTCTTCAGAGGGCTGTTCCCAGGAACGCTCAGCCAAGACCCCAGGCTCAACACCCTGCTGCACTTTGAAATGGGATCTTTATTGTCCATAAAGTTTAAGCCAAGTATGAAGAATCACTCCTCCCAAACAAAACACACATACATGGAGAGAGAGAGAGAGAGAGAGAGAGAGAGAGAGAGAGAGAGAGAGAGAGAGAGAGAGAGGGAGTGCCACAAGTAAGTCAGTGTTGTCCACACCATATATATATACTGTATATTTCCTAATACCAAACAACATAATGCTCAGCTGCAGAAAGCTTGTGTTGGGACATGTAAGCATGTGCACTGTGCACAGTATCTTCCGACTCTTTGAGAGCTTTCATGAAGGTGGGCTTGTTTTCTTGTTTTATTATGCACAAATTAAACCGAACACAATGACGGACTCCCATGACCTTTAATACAGGGGTCAGTGAGGTCATTTGATTCCTGCCCATTAAAAAAATCATCAGGCCAAGCTGGTTATCTATACCCTTTTATGTAATGATAAATTGTATTGCTTCTGCGACACACCTGCGGGTTAGTCAAAACTGTTCCATATTTCCCTCTTTGAAGCTGGAGGGAAAACAAAGGGAGAAAATCAAAGAGACCTGACTGTGAGATAGCAGACAAACGGCCCAGCTATCAAAGGGGGTGAAATTAAAAATAAAAAAGAGACTCATGTCAGTGATATTACCTGTTTGCTTATGCCCACATTTTGATAGATTGCATCACTGTATTGGAATTCAATGGTAGACTATATCATTAAGACATATGACATATGAAATATGATTTCAGTAATGAAACCCCAGGCAACCCTTTTGATCTCTCTCTCTTTCTCTCTCTCTCTCTCTCTCTCTCTCTCTCTCTCTCTCTCTCTGTGTGTGTGTGTGTGTGTGTGTGTATTGGGGTGTCCTGGTCTACCGATAGGTGAGTAGGCTATCCACAAATATATCATTCATAAATTAATATCCAGAAACAACATTCAGAAGAATACATTTAACTTATATTTGAAAATGTTCATTCATTTCGTCAGTAATGAGACGTTTAAAATAAGCTAAACCATTCTGCCAATAATGTTCTGTTCCTTATTGATACGATGATATGTGCAATGGGTCTAGATAATGTGACACTGTGAAAATAATTAGTAGGCCTACTATATGTAGGCTACCGATTTCACTCTAAATGTGCTGCTTAAAACAACCTAAAACATCAATAAATTGTAACGGAAAATAAGGTCTCTCTCATGATTTCTTATGTTTCAAGAGGAGACCCCCGCCCCCCCGCTGCTTTCTTTTCTTCTTTCTGAGTGACAGTAAGGATTTCACTTTGCCTTTAGCAACGTCACGCCGTGTGGATGATGAGGGCATTTTGGTACCGAGAGAAAATAAGAGCTGTTGAAGGCTGGAAAAGTGCTGGGTAACGTGCGCGCTACAAGTCGAATTGTTCTTGACATCTCCCTACCTGTATCTGCCGAAGACTCTTGCCGCCCCTCCTAGACGCAGGATACCACTGCACAAGGGAACACATGGCAATGCATGTCACAGCCTTTCATTTTTAAATATTTAAAGGTTGGAGCTAAAATTCCTCCGTTCAGTTCATATAGATATTCTTTGTTACCTAAGTGTTGCCCGAGGTCTGGCTACATTCCATCCCCTCGGGCTCTAGTATCCTTGTGGCAGATTGAAATCGCCTTGGTATTGGAATTTAGAGTTGGAGTTTAGTCAGGACGCGCTTGTGTCACTTCAAGGAGAGTTCCTCTTAATATTCTCTTCTTCGAAAAGTTGTCTGCCAGAAAATGAGCAATGAAGACGTTTAGCAATTTCAGCACGGATGTTGCTGCCACTGTCCTCGCTGGGTAATCGAATCGTAGTGATGAACCCAAGAAGTTCAGCGGAGTTTCTACACAGTTTGCGGGGGTGCTGAAAAACTTCCACACTTCAACAACTTTACAGGAAGCAAACGCTTGGACACACTTATGGGATTAGATTTTTTCCTGTGTAAATTTCAGCAAGTAAAAGGGATATTTTCACTTTCGTCATGATGATTCCACTCTCGCGAACACAGCTTGCTCTGTTTTTTATCCTCCTTTGTCCGGTTAACATAATCGGCTTGTGGTGGTAAGTTACCCTGCAAAAAACACGTTTGACATGTGCTAACAAGTGGGTAGGCTATTTCACCAGAATACCAGTTATGGTTAGATATAAAAAATAAATTCAAATCTGTGGTGTTAGTGGTTTTGTCGTCAGCCCGTGTTGACAATGCGATAAATAAAATGCTAGCATATTGTTAGTCCTGATAAAAATCCAGCCATTGTCTAGCATTATTTATCTCAGATAGTAGGCTACCTGCTCTTATGTCAAATTTTACTCCCTACCCTACACTTAAATTCACGTTAAGCCTCGAGCCGTGTGCGTGGTAAAGTATAATCAATGTGGAGAAATTTCCCGGTAAACAAAATTTAATTCAGAACACCATGACATAACATGTGCTGGTTACACATTTATAAATATAATCCGCCTTTTGAGTGTTTATTTTGATTGTCAGTGTGCTCAGAAAGGCTCATTTTTTTTTAACACAACTCAAATGGCTATTTTATGAATGAAATCTGAGTTTGCAGGTATTCGGACAAGAAGTTGAGTGTGAGTGAGATGAGTTATTGTTTGTAAAAAAAAAAGAAAAAAAGGCAGAGACACCAGGAGGTCAGAGTTGGAATTCTAGGTGGACCTTCAGGCGATGGATGTCATCATAAAACAATCTTAAGTTCAGCGGTATGACATGCATGAAGTCAAATGGGACAGAAACAGGACATTTGGTAACAAGACTGATTAAAGCAGTAGGCTACATTGTCTTTTTCTCTGTCCTGCATGCTGCACATTGCCACACACCAGAATTAAGCAAACCTTAAAGCTTGAAGAGTCAAGAGCAGTTTCAAAGGACCGGGCATAATTTAACTTTAGCTTAGATAACACTATCATGATGTCCACACGCTGACACTCATGCAGCCCTTGCCAGATTGACAGGCCGGCGGTGTTTTGAGGAGGAGGAGGAGATGAAAACATCCGGAGATAACCCTGCTGTATGACCTTTAATGGCTCTCCAGCCCTTACAACGGAGGCAAAGGGTCTGTGTGAGATTCTGGAAGAGCGTCCTCCTCCTCCAGAGTGTCTGGGGTCAACCGCTGGCCACATGCCAGGTCTGTACCCAACAGGTGTGCCCCTGTATGGCCGTGCACGTGCAACCGCCACTCTGAGCCTGCCCAGTCAACCGTGCATGTAGCCCCCCCCCCCCCCCCCCCCCCACCCCCACCACCACCATCACTGCCACCTGTCCAGTCAACACATTACCGGCCCCATGCCACCCTGAGTGTAGCCCCAGTGTTGCACACATCTGTTTGCACAGATTCCAGAAAAAACAGAATGTTCTTTTGTGTTATTGTTCAGCACTAAAATTGGACGGGTGTGTTAGGTGATGGTGGTGGCGGTGATGGTAGTGGTGGAGAGGGCACAGGGGTTGTAGGAGAAGAGAGTTCCAATCAAGGACAGCAGAGATTGGATCAGATAAAGATCGAGTGACGGGGAGCTTGGCGAAAGCCAACGCACTTACAGTGTTTCACCACAGAGCATGTGGCCTCCTCTCACTTCCCAGACGCTTGGATGTCACTCCGAGCGCCCCTCAACCCCCCCCCCCCCCCACTGCTGTCCACGCTCATTCCCAGGCATGTCCGTGACGGACAGCAGCCGCACATCACTGTCGTGCAGCGTCGAGGTTCCAGTCACTTGATTTAGTGTCAAATTTGAGCAGAGATTGTGCCATGGCCGCGAGCCATGGCCCACAGGACTTAACCCAAGCCACTCTCCTATGTTCCAACCCTGTCGTGACTGACTTCATATCCAGCATACTTTGGGGATTAAGGAGGATGAAATTCACTCTTTCCTCAAAGTGAAAAGGGACTTATCTGTAGTCGGGCAATTCATAATGTAACCTGAGGTCCCCAGGCCATAGAAACGGCTCATCTCAAGTAGTCTGAATCACAGGGCTCTTGAATTGATTGTTTGGATTAGGCTTTTCTTAATCATAATTTCCGGCCCTCTCCTATTCTTGTCTCCTGCCTGGTATTATTTTTATGATTTCATGCATGATATTGCTATTTTTGTTGGTTCCTGATTGCACACTGATAGCCCATCCTCATCTGTGTTGTGATTGGGCCCTATCTCGGCTTTATCACTGTGTTTGAGAGTTCTACTGGTGCTGATATAAAGGAGGAAGTCACAGCAAACAGATAGATGGACTCCTTATCTGGAATACAAGGTCGTTGTCTCTGAGCTTGTGCTTAGGCTCTCAGCTTGCGGTAGGCACATCCATCGAGTTCTGATCCTCCCAGGGTCCCTTCTGGGTCACGACTGGTTTTGATTATAGCTGGAGCTCTGGGTGGTTGAGACAGACAAATATCTTCATCTCCATATCGCCGAAAACCATACTCTGACCGCACACACATCCCTGCCAGTGCTCCGACGTCCTCTGTGATATTCAAGCCTTTCTTCAGAAAAGCCCTGTCTGCCTCTCAGCCTCTCTCTCTTACAATGAAACAGGACTTGGGGCAGAAATAGTGTCCAACACAGTCTGCTTTTTTTACGAGTCTACACCTCCCGCTGTAAAATATGGTTCCACAATTCGTGCACAGCTTTTAAGAGCCAGTTTCAAAGCCCGGGATCTTGGCACCGAGATTTGTGCAGGTTTGGAGACCATGACACATCAGATAATCATTGGTTTCTGAAGGTGGCTGGGCGGCTGCTAAGTACTGTATCTGCATGTCCTAATCACGCCGGGGCATGGATCGGGTTTGGATTGAGACATGTGCAAAGAGTGCCGTCATGCCTGCCCGAGATATGTTCCTCTTCTCACGGGTCTCCATGGAAACACTGTCAATATATTGTCAATAAGTGGCAGGAGGAAGCTTCCATCCAAAAGTCGTAAGGCCTGCGGCCCGAGGGAGAAGATGTCTGTTCTCACTGCAAGGAGATTGCGCAGAGAGTCAGTCGTCCACATTATGGCAGGTTGTTATTGTGCGCTCAGTCTCTTCAGGGCTTTTTCTTGTGCTGTTGGAATGCCGGGATCCATTAAATAGGGCCATACAGGATGCATAGAACGTGTGCTTATTTTAAGTGTCCAGTGACTTGAGAGCACCGGTATATAAATGACTTTGTTAAAGTGAAGTATTTGACTAATCAAGATGGGATGCATCACTTTTTTTTTTTTTAAAGCCAGCTATCCCATGTCTCATATTTCTTATCAGACCGCCGTGGTAGGGATTGGAAAGAGTGTTGGGGTGACTTCTTAAAACAAACACACACGGCAGATGAATGCTATTAGTCTGAAAGATTAGCCCTGACGGGTGAGTGAGAAGCAATGAGGTATTCTCACAAAGCCTTGCTCCCACAGACAGTTTTATAAAGATAAAAAACTTGAATGCACAAATCCCATCAGCTGAATTTTAGTCCGATACAAACGTTATTAAATAGACAGAATTTGGACTGCAGCACAGTTCTCACATTACATCATAGTGGCCTGTCATGGGAAGCTCTGGCAAGAGTTCTGAGTCTTGGACCTGAGGCCTACACTGCCATTAAGACTTGAAATAAACAATTTACCCAAGAGTAAACATACATCTGTCAGCACTTTTGAACAAACCCAGCAATTAGCGTGCGGCATTCTCCCCTCCGTTCAAAAGGAGTGGGCCTTTATTGCTAATGTTTTGTTGTGTTTTATTCACATAAAAGTGTGATTTATTAAAAAATAAATCATAACCGTAAGCAGTAGGGCTGTGAGTATTATTACATGCAGGAAGTTCAATGAATTCCGCTCGTGTGTGAAACTTAAACTTTTCGCCCCTGTGTTATTCTTCAAGGGAGGACGCGGCATGCCAGTAAACCTGCTGTGTTTTTCCCTACAGGGCAGTGGGGAGCCCGCTGGTCATGGACCCCAACAGCATCTGCAGGAAGACCAAGCGTCTGGCCGGCAAACAGGCCGAGCTGTGCCAGACGCAGCCGGAGATTGTCAACGAGGTCGCCAAGGGCGCCAAGCTGGGCGTGCGGGAGTGCCAGTACCAGTTTCGTTTTCGTCGCTGGAACTGCACCAGCCAGAACAAGTACTTTGGCAAAATCCTGCAGCAAGGTGAGTGACTTGGTCTTCACAGACAAAATAGAACTACTTCTCCACCGCACTGATGTGTTGGTGGCACTGAGTGAGTAAGACTGGTCTTCCAGTGACCACTGCAGTCTTGAACCCTTGACCCCTGAGACTCAAAGTCCAGTGCCCTCATTTCAACTCCCACGTCTGTTCTGAGGCCTGCCTCATGCATAACAAGGACAGCTGTTGTTTGAGAGAGACAGATTTTCACTTGACTGCTTGTCGTCTCCGCAGATTGCACACTCAAAATGATCACCTAAAATTGCCTTGCATAATCAGTGATCCTGTGCATCTCGTGGGGCCTTTGAAGAGACTAATAAAAGTAAAGTTGGGCCTGCGGCTCACTAGAGTTCACTGCTTACGCTACCCCCCCACCCCCACCTCCCCGTCTCCTCGCTGTTGATGCATTTGATTCATAGGCCTCATTCTTCGTGGCCCAACAATGAGAGGCTTGTGTGTGTGTGTGTGTGTGTGCACGAGTGTCTATAAGTGGCTCAGTTTTATCCTCTGTTTTGTAAACTTTGTCTATTGGCTTGTTTCATAACCCATGATTTAACTGCAGGCGAGGTATTCATCATATGCTCAAAGTGCCAGCGAAGCACCATAATTGAATGCATCGCTGCAATAAGCCATTTGTACCCTTAATTGGAAATGCATGCGAGTACATCGTTTAAAGATTTGCAGTCTAAATGAACCTCAGCGTTGAGCTTACGATGAGGGATGCATTACACTCGCGGAATCGCATAGCCAAGTGCTCCATGTCTTCCATGCCCAAGCCTGTAATCACCACTGGCAAAGCACTCTGCGGGCACATAAGCAGCATTTTGGTTTGTCAGAGGGAAGGATGAGTATTTGAGGGGATGGTGTGTTCATTTCCGATGGCAGCGTGTCTACGTGTTGCCTATTGATGTTTGTGTTGTGTTTGTGTTGTTTGTTGTGTTGTGCTGTGCTGTGCTGTTGGTGGCTGCCAGCAGAGGGCAGAGTGCTTCTCTCTCTCTTTCTCTCTCTTTCTTTCTTTCTTTCTCTCTCTCTCTCTCTATCTCTCTCTCTCTCTTTCTCTCTCTTTTTCTCTTTCCACTATTCCTTTGATGATGTGCCCCAAGTGTAGTCACCCGTCTGACCAGGTCGTGGGCCCAGCCCCATCCACCGTGCTGTCGCTCTACGCCTGACCAACAGAGTCATTGAGCTAAATCAGATCCATAGATGTGGCTACGCCGACTGCCACGCTTCGAGCAGAGACGTGTTTCCACACGGATTGCAACATGACTCGCACTGTCTGCTCTGGCCAAACCTACCCCCCCCCATCCCAAAAAACAAAAACGACACAAAAGAGATGTCTCCTTGCTCCCAATGGAAATGAATCATAAATTCCTCAGTGTCTTTGGGAAGGGGGCAAAGTGCTCCAATGTTTTGAAGTATTTACTCCAATTACCAAGATGTACCTGTAATGACCACGTGTCAGACCGGAGAACTCTTGCAAAGACAGGTTTACTTCCTGGTGTGGGAGCTGCACGGGGCAAAGTGGCTCGCATATTTCTCCCATTGCAAAAATAACTGGGGGCTATTTTCTTCCTCTATTCAAATATATAAACCAAAGCTGTTGTCTTGGCCCAAGGGAGGGGCCCCTAATGCCAAGGTTTTGCTGGAAGACTCCAAGGCTGCTTAAGCATGCTGTCTGTTTGGGGCCTTGTAATGGAGTAATTAGAAATGCTCGCCGATAATATGCAAGCCTAATTAGACAGAATAAAATCATAATGCCGCCTCTGTGCAATTTTCTACTGTCACCTCAGGAATGTGCGGCATTAGTGTTTCCTTCGGAGCAGTCAAGCTTCTGTCTGTTTTTCTGTCAGTCAGTGTTTGCAGGCTTTGAATTGTCTGGGGTTTTGAGGTTTGGGATTTGTTTCTCATTTCTTTTTTCCCCCCATCTCTGTCTTGCACTGCTGTTTGGGAAAACAACTATGCGCTCGTCCCAAGCCTTTGTATGTAAATTGTATATCATATGACATTCCTCGCTTAACAATCTTATGAATTCCCTGATTATTGAATGCGATGGGCCGTTCACATGGTTTTATAAATACAATGACCAAACTACAATGTGAGGAACATAAGTGTCTGAGTTATAGTTCTGCGGAGAGTTCTTTTGACTAAATTCCCTCAATTGAAAACGCCTGTAGTTAATCTAAAATGTCTGCATTTGGAGATTTTTTGGAGATCCCGTCGTCGCTCGGTTGTAAATCTCCCTGATTCGTCTCACCACAGATAGGCCATTTGTGTAGCAGATGTGTTTTGTATTTGTAACATACAGTGGTGGGGTGGAGAGAGTGGGCTCCTATAGTTTGGAGTGGGAGAGGGACGGGGGGGGGGGCAGTTGGCAGGGGCTGGGTTGTATCAGGTAACACAATGTTGCTGTAGAATAAACACAGCGCTTTCCCCCAGGGGAAGACAGTTGTTTCAGGACTAAGCTCATCACCTCCCTTGTTTCTGCTCCACAATCCCGTTTCACACCTGCAAGTACGGGCCATGCAAATCCACGTCAACATCAAACAGAAAGCACTCTTTTTATTTTTTTTGTACCCTGCTTCATTCTTCTTAAGGGAGTGAAGTGGGTTTTTATACGCATCTCTGTCTGATGAGTAGGTCATGGCACACAGCCCTTCCCCGTGACGGACAGGACAATTTTAACAGGATCAGTGGACTGACTGTAACGAAACAATTAACACGTCACCCCCACCCCTCTCCAAAATGCTGGAGCTCGACGGGACACCCACTGGAATGCGTGTTTACTGGCGTAACTGTGTAAAGGATACATATTTGGGGGATTACTCGCGCCACCCTCATGCACGTCGACTTAATGAATCTGGCTGTCAGGTATGCAACAGGATCCGCGCATCGGCGCGGGGGAGAAAGGCCGAAGCCCCCCCCCCCTTCTCAGACGGCAGCGCATGGAGGCAAAATAAATCAATCAAAATTATTCACAGCCGTCAGGCGCCGTCCACTCTGTGGAGTGGAGAGGCCCCATTTCGCTCCTCTCTCTCTCCCTCTCTCTGTCTGTCTGTCTCTCTCTCTGCTCATCCTTTTGAACCAGCACACCCATGCATCATTGATTCAAAGATTGAAGTATTAAAAAAAAAAAATTGCTAATTCTTCCAGAAGCCCCTTCTGGCATCGGGTCCTATCTCAGGCAGGCCCAGACACAGGCAGAGGCAGAAATTTGTTTGGAATTTGTGTCTCGGAGGAAAATATAAAAAAAAGGAAGGTAAGAGGAGTAGAATCTTCATATACCTCCCTCACAACCTCAGTGTCTCTCACTGCAGACATTAACCTAATTGGGTCTGCAATTCGAGTCTAGTGATCCAATAAAGAATTCAGTGGTGATAAAAAAGTTATTTCGTTTTTGACGGTGTTCTCTGTTCATTGTGCCTTCCTACAAAGGACCTCTTCATGTCGGCTGGATCCATCTGTCAGTTGCCGCCTGCCCCTTAAAAGAATGCAAGTGAGTTCATGGGCTGGGCCCTCGACGTGATCAGAGCTATCGATACATTCCTCGTGCATGTGGTCCGCATTACCTTGGACAGAGAGCAGACACATTATGGGCTGTTAAGGCCGGCCTCTCTCCACTCGTCGCTTTTTTTCTAAGAATGGCGAGATGCTCGAAGCGTTTGATCAGCGCCGCTCCCTCCCAGTGACTGTGTTCAGTTAGGCCCAGCGAATCCCAGCTGCTCCAGAACGATCACCTCGTCTGTTTTTTTAGGCGTGACGTGAAGGGAGGCCATGTATTCTCTCACTCTCTCTCTCTCACTCTTTCTCTCTCTCTCTCTCTCTCTCTCTCTCTCTCTCTCTCTCTCTCTCTCTCTCTCTCTCTCTCTCTCTCTCTCTCTGCACATGGTTTTATCTGCGCTGGGGAGGAATGTTTAGCAGGAATCGGGATGCCGGGGTAGGAGTGTCAAGCAAACGGCCAAATGTGTTTCCACCGCGTTTAAGACCGTTAAGGATCGACTCATCTCCTAGTCCCTTTTTGGCCTGGGTGGGGAGACGTTTACACAATGCTGTTTTTTTTCGCCGACTGTTTTTTTTTTTTTTTTTTTTTCAAAACAAGTGTGTGTTCCAGAAAAAACAACTGCAGGCAAACGAAAGGCATGTGACAAGGCTGTGATCTGTGAGTCCGGGGCAGCTCTCCCACCGGCTCCACACAGTGGGCCTAATGCACACCAGAGAACTACAGGTGTGTTCAGGTGTTCAAACTAGGGGCTGTCAGAGGCCACTTATAATCTCTTTCTCACACACACACACACACACACACACACACACACACACACACACACACACACACACACACACACAGACAGGAACACACAGGAACACACACAGATATGCATGCATGCACACACACACACACACCCACACACACATATGCTGCTCTTGCATGGAGACATCAGTGGGTGTGCATACGGACAGCTGGGATTAATATCAGAGTAAGTGCTGGTCCGCAGCCCCTCGCACGGCACCGATTCCGTTTCACTGGTTCTAATGAATCCCATTCACTGAATCATGCGATATGGAATTGGCAGCCGCCTCGGCAGTGACTGCACGCTCATGTCTTCCAGCTCCAGCAAAATAAAAGTCATTCATTTCAACTGCATCACAATGGGCTGCTAACTGCCATCTCTCTCTCTCCCTTCTCTCTCTGTCCCTCTCTCTCTTTCTCTCTGTCCCTCTCTCTCTCCCTTCTCGCTCTTTCTCTCTGTCTCTCTCTCTCCCTCTCTGCTCCCTTTCTCTGCTCTCTCTGTCTCTGGTTTGCTCACAGCGCTCTCCAAGTGTGAAATGTCACTTGGAGTTTCACTTAAAAGTGCCAGAGAATGAGAGCTTTGTGAGCGAGAGCTTTCGGAGAGATGGGTTCTGGGGGTTATATTGTTATCCCACATAAAACCTGTTAAGTTTGTTTTTGCTGTTATGTGGCTCTCAGCACGCGGGGGCCAGGGACTGGTAAGCTCTATTACAGAAATAGCCCGGCAGCTGTGGGCTATCAGACATGCCACGTGTATCAGCGCCCAGTGTCAACCACAGTCATTGTCCTAAGTGAAATGTGGAGAGGCCCTGTCTGATTTTCCCGCTGTGTGTCTGTGTATAAGTGTGTGTGTGTGTGTGTGTGTGTGTGTGTGTGTGTGTGTGTGTGTGTGTGTGTGTGTGTGTGTGTGTGTGTGTGTGTGTGTGTGTGTGTGTGTGTGTGTGTGTGTGTGTGTGTGTGTGTGTCTGCGTGTGTGTGAGAACACGAGCCTGTGTGCCTCTGTGTGTGTGTGCGCGCGTGCGTGCGTGCGACAAGCTTCCACTAAAATGTTTGGATCTGTAACCCTACCCCCGTGTTAAGAACCCAAATAAAAGTATTAAAACGTGCTTCACTTCTTCCTACCAGACATCCGGGAGACGGCGTTCGTTTACGCCATCACGGCGGCCGGCGTGACCCACACGGTGACGCAGGCCTGCAGCATGGGCGAGCTGCTGCAGTGCGGCTGTGAGGCCACCAGGAGCCGAGCCCCGCCCAGGCCCCCCGCCGTGCCCGGCAGCGCCACCGAGGGCGTCAAGTGGGAATGGGGCGGCTGCGGCGACGACGTGGAGTTCGGCTACGAG
This sequence comes from Alosa pseudoharengus, assembly GCF_046254945.1. NCBI lineage: Eukaryota > Metazoa > Chordata > Actinopteri > Clupeiformes > Clupeidae > Alosa > Alosa pseudoharengus. The sequence goes on along the minus strand of NW_027468718.1, from coordinate 22,050,045 downwards.
AAGTCCAAGCAGTTCATGGACGCCAAGAGGAAGAAGGGCAAGAGCGACATCAGGACCCTCATCGATCTGCACAACAACGAGGCGGGACGTCTGGTATGGTGCAGAAACCCTTTGAAGTCAATCTGTTGTTTTGATCGTTTTCTGCTCTTTGTTTTTAAAACTCACGATCAGTCATGCACTGTAGTTTTCCTTATAGGCTGATGGGAAGGTGTGTGTGTGTGTGTGTGTGTGTGTGTGTGTGTGTGTGTGTGTGTGTGTGTGTGCGTGTGTGTGTGCGTTTGTGTATGTATGTGTGTGTCTGTCTGTCTGTGTGTGTGCGTGCGTCTGAGCGAGAGCTTTTTTGTTGAATTACAGCTCCAGGTTGTTTTTGAACACTCAGCAAATCCGCAGGGAGAATGTTTTTTGCATTGAAGCATAGGTGTTACATGTACAGCCTTGTGCACTGCATTGCCTGCGCAGATCTCTGGGGATAGTCAAGCCTAAATGAACTGATAGGCACCTGAAGAGCACAGGTAGGGGAGAGTCAGGAAATGTTGTGGATTAAACTGGGCATATGACTGAATATTTGGAAAATACAGTAAATTGCCTTAAGAGTAGCACCCTTATTTTGACATTTACTTTATGTAATGCTGTTATTTAAAACAAAATGAATGAAATATGAACTTAATGAAATAACAATGTTGGGTTGTTATGGACAAAAACATAGTTACCTTAAGTCATTTCTGACACAAAAGAATTATTTGGCATGTTAAACATTCAAGCCATTTATCTATTGTGTAACCTTGGATCGCTGTTAGCAATGGGTTTGACATGGTAAACCAATACCTTAACAAGAATTATGACTCTGAAACAAGAAAACAAGTGTACACCGCACACTCTCTTTTCACACCTCACAGGCATGTCTCTGAGAATTGTTTGGCCTGTTTTGCATTTTTGAAAGCTTTTATTTTGTGGAGGTTGTTTGGTCTTTCAAATGCAGGTGTTAATTATACGGCGTGGGCTGAAATTGCAGAGGACACTGGTGTGTGCTCTGTAGTGTCAGTATTTCTTCATCACTGGTCAGGCCAGGTCACTGTCTTAGTGGCTTAAATCGGGCTTGTCAGCGAGGGGTCACACACAGGTGAAAGGGTGGGCGTGAGGGGAGTGGCTCAGGAGCAGGAGATGCTTTGAGTCATGGAGCGTTAGGGTTTTGGGTTTGGATTATTCCACCTTTTTCCTCCCCCACACCCCCCCCCCCCCCCCCCCCACCCCACCCCACCCCACCATTGTTGCTCCCAAAAAAACACCTTCTCCCGTGGTTCAGCGTGCCTCTGTCAGAGAGAGGCCGGCTGTGCGTTTTAGCAGAGCATAATTAAGACAGATTTATAAAGGCACAAGCTCTTATTCGTCTCCACTGTCTGAGAGCTGAAGGATGCCCAGAGGCAAAGGGTGTGGACAGGGTGAGAGGCTAGGAGAGAGGGAGGGAGGGTGGAGTGTGTGGGGGGGGGGGGGTGAAATTCCTTCGGAATAGCGTCTGCTTTTATCTCCCTAATCTATCTACCCCCTCACCCCCACCCCCCCCTCTCCTCTGTGTCTCAACACAAAAACAGGCAGTGAAGAACTACATGCGAACCGAGTGCAAGTGCCATGGTCTGTCGGGCTCCTGCACGCTGCGGACCTGCTGGAAGAAGATGCCCCACTTCCGCGAGGTGGGCGACCGGCTTCTGGAGCGCTTCAACGGCGCCTCCAAGGTGATGGGCGGCAACGACGGCAAGACGCTCATCCCCGTGGGCCAGAACATCAAGCCGCCGGACAAGCAGGACCTCATCTACTCGGCCGAGTCGCCCGACTTCTGCCTGCCCAACCGCAAGACGGGCTCGCTGGGCACGCGCGGCCGCATGTGCAACAGCACGGCCATGGACATGAGCGGCTGCGACCTGCTCTGCTGCGACCGCGGCTACCGCGAGGAGACGGTCGTCTTCGAGGAGAACTGCCTCTGCCGCTTCCACTGGTGCTGCGTGGTGCAGTGCAAGAAGTGCCTGGTGCGCAAGGAGCTCAGCCTGTGCCACTAGCACCCCCCCCCCCCCCCCCCCCACGCCACTGCCCCTGTCCCTCCCCAAAAACAACACTAATCTACCCCTCCCCTACCCCACCCCAAAAAAAGCCCCTGGAAAAAAAGAGGGCTGGATCTAAGCCCATGATAGTTCTAATGAACCTCGCTGAAATATAGCCGTGTATGAATGCTGGGTAGAGAAAACCCCGCCGCGTCACCCAACACCCCTGGGTGATCTACAGCGGGTGACTCCTCGAGTCTGGCTCAGACTGCTATCTGACTGAGTTCACCAGCAAGAGCCACAGCATTGCGTGAGGCTCCCCTATCCACATTCAGAGGAAACTCACCCGATTGAGACATCTCTGAGATTCCTCCAAGATGACTAAGTTGAAATGTAGAGGGTTTTTCTAGCGAAAGACTTCTGCAGAGACTTGCAGAAACTGTCTGGCCCTTTCTGATTCATCGTCACTGTGTTCAGACTTGAGATGGGGACAGTGGCTCCACGTTGCGCCACCTCAGTGACTGCATGGGAACAGCTCGGCAGGTGTGAGTGCATCAACGCTGACCACATCATGGTGGACAGTTCCCAGAGAGACAGAGACATTTGTTAATGTTGTTTGTGGACATGGTCTCTGCTATTACAACATACTGATAAAGGATATAATGGAATTATGGGGAAAAAAGGGAATTTGGGGGGGGGGGGGGGGGGGTGTAGGGAAAAAGTGCACAATTACTGTGCATATGGTAAGGCTTGCCCCCCAAAGACTGTTATTTATAAACATTTATAAGCAATGAGACTACTCATACGAATGAGGAATATGCCTTCCATCTTCTTCAGAAGCACTTTGAATATAGGAGTTATATAAATCATATGTAAACTTTCTTTTATACTAAACGTAGTTTTGTAAATTGAAAAAAAACATATAGAAACAATTAGCAGAACACATGTTGAAACATTCCTTTATATGAGTTATTTTTCTATTTTGGTTCAGTTATTTAATGATAATATGCACTTTCTGTGGAACTTACGTATACTCATTTTTTGTTCAGCACGGCCAGTCAGACCATGTTCAAACCATGTGGATTCTGGAAGAATGGAATGAGGTTTCTTTCTCACATAGTTGTAAATCAGGACACCGTGATGAAAACTTACCATAGCTTTTTGGATAGTCCTGTTGAGATTGCCATGCCAATACGCAGCAATAACATATTGTTACTATGTGACCAAAGACCCCCAGTTTGTTTGAATATAAGAGCCGATTGTCTTCTGTGAGATCTTTGCATCAGTTTCCTCAAATACGATGCATCTTCTCAGACGTATACTTTTCAGTGCTCGTATATCAATCCTGAAGGACCTGGAAAAAAAATATAGCAGGGTGTGAGGATGCGAGAATTTTTTTGTGACACTGAACAAATGAACATCTCTTGGGTTCCATAATAATCAGCGGGCATAACAAAATGGAAAAGCATCATAAAATCAAGATGACGTTGCAACAGTTCAGTGCCATGATGTTTTATTGCTGAATGATTCCTAGCTAGAGGGCTCATGGATAAGACTGTTGCCATGGCATTGAAAACATACAGCGGCAGTATTTATGTGGATTCCATTCCCCAACAGTCCATATTAATCAACCATTGACAGCCCCAGTGACATTCTACATATCATAGTGACATTTTTGCATGAAAACATGAACCCCATCTTTCCAATCTTTTTGTAAACTACTAGAGAATAAGCACAACCCTTTCTTATTTGAGACGAGATGGATACAAGTCCAAGTGGGTCAAAAGGTTCTCCATCAGAAACAACCAAACCAATAAACTCACACAGACATTTAGGCATAGTTCATATACGGTAATGGCAATATAGTGCTATTTGGCATTAACTAATTACACTGATGTGTCATGTACTGTATACAAGTTGTTTGTATATTGCCTTACATAACATTGCAAGGAAACTGGCTTTAAACATAGCGGTGTTCCTCCCCAAATACTCACTGGGAGTATTGTTTATAATGTTGGATAATGTGTATCTGAGCTTCTTCTAAGTGGATATTTTTGTTTTGTTTTGCCTTTTTTGATTACAAGAATCATTTTAACAAAGCTTCAACACAATGACCCCCTTTTACAATGTTTCAAAATGATTTATGGGGACTTGAAGGCCATTTGTTTGGATGCTGAAATGGACTGTTCCGACGGAAAACCAAGAAAACCCCCCAAACGTAGATATTAACTTCAAGTTGTTATCATTTCCAGCTGTTACGTTTTGTCCCAGTTTGTGTGTAGAAAAAGGGAGTTAAAACATGACAAAGTGAGTTCTTTTGAGCTTACTATGCAAAGCTTTAATAAAAGTCAACTGTTCTGTACTCAAAATGTGATGCTCTCTGGCTACATCTGGTTTGTTTTGGTTCCTGGAGTCTTCAAGGTCGATAGCAGACACTGGACAATGGGCTCGCGGGAAAGCAAATTTGTGATTGATCTCAAAGATAATAACTTTTTCAAGCGCCCGCTATTTATAGAGAGGACTCCATAGGACTTATGTCACTCTTTCCTCCCGTCCACCTCAAACATATCATGTAAGTGTTATTCTAACTGGTTGACTTCAGACTGGGTCAAGGCTGAGTGGCTTTCACCTCAGACGCTTCCAATGGCAATTTAGACCACACAAAAAAAAAGGGAAAAAAAAGTCAAAAGAAACTATTGACACTTCTGCTTCAAGTATATCCTTTTGCCACTCAGCAGAAAAAAGGTGTTGTTTTGAGTTATTTATGCTGTTGGAAAAGACTTGCACTGTATTAGTTTGAGCCTTTGCATGTCGGCACAGGTTGATATTTTCCAGGAATTCGGTCTGCAGAGCCAGCAAGTGTTGAAGACAGAGGTAGGCTACAGAGGGTGGAAGCGCCAGCAGCACTCTGCTGAAGCAGCAGCACCAGCAGCGGCGGCAGTGGTGGTGGCGGCTGTGGAGGTGGAGGAGGAGGCATGACTGTGAAGGCCAGGGCCATTGCAGCTCCGCAGACAGTGGATAGATTTATAGAACCCCCCCCCCCCCCATATTAATACGGCTGCCTCTGTGTGCCATTTTCAGCGGCGAGGTGTACTTTTCCACGCGGCGCCCCAGGAATGTGCTGCATTTGGAGATGTGTCTGTCTTTGCCTGCTTGATTGTAAAACACACAGAAGGGGCTAATGAAGGGCTGCCAGTGGAAGTGGATGTATGTCACCGAGCAGACACTCGTTTCCTTGGATCAATCATGGATGGGGGGGGGGGGGGGTGTCTGGCTCCAGGTAGCATCTGATTATCATACAGGGACAAAGGAGACCCCTGAGTGAAAGTGAGCGGGGAGGTGGTGGTGCATGTTAGTTTGCGTCTGCCCGAAAGCAAGGACATTCTTCTCAAGTCATGAACTCCCCCAGCTGTCCGCTTTCATAGTATACAGTTTGTCATTACTGTTTGCCTGTCCCAAAATCCTGCATTTCCAATGTCCAACTTTAAAAGTAGGTGATTGTGGTTTTTGCCGGCTCTTGGACTTGAGGGGAAACTATGTGACTTCTGGAAACAACCATGTTCCACTCAAGCAGCTTCAGTACTAGGGGGCCATAGCAATGGGTCTTCATCTTTCTTTTTTGCTATTTGTGCGGCCTCTCGGTGTAGGTGGGCTACCTTCATGCAAACAGTCACCGAGTTCATACAGGGAGGGAGAGAAACAGAGGAGAAGGGAGGGAGGGATGGAAGGAGGGATAGAGGGAGGTAGAGCCTTCTGCTGGCAACCTGATATCTGTGCCTCCGGTTCTGACAACTAGTCGTTATCTAAATAGAGTTGCTTACACAAGGTGGATCTATTCATAAATTTCCACTTGTGCTTTAAACCCGGCTTCAGATTTTATCTGGCAGGGGTAATCACTCTAATTACAAGCTCCTCAGCGTTAGCTTCCATTGTTACAGCGCATCGCGTGTTGTTGGGAATGAATCAATGATATTTTGTGAGGTTGAGCCGGAGGGGATGGAAGTTCAGTTGTGGCGTGTGGAGCGTAAAAAGGGGCCTCCTTGACTTCTGTGGCAGCACTCAGTAAATAATGTAATTACTTGCACCATTTCTTTCATTGGATAAACATATACTTTGGCTCTCTTGGTGGCCATTAAGGCTTCACGTGATGATTAACTATCATATCCGGCAGGTCCCCAGGGTTGAGAAAGGGGGATTGGTATTATTTTGACTTGAGTGTTTTGGATGGATTTTTTTCCACTTCTCTTGTTTGTATCAGCCATAAAACAAAAGCTTTTGCGAACACTCAGAGACCAAGTCAACAAGTAATACTGTTTGCATGTATGCCACGCTGGAATTCCCTGATGTAAATTGAGCCCTTTGTCCTCAATCAAATACGGGCTGTCTAGTCACGCAGCCACTCGCTGGTGGAGTGTTTATGATATGCGGTTTGACGGTATGAAATCCCCCAGGAGCAGGCCAGGTCTCTCCTGGAGCCAGCAGGGTCCCATTCTGCTGTTCAGACACAAGAGGGCGCTGTTTGAGCAGCACTGTCCCTCTGGTTTCACGGCTCCACGCTTCACAGGAGCCACAGCAGAGGTCTCCAGTCTCCAGGATGGCCCACACGTGGGGAGGCTGAGCACCAGAGGGGCTCCCGCCCGCTCAGGAACTCACTCAGGTTCCTGGGATTCACTAACAGCCTGGAGCTCACGCCCTCGTCATGGCCCTCTCCAACTAGCCAATGGTGGTCTTCCTGCATGTGCTGTGGATCAGGTAGTGCTTGGACTTGTCAGGTCAGCTTGCAGTGTCCAGCTGCCTCACCATGACGACCTCTGTCAGTTGCCCTCTGACTATCTTCACCTTCATCTTGATGACCCCAGACCAGCTCAACGTAAACGTAAAAAGTTTTGTTGTTGTTTTTTTAGTGTCCTCTCCACAGATCTTTGTCTCTCACCCGTTTTACTCTCATCTTTCAACATCCTTTTCACAGCAGATGACATATAGTATCTCTCTCTATCTCACTCTCCATCTCTCTCTCTATCTCACTCTCCATCTCTCTTTCTTTCTCCCTCTGTGTCTCGCTTTCTTTCACTCCCCTCCCCGTCTGTCTGTCTGTCTCCCCGGCCTGTGTACTCACAAAGCCCCGGGGACACTACTCTTGTCCCCCGTCCGGAAACACGCCATTTATGTGCACTTTGGTGAAGTCGTAAAAACGTCAGTCACGGGTTACATTTGATCCCTGTCTGGATAAACAGCATAGTTTCGCATGATTCACAGGAGGCCACTCATGAGAGGGGAAAACTCCAGACGGCTGCATCCCACTCAATGGCCACAGTTAAACCCCTCACCACACTACCCCCTCAACAATACAAACACACACACACACACACACACACACACACAGAGGCCACCCCCCCATACTTCAAACTCTAAGACACAAATAAAAGGAGTTGAGCCAAAAGTTTTTTTTTTTCAATCTTTTTTTTCACATAAATTACTGGAGAAAAGTAAATAAAGGGCAATTCAATGCAAGAAAGCAAGTAAAGGCACTGTGTAAAGGCAAGGTGTCAATCTGATGTGTATGTGTGTGTCCATGTATTTGATGCGTTTTGATTCCTTAAGTCCCATGTCACGCTGTTGTTTATCACATGACGTCTGCAAGCTGCAACTCACTAATAAATGTATTTCTCCTCGCATACCACGTTGGTGGTGTCCATTTGCAATGTATACACAAGTGTACTCACACAATGAGCAAGAAAAGCAAACGGCTAATTCCACCCAATTAGTGATTCCTAGGTGTAATTCCAGCGGTAAGGAAAACAAGCAACGCTCTGATTTTCTTCAATAGGTCTCCTCTGAGCCGGAGCCAGCTGGTAGCTAAATACCTGAACCAGGGATCCCCCTGGATAGCAATTTAAACGAGTGAACCACGCACACAAGGTAACTCCCTGGGTTGCACGAGATGTCGGTCCACACTTGGCCAGTAGAGGGAGCCTCTGTTTTCCTTTGGTTTTCCCACCGACTCACGTTTTCTTTGAAACTTTATCGGGCGGACCTCCATCCCACAACAGAAACTTAATCACTCTGTCCTGTTAACATATTGACTATCTAAAAAGCAAAGTAGCCTACCTGCCATTTGAACCCAATGCCTGAAGTTGTCATAGCCTAAGTCATTTTATTTGCATTATTCCATTCTAGTCTTGTCAAAGAGGGAAGAGCACTCTTTCAGCTGAGACTGTTTCATTTTATTGATTGTAGCCTAGACGAACTCTTACATCAGGTCTTGGCCGTGCGCGCTGGTGGATGGAGGCCTCCTCAGCTCTGAGCCTCTGTATCCATGGGGGGCTTGGCAGGCACCGACTCCAGGATGGAGGCACTGGGGACTGCCGCCGTTTCCACCCGCCGCGTCTCTCTCTCATCGTCGGAGCGTTCGAGCCGCTACCTCAAGCGTGTCCTCCGCATGTAAACAAAGACAGCGGCGCACAGCAGAATCGCCACGCTTTGCTCTCCTTCAACAGCCTATTCCTGCCCATTATCAAAACAACACACGCCACACACTAGGCCTAGGCGACGTAAAGACATGTTGTACCACAGACAGACAGACAGACAAATAGATAAACAGACAGACAGACAGACATAGATAGATAGATAGATAGATAAATAGATAGATAGATAGATAGATAGATACTTATTTATCCCGAGTGAAATATGGGCTATAGGAAGTATTTTATTTAAGATATAGGCTACAGAAACAGACTCATGGCCTGTGAGTTTTGTCAGTGTTTTTAGAATATAATTCAGAAATTACTTTGAAAATATTGATCTCCCTCAAAAACTATTTACTGAATTTCAGTCTCTCCCTTTTAATCAAAATATTATGCAAAAAATGTCGAGGTTGGGCCAATTTCTCAGCTAGGATGTTTTTTTTTTTTATTATTGTGATGAAGGGGTTTGTCAACTTCCTTCCACAACAATCAGATTTCCTCTCCTTGTTCTTGTGGTGACAAAATCAGTGGAATCCTCAAAGCACCCGACACTGTGGTAATACTCAAATGCAGTTAGCTGTTAGTTGTATCACATATCCCTCAAGATATATCATTGTCCCATAGCTGGACGTTGTTCAAAGGAAGAATAAAACTTTCTCTAACCCTTATCCTCACTAAAGACAGGCTGTTACTTATTACCGCATGTCTTCTGGGAGTCCCTGTAATTGAAATGTCTCTTTTTTTTTTCTTCCTAGAGCTGTTTCGCTCAGAGTTTCACCTCTTTTGCTGCTCATGTATTTGCTTGTTAGAAAATTGTTGCTGGGGGAGACACTAGTAATTGCACAACCTCTTCAGCTGTCTTCTTTTTCTTCTTATACATAGGGCTCCCTGCTGTCCCTCAGAAAAACCAGAGTACAGCACGCACACAAACTTTTTCATAGCCACCCATATCTCATCCCTTGTGTGCAAACACACATAAAAATATTAAAAATAGATTAAACTGACTTTGACCTATTTTTTTATAAATTAGTCTTATAGACCCATTGGATATACGGCTATAAACAGGACTGTGGAATTTCTAAGTGTTGGAAAAGCTGTGGCCAGGTCTATTATTTCTGTTTCCATAGTTTTCCCCAAGCTCTGTGAGAACCTGCATGTGAGAGCATTATTCTCAACGTTAAGCAATTTAAGCCCTTCATTGGAGAATGAACTTGGTTGGCCACCATTGTAAAAGATGTAATGAGAGGCATAAATACTCATCCAGGGTGACCTGAAAGAAGAAGAATGTGCGTGACCGAAACCCCCAATGCGGTGTACAGTAGATCATGGCCTTGACTTGACATAAGACAAAATGCACTCGGAGTTTTGTAAAATGTCATTAACAGGAAAAACAACATTATTTAAAAGGAAAAACAACACAGTCAGCCACATCACTTCATATCTTATTTTGCTAATTGCTGTCAACCAGTCAGTGAAATCATTCCCAGATTGTGTTTTTTGGTGACTGAAGCATTACAAATTGAAAGGTTGCTTTGTGCTTGGGTGATGCTGGCTGTCAAGAATATTTCTCAAAAGTCCATGAGAGCATTATAACACTTCACACACTGACAGTGGGAGGAATTCAACAACAAAACACTAAACCTCAAGGTTATGGCTCTGAGGAGTTTCTTTCAAACTCTCCTAACTCTCCTAGCATGTGTCCGCAGAGGTATCAAATGACTGTTGCTGTATGTTGAGGATTATTGCTGAGGACCAGATAAAGATTTTATGGGCAAGCAGTAAAATTTATGCTCACCATAACTTTATTAAATAACTCAAATCCTGCAGGGTTTTGCGATCACAAAGTTGAGCTGGGGGAAACAATGACTATGCGTTCACTTTTTATTTTGTCCTTAAATTAATATAATTGAAATGGAATTCCTGGTGAACACTGGGAAACAATTAACATCAGAATGTGTTATAATGTTGACCACAGATATCTTTGGCAATGACCCATGCCAGATGAGAACCTTATTTTGTGTTGTTGTTTTTCTCAAGGTTGCAACATCACAGCCAGATGTTTGAACAGAGTATGTCCATTCTAATGCCTGTGATGGAAGGGACCATCACAAATGAGTTACAAAAGTAGAACTGGGACTGAAGCTAAATTGGCCTTGCTGGTAATTGTTCACTCACATGTACACCATGTAGACAGAGCACCCCTATCCCCAGTGGGCCTTTCGAATTCCCTTCAGAGTCTCATGCTGTTGCTGTACTTTTCCAAGGAACGCATCGCATCGACAATGGTTGAATTGAATTATGTGGTTTTCTTCGTAGATGCCACTGCTCCAGCAGTCTGCATTTAGTTCCCAAAATGAGGGACTTCAAAGGGCCATATGGACGGGAACTCCTGGGGTCCGGTGTGTCAGAGCAGCTCCCCTCTCTTTGAGCTCAGCAACACTTCATGTGATGTGGGGGGTAGCTTGGGAAGGAGTGGGAGATGGTGACAGATCTCAATGAATAACAGTCTCTCAGGGCAACTACTCGAGCAATTAAATTAAATTTACTCTGGCCCACGACCAGCAAAACCGATCTTTGATTTAAAATACTTTCAGAATTGATAGCCTATTGCCCACAAGCATTTAGCAATTAGGGCATATTGTTACATGGAGTGCTATTGCAAAAGTCTGAGCTTTGGTGTTTGAGTAATAGATAGGGATTTTTTTTCTCAGTTAGTGAGGCTATTCTTGTTCAAAGACCCACTGAAGTCAATTGCATTATGTTGAAGTTATAAAGAAAATCTAAAATAAGGTGGTGATTTGATATCAGTTTCTGAAGATGGTCATCACCATCAGCATCATTACTGGTGCTTGTGCACCTCCTGAAATCAAAGTCCAGAGCAGGGAAAAGTCTCTTTTACTTTTGTGCATAAGGGTCCTCCCTTATCTTGGTGATCTATTTCTCTTAACGAGGCACTTGTCCTTCTCTGTCGCAACTTTTTTTTTACTGTCAAATGACGTAGAGGTGGGCTGGCAGTGTGCTAAGTGCTGTGGTTTACAACGCTATCAGGATAAGCATAACATCACAAGTAAAGGAGACTAGAGGCAGGAGGCTCACTGAGACTTAATGGACCGCTTCCCGGTTGTAACTCAATGCGGAGATCATCACGTCGGAGCAGAAGTGTCACTGGACAGATTCAGTAACGCCGTGCGTTTGTAGAGTGTTCATTCATTCACCCTCTCACTTTGACACCACTTGAAGAACTTTTCCGAGGCACCTGAAAAGTGGAGACACCTGAAACTTCTTCGTATCACAACATCGTTTGCTCCCGCACACCTTTCTCACTTTGATCTGCACAGAGATCTGAGCTCGATTTGGACTAGACCCTTCAACCTGTCAGCCACTGGGCAGAAACTCACCTCCGGAAAAGCGTTTCTGATCAACATCTGTCATCTTAAAGGAAAGATAGGCTACCTGCCGAACGCACAGATTTTGGCGAACTAGCAATATAATGGGATTCTTATTGTTTCACGTTTTGTGTTCAGTGATGTTCGTCTCTCATATTCTTCAAAGGTAAGTCAATGAGATTCCCTTAACTGTTCTACAAACTTTCCCAGAACAAATAACACATTAGTAACTTTGGCAATAGAAATGAAATATCAGACTAAATTCAGTAAGTTGTTCTTTTTCTCTGCGTTTAATGAGGACACAATATAACTTGTTAACCGAGACGACTGTTAGGCTACAACATGTTTTTGCATGTCTACGGATGATATATTTAAGTGACAATCTTGATAGAAGGTGTTCCAAGGTTATATCAGATATAGAAAGACACTAATACATTCCTGATACAACAGCTCTGTGATTTAAAAAAAAAAATTGAACAACGAAAACATCTGCGAATGCCCACTGTTGTAACTGTTTAAACTCGTTTAAACTGACACGTTTACAGTAGTGGTGAAGAAGACCTGTAACATTTCTCCAGCAAGGTCCTACATGTAATTTGGGCAAAGTTTGTAAATAGTATTAAAACACAGCATTTTCATAATGTGTAATGTGTTATCTTTTTTGATTGTGTAAACAAATAAGTTGTTTTACACAGTAGTTACCCAAAGCTAAATGAATTACAAACAGTTGAAGTGTAACTCAGACAAAGAAATGGCTAAGAATATAAGATAATCAAATTATAATGTTCAAGCAGGTTGTGTCTGGTTGTGTAGGCTAGTGTATACTTTTTTCATTGGTGTTGTCCTGTTGACAGTTACTCATTCTCCAGTTTGAAGCTGTGTTAAATGTGATTGCTTGCAAACATGTTTCTTCTTGGCTTGCAAGAATATCCATCCCATCCCAAGTACTATGTTAATAAATGCAGACTCAGACCCAACTTTACCAGATTCACTGTCCTCCAGTGCCTCTCTACAGTATTCTGTACTTTATACGTTTTACCCAAGAGTTACATCACAACTCCTCTCTTCTCCAGGGCAGGTTCCAATGAGATCTTGAGGCTAAAAATCCTCAACCCTACCGACCCTGTCCTTGATGCCAACTCGGTGTGCATGACCCTCCCTGGGCTGACCAAGAAGCAGATGGAGGTGTGCATGAAGAACCCCGATGTGACGGCCTCGGCCATCCAGGGCATCCAGATAGCCATCCACGAGTGCCAGCACCAGTTCAGGGGACACCGATGGAACTGCTCCAGCCTGGAGACCAAGAACAAGATCCCCTATGAGAGTTTGGTGTTTAACAGAGGTACGGTACACACACACACACACACACACACACACACACACACACACACACACACACAC
>NW_027468718.1:22004261-22034261 GCF_046254945.1 Alosa pseudoharengus | reverse complement strand
AGGACGTGGGACTGATCCCTGCCGTTTGATTTCCCAGATGTCCCTTCCTCTCTCTTTTTCTTTCTTTCTTCTCTTTCTCTCTCTCTCTCTCTCTGTGTATGTATGTGTGGTGTGCATGCGTGCGTGTGTGTGTGTGTGTGTGTGTGTGTGTGTGAGGGGGAACATACTGGCACTGCAGTCAATCTCACATGAGAAAAAAAAGGCACCGTGGGCCCCATGTGGTTTTCCCCTCCGCTTCTCTGATAGCGATCTGTCTCTCCGTGTGTGCACAGATCACTGGGAGAATGAGTGGGGCACTAAGTAGGGGAACAACAAAAAGGGGGAAAAATGGAGGGAGAGGGAGGGAGAGAAAGAGGTAGGGAGGGAGGGAGAAAGGGAGGGAGAGAGAGAGAGAGAGGGAGGGAGAGAGGAAAAAGATCTGAGTGTGTGGCACGGTGGTCCCCTTGTGCTGATAAGCTTCTCTTTTGTCCCCCTTTTGTCCACCCCCCCTGCGGGCAGGTTTCAAGGAGAGCGCCTATGCCCACGCCATCGCAGCGGCTGGCGTGGTGCACGCCGTGGCCAACGCGTGCGCCATGGGCAAGCTGAAGGCCTGCAGCTGCGACGACAAGCGGCGCGGGGACGAGGAGGCCTTCCGGGCCAAGCTGAACCGTCTCCAGCTGGAGGCCATCAACCGCGGCAAGGGCATGTCGCACGGCGTCATGGAGCACTTCCCGGCAGACGCGCTCGGCCCGCAGGACTCGTGGGAGTGGGGCGGCTGCAGCCCCAACGTGGAGTTCGGCGAGAAGTTCTCTCGCGACTTCCTGGATTCGCGTGACACGCACCGCGACATCCACGCCCGCATGAGGCTCCACAACAACAGAGTTGGCAGGCAGGTGAGAAGCTGTCTTTGAAGCTGCTGCAATGCTGTGTCTGTGTGCGTGTGTGTGTGTGTGTGTGTTTGTGTGTGTGTGATGCTTACAGAAGTGGTGTCTCTGTGTGTGTGTGTGTGTGTGTGTGTGTGTGTGTGTGTGTGTGTGTGTGTGTGTGTGTGTGTGTGTTGAAATATGTAGCAGTGTGGTATGCTTCTGTAGCAGAACTGTGTGGTTTGGGTGCTCTATGACACACCGTTGGGCGCAAGGGGTTAGGTTACCTCATCTGTTAGAAATGACAAGCTCAACTTACTCACCTTTGTTTGGTGTGTAGAAAGTAAGGATGACCGCTCCTCCCCCGCGGACACATTATAACCGTGACACATGCATGAGACAATGAAAAGGGTTTCTCCAGTAGCCTCCTTCCTTTGATCTTGATAGCGGTATTGAGGTAGAGCTGGACAGCTCACCACAGAGTCAGCCTCGCTAGAATATGGACAGCTGCTTTCTTCTCAAATACCTTACAGTGTGAGCCGCGTGCATGGGCTCGGGATGACCCCTCTCTGTTCTCTTTTTTCGCCAAGGGACCTCCACGATGTCCACATTTTTATCATTCTCCAGTTTCAAAGCAGAAGGTCTCCCATCACAAACGCCTGGGAGAGACAAAGCGAGGGGGGGGGGGGGTGAGCCATAACTCGTGTCTGCTCAGGCAAACATGCGCTTGCGACTTAGACATGCTCAATTACATCCACTCATGAGATTTCAGGTCCTGCTTCATGCTCCTCACCAGACCACCCCACCCTCCCACCCTCAAAAAAAATGGCAGCCACATGCAACTAAACAGTGAGGTGAGAAGCTACTATTACTCGTAAGTAAACAAGCGGGCCTCCCTCTATCTCTTTGCCGTCTGCTGTGGTTATCCCCAGGTCAAGTCCTCGGGGGGCAACGTGTTGTTGGGCGTCACAGGGCTCGGGGATGTTCTGTGTTGTTGTTGCTCAGGCGTTGAACTAATTGGATAATGTGAGCCAGATTAGCGGGACTTGCTGCGCTGTAAGGTGAATGGTTTGAACTTGGGGGGATTATAGTTGGTGTAATAATGGTGCACGTTCTGAGCTCTGAAGCTTAGTTCTTGCTGCGCCGAGAGAGCACCACCCTTGTTGCTGCTGCAGCTTCTGTTAATTCTTCTAATGCCACAGGTGCTCCCACTCTCACCGGAATGATGGAGAGTTATCTCACTGATAGCACAACCAAAACATTCAGTGTCGCTCTTCTCACTATCACTACCACCTATTAATGATACAGGCCATTCAAATGACTTTGTCTATGTCTGGGTCAAGTGCTTTGAGTAGCCAGTTGTGCTAGAGAATGCGCTATATAAATAGTTACTTTACATGTTTTCTTGTAATCAGTGTCAGTGTCCTCTTTGATGGGTATTTTGTACCTGCAGGTAGATTAAATCTTATAATCAAATTAATTCTACCATTAAAACCCAGTGATAAGACGTCCTCATCCCACGGCCTGCCCCAATCTGGTTTTATCTGGCGTCCATAAAGCTGGCCTTTAAATGATAGCGATACAGCTTTGATTGCACCCTGTGCTCTGATTCGCACAGTGGGATGGGCAAATGACTCATTGTTTGCTGCTTCCTCCTGTGTAATTTGTCCCTGTATCTTTTCATCGGTTTATTTCGGGTTTCCTTGATTATTCAGACAAAACACAAATGCCACAGTTGCCTGCCCGCCTGCCTGCCCTAGAACAAAGAGGCAGATAATAGCGCCGCTCTCCCCAAAGGAGTTCCCTATAAAGCTCTGATCCCGTGTGGTCCCACGAGTGTGTGCATGGCATAAACACTGGTGTAAACACAGACCCACAGAACACACACACACACACACGCACACACCCTCCACCTCGGGTGGCCATGTGACAAAACAGTGGTGCACACGATGATTTGTGTATGCATGCATGTTGGTCTGTGTGTCTGTGTCTGTGTGTGTGTGTGTGTGTGTGTCTGTGTTTGCTCAGATGGTTCATTTAGTGCAGAAGAATTGAGCTTAGTTGAGTTATTGCAATATGAAATGGAAGAAGGGGCTTTTTGATTGCACTGTCCAATAATGCACGACAGTATGAGAGGATGCATTGTTCAGGCACATTGTGGCTCCATGTCTGCCAGGAAGCCTATTTGGCATCAAACGCCGAGCGTGAGGAAAACACTCCGGCTACTGAAAAAACGTCAAAAGCCGCTGGCACGTCGTCAACAATAATAATATTAAGTCAAAACACGCACATGTCAGTCCAAGTATCTGTGGTTGCGAAAAAAACCGCCCTCTCTATGCGTCAGCGAGCGTTTGTAACCAGGCTGAATGAGAAGGCGCTAAAGAGCGGCGCGCTCTACAGACTGTGGCCAGGTGGACGCCCACTATCGAGGAGTGGTGTTGGCAGGTGAGCCAGGGTGGCACATGTGTTTTGACACAGAGTCAATTAACCTCCATGACCAGACAGTTGTTGAAAGCAGCAGGATACATGTGCCTTTGCCTGTAAGGGTCAGATTACACACACACACACACACCTGATATGGACACCTTAACTGGTCTCAGTGCGATGCAGATCATGCAGGGAAGCATGGCAGCTCTCTAAGTGAAGAGGAGTGTATTTGAAATGTGGGTGGATTATGTTGCCTATACTCTACACTGTTCTGTGTCAATGGTACTTTAAAACACAGAGCAGATGAACCCCCCTAATCAGACAGAAAACACTTACAGGTGAAGTCGAGAATAACACCCCCTTACCCACCCCCCTCCCCGAAAAAGCAGCCTTTTGTGAAGGAATGCGGTGGTTTTAGTGGGGTATACATGTCGTCTCATGCCCACCCTCTGGTTCTCACGACGTTCAGTCTTGTTAAAAGCTCTAATTAGTGGCTGAAGGCTGTTTGGAAACAGATGTTTAAACCCAGCAAAAGATTTTCAACATCAAACACGGCGGAAAGTAAAAAGAGATGCGCCCTTCCTTCCCCAAATACAACTTTTAAGTTGACTTTATCGAGGGTAAGAGGAGAGCAGTGCCGTAGAAAAAGGGGAAATTTTGCTCAGGAGTGTGTTTGTGTTCTCTCTGTGTGTGTGAGTGTGTGTGTGTCCAATTTGCCCGTGTGGTTGATACATGTGAGAGAAGAGAGAGAGAGAGAGAGAGAGAGAGAGAGAGAGAGAGAGAGAGAGAGAGAGAGCCCTGTGCATGTCTGTGTGTTTACAGTAGTTGCCGATTACATGGTAACACTTGCAAAGGCAGTAAATTACTTTACTCATGTTTTCATTGGATCAGCACACTGGAACTGCTTTGGTGAACGCTTGGCTCCTAGGCCAACAGCCCGTCTCCATTTAGAACAAAGAGCGGGACAGAAGCTCATTTAGGGCCTGAATTATTTTAAGAAATGCCTCCTTTTTTTCCTCTTGAAAGGAACAAATGACCGCGGAGTTCTTTGCTCTGGCGTTTTAGCCTGTGACTCTGACAGTCATCTTCATTCTTCATTAAGTGCGCTTTGTGGGAGTGGAACAGACAGATTACCTTGACACAATCAGATGGCACCTCTGTGATTGCTTTTGATGTGCACAAAGTGAGTTTTTTTTTCTTTCTGTTCCGTAGGAGGTATTCATTGGCATCAAAGCCAGCCACAGCTTCTGTGGGCTCAGGCGATTCATCACATTTAGGCAATTAGATAGTGCAGCAGTGGACCCCATTTGGGTTATCAGACTGCCCTGTCATGACACAAGGGAGACCTGTAACTACCAGCCTGGACCCAGCTGGAGTTGGACACTCCTCGGGGGGAGAGCGGCTGCATGTGGCACGGAGAGTAGGGCAGAGACGCACAACTAATGTCCACTCACCCATTTTGGTACAACCGATAAAGGGAGTTGTTTATAAACAGAAACAAACTGTGTATAAACCCTCTGCTTTGTTGATCTGTTGATCCTTGACAGGCCTCAATGTCCCCATCTCTGTAACTGCACATGTGCTTTTATAGCCATTAATGGTCTGTTTTATTTAGCAGAGCATTTGAAATACTGTGGCAGTGCTGAGATTTAATAAGAGTGTTTCCTTTAAACATGTTCCTTGAGGGACAGGACGGTCACGTTGGTGCCAGATATGTGTCTAAAATGAAACAAACAAAAAAGCAAAGTATGAATATTTGAGTTTGTGTGTAATGTGCTGAATGTCTTTCCAATTTGAACCAATGCCATTATTGTGCAATAGATGAAATTCAAAACAGACCACAGACCGTGACCCATCCAGTGGTCTGGGGACGTCACTGGTGTAACTGTCTTGATTGAGTCATAAATCCTTTCAAACAAGAGGATGTAAATTGAAGGACGGTTTTCTTTGTGTGCGTGTGTCTGTGTTTGTGTGTGTTTGTGTGGTGTGGTGTGTGTATGTGTGTGTGTGTGTGTGTGTGTGTGTGTGTGTGTGTGTGTGTATGTGTGTGAAGGAGAAGGAACTTTGAGACCCATTTTGGATTTGCCACTTACCGAATATTGCCTGTGGTCCAAATGTGCTACCAATATGTCTCATTTGATCTCAGTCTGGTGCCAGTTTATGGGGCAGTCTGTCTCACTCTTCTCCAATTAAAGTGGCCCAGATGTGCGTGTCTTGCAGGTCTCGACCAATGAACGTGCAGCAATTACTTCTGAAGTTTTTTCTGTCTTTTAAGCATCTACGCTGTATGTCTGAAAGAACACACATATTAACGTGCAATATATACGCAGACCCAATTATCATGCATTTGAGAATGGAAATTGTAACTCCATGACTTTTTGTATGTAGAACACATGGCACACAATGGTGGCTAACATATGTAGTGGGTATGCCCAATGCTACAAAAACAGTATTCAAAGGGATATTCAGAGGAACAGCACATACTTTGGGTCAAAATATGTCTCCCTCATCTTTTGAAAAAGTAAATGGAAGCTTTGATTATTTATGTTCACTGACAGTCCATTTGCTCTGATGAGACCCACTACTGTATCTGACATTTTAGCATTTGGGGTTTTTTGAAGGACAACATCTAGTTTCATCAATTCTATTAATCATCTATGATCTCCTATATGAGAGTGATGGTTTGATATGGGCATGTTATTCTAAAGACCTTGGCCTGTGCCAACAAGCGATATAGGTCTTCTGCTGACATCTGAATGAAAGACAGACAGAGATGCTAATCTTGATCGGATGGCAGACAGTGAGATGAGGCCCCAGTTCCTGCACTTCTCTGCCAGTCCCCTCAGGACAGACAGCCTTCCAGCCGTTTGAGGCTCTCTCTCCCCAACCCCCTTTCTTCTGTGCCTCTATCTCTCTCCCTCTCTCTCTCGGCCGCCTTTGCTAAAGCACAGTTCCGCTTCTGAGCGGCTGTGATATATCACCGGCCTGTCATCACCCTTGTGAGCCACTTCCAGGAGAGTTCTTCCTGCCTCTGTTCCTCTTCTCTCTCTCTCTCTCTCTCTCTCTCTCTCTCTCTCTTTCTCCATCTCTCTCTCCCTCCCCTCCAACACCCCCCCTTCACCTTCTCTTTCACTATCCCCCCTCTCTTTCTCTTCCTCTCTTCCTTTCCTCTATCTCTCTCTCTTTGCTTCGCCCACACCATCCCCCATGGCCCCAGGTGCTCCCAAACTGATCCCCAAGAGGAAAGAGCACAATCGGTCTGCTCTCCTGCTATCTGCCATCTGAACCACTGCACTCCCTGTCAGCCTGGGTCAGAGATGTCCAGAGAGCCACGGGCAGGGCACCAGTGTGGTCACGCCGCCGGCCAGACGTTAGCTTCAGCACCGTACATCCGTCTAGGCGCGCAAGCGTGCACGCGCCTGTCAAAAGCCACCGGCATTTGAATATCCCTGTTTGTGTACACCCGCGGCTGCCCCCTGGGGCTGTAGATTTGCGAGGGCTTTTCCTGTTTGAGGCCCCAGCTCCTCTCCTGGAACAATCAGGAGGCGTTGATTACGCATGACAGGGACGCCCACGCCGGAAATGTGGATGCAAAAAAAGGGCCGAAAGAGTCAGGTGCGAAAAACAGCTTAAGTGGGATTTCGAGGGGGCAGTTTAAGCATTAAGAACTTAAGTGGCAGCAGATTCGTGCCTGGCTGGTGTTTTGTTTGGCTTTGTCTGTTTTTTTTTGCGAAATCGTTTCAAAATTGCAACACCGGGGTGGCTGGATGCCGTGCCATGTGGCGCGGTGGCGATGTTTCGCAGGCGTTGTTAGCCTGAAGCCACAGGAAGCCCCTCCTGTCTCCACCCCTCAGTATTTACGCACGCACGGTGGAAGCTCTCCAGCAATGCCCCCCCCCCTTCACTGCTTGGGCACACCTATGCCAAAATAGCCCTTGAAATGGAAACCCTTAGCACGCAACGCCATAGTTTGAAGAATTCATAGCCTACCTGCCTGCCACAGAGTATCTTGTGCTTTTGGCGTCAGTCCAAAATGACCTTAAGCCTTGGAGGAGGGAAGACACTGTCCTCAGCTCAGACATGCAGCCCTGTGCTTGCTTTGATGGATCACAACTCTGCTGAATAGTGGTTTCGTCTCATTTCTACTGAGGGAAATCAGGGGAATAAACACCATTAAACCCTAAACAAAACAATGCTTTGTGGGTCCACCCTGTGATTCCTCCCGTCGCATGAGTGGCATGAAATAGCGAAGTCTCATCTTGTTTAGCGTTGCTGATGACTCGCACATTGAAACCTAATCCAGGGGGTTTTGACAGACAAAACTCCCATTTATCTCCCAAGGTGTTGTGGGTCCCGCAACATCGCTTCTGCCTCCCGTGGCCGATCGTGTTTGGAGGCCACAAAGCCGGCAGAATGTGGGTGTGCTGGAGGGGAGTGTTTGTGCTTGCACTGTTGATAGGGGCGTCTGCTGGAGCATCTGTCAGTGTGGAGGGTGGTCCCCTTTTTCCTGTCGGTAATTGGATCTAAAAGTTTATAACTCCGGCTGTCAGGCGAGAGCATTGTTGAGCGAATGGGAGGTCTGTGTGACTGTGGAGGCGGAGGTGGAAGGGGGTGGGGGGGTGGATGAGACACCCTCGCCCATGAACTGAACTTATGAAGGGAGTTTTTCAAAAGCACTCACAATGTTGTATTTTTAAAGTTGAAATGGAATGTGATGTGTGGGAATTGTAGTTGTTGTACCCCCTGGTTTCATTTGAATTGTAGTTTTTGTAGCCCTGATTTAATCTGAATTTCATGTCACTGAAGAGGTGCTTGATTGTTGTTGTTGTTGTTGTTGTTGTTGTTGTGATTGCTTCTGAATTTACTATACAGTGACAGCATAGTCTTCAATTCAGGACACGTTCTTATGTAATAATCCACAAAATATTTCACATTAATACATCTTTATTATGTATATTATGTGTGACTGTTTTGTGTGTGTGCAAACCTCAGGAAGTGCTCTGCCTTGGGCTTTCATTCTGAGCATAATACTGAGGGTACTTCAGCCATTTCTCTGTACAAAAGTTTGATTGACAGTATGCATGACACAGTATGCATATGCTGGACTGATGTCCCCTCTTCTGTGCAGGTCGTGGTGGACCACATGAGGCGGAAATGCAAATGCCACGGCACATCAGGAAGCTGCCAGCTGAAGACCTGCTGGCAGGTCACGCCCGACTTCAGGACGGTGGGCTCGCTCCTCAAGGAACGCTTCAACGTCGCCACCTTCATCAAGCCGCACAACCGCAACACGGGCCAGGTAGAGAACGCCAACTCCATGCACCCCAACGCCCACAATCACCACCACCACCACCACAACCACAACCACCACCGGCGCCGCGCCAACTACAACGAGCTGGTCTACTTCGAGAAGTCGCCCGACTTCTGCGAGCGGGACCTGGGCTCGGACTCGGCGGGCACGCAGGGCCGCATCTGCAACAAGACCAGCCCGGGCATGGACAACTGCGAGAGCCTGTGCTGTGGCCGAGGTCACAACATCCTGCAGCAGACGCGCAGCGAGCGATGCAACTGCAAATTCCACTGGTGTTGCTACGTGGTCTGCGAAGAGTGCCGAATAACGGAGTGGGTCAACGTCTGTAAATGATAAAAGAAAAAGAAAACCTATAAACCCTAATAAATGAATATATAAATATATATGAAAAGAATGACAGACATTAGAACTAGAGGGGGGAGACTGCAAGGATAACCTTCCCTTTGCGATGGACTGCCAGTTCCATTTTTAGAATGGAAAGCATAAAAAAAAAAAACGAGACAGGGATGTGCGAGGAGGTGCGCACCCAGCGTGTGTGTGTGCACAGAGCATGTGTCTAACAGTAGTTCAGATTGAGCATTTGGACCTGCACTGCATATAATAACCTTTCAGAGAAGTTAAAAGATAAGTTAAAAAAAGTGATACAGCTACGGTGGGTTACATTGACATCTGAGCGCTCCTTTAGTTCAAAATGCGGATCTTAACAATTTAATAATGGCTCGGGATTCCGGTACTAGGAGAAGAAATTTGTAAGAAAACGAAAAGGCAATAGAGAGAAGAAATTGCCTTTAAATCCAACATCTTTTGTAAGTCCTACATTTGCACAGAGCCATCATTTTACAGAGTCTAGTAATAAACTCTGTTTGAGTGTTATAATGTGGTATCATATACCAAATGAGATTATAATTATAAGTTATAAAATGTCAGCATGTCTCTGCAATTATTCATTGATTGTACAGTTTGTGTTATAGTCTGTCATTTCTGACTCATGCAAATACTGCCTATCTCGGCTCTATGGGAAAAAGAGATCTGTTCCCCTCTGTGTCTAGGTCAGTAAGCCCGGCATCGAGCCAGTGAGAGAGGTGGCTAGAAATACTTTGGCAGTGCAGCGACCAACCAAAATGATTACAAAACACAAGCTGCACGTCAAAAGCAAGAGCAAAGAAAAGAAAAGAGTTGTTCTTGACATGTTGACATTCATCACACATCATTCTGCCTCCGAAGAGCTCATTGGACTGTTATCTGACCCTGTGGGTGCCCGGTCGCCGCGGTGTGATCCTGTTGGTTGGACTTGCAGGGCCGTGACTCACATGTCAGCGCTCCCTTTGATGAGACAGGCCGACGGTGAACACACATAATTGTATTACCACATGGTTAGGGCCACACCCATACACAGAGGCGGATCCCAGCAAGCACACCCATCCTGAACTCTGGTAATCTTCAGCTCTGCCATCCCACTCACGCTCAGGCCAGCCAATGTGAAACACAACCAAACCGTGTAGATACAACTGATGTCGTTGTCGTTGTCGTTGTCGTCGTTGTTGTTGTTGTTGTTGTTGTTGTTAGCAAAAAAAAGCACTTCTGCCTTCACGTACACAAGCACAGGACATTCATTATGAGATTTTTTTTTCTTTTTATAAAATGTTAAAAGGAGTGACAACACTTAAAGAAAAGCCTCCTGGACAAAGATTGTAGATGCTCTTTATCATGACCAAAACTTCAGGCTCATTCAGGAGTGCCTATTTCGGAGCTCCATGGTCCAAGTGCCATTTCATAATGCAATGGTGTGGTAATATATACTCACATGAGAGTCATGTCTAAATTTGTTGGATTAACTGGAACTTGTCCACTGAGTGAAAATTAGCAGATAGAAAGGGATGCTTACATTTATAAAGACAAGGCTTATATTTACGGAGAAATTGTTCAGTAATGCCCGAGATCTGATAAAAGCAATACTGTTTTTTTAAAAAGTTCTAACATCTTTATCTAATCATTTTTGGCCATTTAATTGTCCAAGCGTTATCAGTTCTTCTAGACTAGGCCCTGGAATGTAATTATAATAGCCTACTAACTGTGACAACGCAAACATGATTTTTAATGGCATAGATGCAACTACAGGATGCCCCACACTGTTGCAATGACTGACCAAGTGAGTGGTGTTCTTGAGGCCTGCTATCCCGTCCAAATTCAGCATAAAAAGAGAAAACATCGAAAGACCTGTATAAAAGCCCTGTATCTGCATTGTAATGTTTTAATATAAAGATTGTGATTAAGTTATACAGTACCTTTCCAATACCTTCTATACTATCTGACAAAGTCCAGTTTAATGTGGATGTGTGCTAACTGATCTAAACAACAAAAGTTCAACTCACACATCTTCTAGCACAGAGAAATTTGAGTTTAGATCAGCTCTTTGCATGGGTGGGCCTGTTATATTGACTGATGTAAAAAAAAATGCTATGTGGAGAGTGTGCATTTTTAATAAAAAAAATGTATAATTTTTTATTCATGATGTAAGTTATTTTATTTTGTGGATAACTTAATATTTGTAAAACAATAAAGAACCTAAATTTAAAAAGATGGAGATGGTATTAATGATGGATAAAATATAAATTATATACAAAATGTGTACTTTCTGTACAAGTGAGGACATAGATATATAGATAGATAGATAGATACTGTAGATCGATAGCTAGATAGACAGACAGATAGATAGATTGAAAGATAGACAGACAGATTCACACAGTGTGTTTGTCTTCACCTTGTATTGTTAATGTCCCTGTGGTTTGGCCCTGGTGTTCTATGGAACTGCTTGCGTGCAGAGGGTGAAAAAAACCCTCGGTGAGCTTCACAAGCCCGGGATGCTTTTTGCTCCCTCATGTAAGATGATGTCACCAAGTCAAGTATAAGGATGTGTTAGCTGTGCTTTCAAAGTAAATAGTGCACTATTCATGCGCCCTCTCAAACAGAAATATTCTTATCTAAACACACACGGCAGGGGGGAGAGAGGGAGAGAGAGAGAGAACGAGAGAGAAGGGGATAAAAAGCTCTTTCCTGTCCTGCGACAGCAGTTCAGCGCACGTCGGCCTTACGTGTTCCCATCTGAGGGTTGATTGAACTGTGAGAACATGTCCTTCCTGTGAAGCCAAAGTTGACGTTTGACATATGCCTCTTGCAATCTGCAGCGATAGCCGCGGGGCATTTGTTGGTCGGCAGGGAGTTTCATCGAGAGCCAAACTGTTGAGAGTTAATTGTTTCTATCTTTATATAAACATGCAATGTCATTATTGTATCTTCCAGAAGAAAAGTACTGGGAAGGTGACTATTACATTGCTCTTCTCAGCAATTTCTCTGCTTTCCTTTGTGCTGTGACAAAGGCTGGGACAGTGTGTTTATACAATGTTTATGAATGACCATTCAAACAAACAAGTCTGGATTGGGGACAGTGGAGTTGCATTTGGTAGCAGTATTGTTATGTCACAAAAACTACATTAGTTGACATTCTTTCTGGATGTAAAATGTCTGTTAATTCATTAGAACATGTTATCTTGAGCGCTGATCTGAAGTCTGTTTAAGGGACAGACATGTCCGCTGGAAATGCCAGTGTTGCTGTGGCCGGTTGGAATTTTGTTGGTTTGAGGAAGTTTTGTTGACTTTGGTGCAAAAGTGCAAAAAGGGGTTACATTTAATCACAGCTAGTCCATCTTACTACTAAGCTTAAAGGAGAATTCCGGTGTGATTTTGACCTAAAGTGTTTTGAAACATGATACCGAGTGTGAACGTATGTCTCATATCTGGCGCTAGTTAGCCGATGCTACCAACAAGGCGGTCAATGGTGGTGCCTCGGCATCGGCATAGCCATGCAAATAAATCACTGTTTTACACCATTTACGAGGCTCAATGTATCTCCACACTTCATTGGTAGACTTCCGAGGGCCCTGACATTTAAAACGAGACATTGAGAACTTTTAAAAAGCACTGGTAGTTTACTTACAAGACGATTTATACAGACAGTATCTTCACGAAGTTTAGCGTTTGCAGCCATCTTGAATTTAGTCACGATAAGTCGAGCGACTAGTAAGAATGAACAGGTATGATAAGGGATCAGATTCCAAAAATAATTCCGTGGAAATGCATGGATTCCAGTTGCTGCTACTGGAAGAAACTGGAGTGCAGGGGACAAGCCGAGATGAGACATACGTTCACACTCGGTATCATGTTTCAAAACACTTTAGGTCAAAATCACACCGGAATTCTCCTTTAAGTAATCTAATGGAATCTACTTTTCATAAATCAATCAATCAATCAATGCATTTCCCAATGACTGATCTACGTTTATTATTAGCATATTCTGGCACAATATACGGTAATGTGAGGTAACCTTCCTTTCCCAGAAGTGAAAGTCTGAGACATTGTGGTTTGATGTCTGTGATAAGGTGCAGTGTAGTCACTTGCACATTATGTAACATTTTGTCTGAAAATGGCACTGACCAGTTTCAAGTGAAAGGCTGCACTTAGAAGACGAAAGATGGATGTTTGTGCATTGCATAAAAAAAGTTGTGTCTGTTGTTTGACCCTGACGCAAACTGTAAATCTATGACAGAGGCTAAATTAAAAAGCAGGGCTGTGTCAGGGCACTTTTTTCAGTAACAGGGCAATATTTTAGAGAAATATGCTAAGTGATCAGGATAAATGTCACCAATGGCACTCTTTTCGAAGTTATCCGATGCATTTGGGCTAGAAAAAAAAGTGCTTTGGAAAGAAAAAAACAGAAGCAGGGTCTATAAAGCATGGGTACTAAGGCAGCTGGAAAACAGGCAATGCGCTGCCAATGCCTGCTGTGAAATAAATGTTCTCTGTGTGTTTTTTCCCTAAGGGTGGATCGTGTCAAGCAAATCCGAGGGGCCAGTCTATACAAGCATGGCACTGTACAAAGTGTATACACAATGCAGCGAAACCACGTAGAGACTCCAAGTTTTTATTGCGACCCAAGATAAGTCGTTATTATTTCTTTGTTAAACCAAATGCACCGTAAGCAAAGAGGCAGAAAACCATGGCATGCCTCTATTGAAAGCCGTAAGTGATTCATCCACGCTTGTTTTACCGTACAGGTGGAATGGTAGTCTCCAGGTACTCCTGTCAGGCTGGTTCCTTTAATTAGTTGTGTGCAAACAGTGCTGAACTTTGACTTTTTTGCAAGCTGTAGGACCACACATGACTGCTTTGGCAGGCGTAGGATTACAGGCACAAGAAAACATCTGACATGAGCCAGCTTGGGTGCAAGCTTACGGTACCTGATTGTCCAGAGGGGCGGGGAATCACTTGTTGTTCTAGCTCTCAAACGTTCCAATTTTTTTTTTCACACTGTGAGGAAATGTCATGAATAACTTGTGAATGAAAAGACAAGATGAAGCTCACGCAGTGTTTTAAAAGGGAGGGAAAGTGAACTTTATTCCATGTGTATGTACTGATTCTACTACAATTATATGATGACTGTATTGCATTATATTCTCAGGGTCCCTGCAATATAAATGGTACTGACAGTAGTTTTGAGAACATACCGGGACCCAGTAAGCCCATGACATTCTCTATTCCTGTATTGACAAGAAATAGAACACAAATGCATAGAGCTTATAGGGTAAACCAGTCCAATCTCCTACCCGTACCACATCAACCTCAGATTTCCCCCATGGATCATATTTCCCCAACACTTACAGCAAAACTAGCACTCCTAAATATCAGATCTCTTTCAAACAAATCATTCTTAATTAATGATCTAATTTGCACACACAACCTTGATTTTTTACTTTTAACTGAGACATGGTTAGATCAAGCAAACAGTGCTACTACTCTCATCGAATCAGCTCCCCCAAAATTCAGTTTTATGAGTGCTACCAGAGCACATAAAAGAGGTGGGGGGATAGCCACAATTTTCAAGACGTCTTTTCAGTGCAATCAGTCGTCATTCGGTGACTTTACTTCATTTGAATATCTGTGTGCTCGCATTAAGTCTTCTCCTCAGATTTTATTACTAACAATTTACAGGCCTCCAAAACATTCAGCTAAAGTTTTTCTTGAAGAGCTAGGTGAACTGCTATCAGTCATTTGCATAGAGTTTGACTGTCTTATTATATCAGGCGATCTAAACTTGCATGTGGATAATCCTGAAAACAATTATGCCAAGGAATTCATTGCACTAATCAATACTTTCTCCCTAACACAGCATGTACAAGGGCCAACACACTCTCTCGGCCATACCCTCGACCTTGTTATCAAAAAGGGTCTCGATGTCTCTACAGCGGTTAAAGACCTGGCCTTATCTGATCATTTCTGCATGTTCTTTGATGTGTCTATGTCCCCACACGCTCAAAACACAGCTATGATGGTAAAAAGGAGAATCATAAATGATCAGACAAGTGCTATCTTTGAGCAAGCACTTTTACTAAAGTCAAGTCAACTGTCAGACTCTGTAGAAGACTTATTTGATCAATTCAATGCAAAAATGGCAAACATTATGGATGACATTGCTCCATTACAATTCAAGAAAGTTAAGGACAGACAGAAAGCACCATGGAGGCAAAATCCAGCAGTTAAATTTCTAAAAAGAGAGTGTAGGAAGACTGAAAGAAAATGGTGTAAATACAAACTTCAGATCCAGAATGAAATCCATAAAGAGATGCTCCGCACATAACTCAGAAATATGCAAAGCAAGACAGTCTTTCTTTTCTAACATTATCAATAGAAGTTCAAATAACACTCGTATTCTATTTTCAACTGTTGATAAGTTAACAAATCCCCCCTCACAATTAGCGCCTGAACTTCTCTCAACTAATAAATGCAATGAGTTTTCATCTTTTTTTAAAGGTAAAATTGACAAAATCAGACTCAACATATCTGCTCAATTACTAATTCAACAACCTGAACTTCCAGCAACAAACAGAAGGAAACTTAACCTGATGTCAGAGTTCAGCTTGATAGACTACGAAACACTTGAAAAAACGGTACAGAATCTCAGCTCTTCCACTTCTTTAAGCATCTTTAAGCACTTTCAGATATAACCTTCGGAGTATATGCGGAGGTTTGTCAAACAGAGGTCCTACCCTTCGGATGATTCAGATATGATGCTAACCTGCGGACCTTATACTGACCTTATACGGATCTATGTGTGAACGACATACACGCACATTACAGAATCTCCGTGTGGTTGTCGAGTGAGGGGTGGGGGCTTGTAGAGTTCACAAGATGCGAGATATGACGCAGAATATATGCGGCCGCTGCCTGTCACAGCTGCTGTTTGTTTACAAAGTGTATGCATTATAACCTGACTCTCGCCAGATGAATTTCGTTCCGCTAGCTCCACTCATCCATCTGGGATCAATCCATTGAAGTGTAGCTTCAGAAGGCTGGGCCTAATCAAAAAATGCTTGCATATGATTGGATAAGCCACTTGTCCGTCATCCATTGGCGTGCTACTTCAACCACTCACATCGAAGCCAACCCTTGACGCTGATAACAGTCTCACAGTTGC
The DNA here is from genome assembly GCF_046254945.1 of Alosa pseudoharengus. NCBI lineage: Eukaryota > Metazoa > Chordata > Actinopteri > Clupeiformes > Clupeidae > Alosa > Alosa pseudoharengus. The sequence goes on along the minus strand of NW_027468718.1, from coordinate 22,018,153 downwards.
TTCTACGCTATCACATCTATGAAACTCCCGCCCTGCGTTCTGATTGGCTCTACCATAAAATCTGGTGCAGAAATCACTCTCAACGTAAGAGGTCCCAGATGGATGTGAGTGAAGCTAGGTGGAGCTAAGCGGAACGAAATTCATCTGGCGAGAGTCAGGTTATATGCATTAGGCCTATGTAGGCTAAAAAAGAAAAATCTATTGTGCGTAGGCTAATACTTGAAGTAGTCACGTAAGTGTGCACTTGAAATTGACCTACAGTATTTGTATGTGTGCTTCGAATAAACACATTTATCTGTTTTCAACGTTATGTAGCAGAATTACTTGGCTATGGAACCCCAAATCTGGTTTGCGTTGGAGAGAGAGAGCATGCACGAACTTTATGGTACCAGTCAATTCAGTAGGCTAACTCAAGACTTCAAGGCCATCATATAGGCTACAACATTTTTAAGCAACAAACAAAATACTAACATAACAGTGAAGTGGTTCGTTTTTTCATGGTTTATTTTTTCCAAAAGCATCCTCTCCCATGTGTCTATTGCATTTACGTAAGGAGCTTGGAACAAAGTTGGGTTTTCTTCGTTTCATTTTTTCTCTAGGCATATTTATGCTCAACAAATATCAGCAGTGAGGTCATGAGAAGGCTATCAATGAACAGAAAACCAACCGTGTTGGCTAACAATTTATTAAATACTCCTGTTATTGTCGTCAACGACGTCGCTGTATGCTACTGCCTTTTCAGCGCCTTCTGCTTATGATTCAGTCTTTGTTTGGCCTTGCCATGCAGTTGTAGGCTACAACGTGTCTCTTGCCTTTCCCGTTCTATCAAAATGTTGTATGCCCTCATGGATAGTAGCTCCGTGATGTCTGCATCTTTCAAGGTCGGAGATTTTCTGGACAGCACTATGCCACTCCATTATAACACTGGCATTTAAGTCAGATCTAACCACATGGACGTCACCGACACGCCCTCTCACTAGGTGTGAATTTTAACCGCATGTTCTACACTGAAAAAAATGATTTTGACATGTAGTAATTTTTCCCTAAATGAAACTGTATTTATATACTCAATTTGTTTGTGTTTTGCAAAAACTCATTTCAGATAAGTAATATTTGCAAGACAAAAAGGGGTTTGCTTCAGATTTGTTTGTGTCTTAGAAAAAACTAATTTCAATTAAGTAATATCTGCAAGAAAAAAAGGGGTTTTGCTTCAGAGGCGGTGCTGCGCATGCGTTTATTTGGCTGCCAAAAGACGATTGTCCTCCATTTTGCAAACGGTTCCGTTGGCTTGAAGAGATCTGCACTTGAAACCTTCGGTTTTGACTTTTAACGGTAAGTGGTATATTATTAAACCTCATTTGACAGTCAGTTTACCATTAGAAATTTGGAGTGTCTTTAATTGCTGTATTTGACACGATAGAGCTGTTTTCTTGAATATTAAAGAAATCGTCTAGCAAGCTAGCTAACGTTAACTTTACCTACTCCAATATAAGGTTAACTTGGCTATCGTAACACCCCCAATTATCACCACTTTTGTTCAGAAATTCTAAAACAACGTTTTTTAACACTTCAAAATAACATTTACTAAATTAACCTTACATTTTTCAGTAGCCATAGGTGTGTAGATTTGAACAAAATCTGGTTTGTTCTTAACGGGAGCATTTACTGCCTGAAATATCCGATTTTGTTTACCACGCTCGGAGTTATAGTGCTGGCCTGATGGGTCGCCTATTTACACCATTTCAACGGCACATGGACGGTTAGACCGAGAATTCTCGTCGTGAAATTAAAATTCCACTGGAGCTCCAAGCGGTTGTGTACACGCAGCCTTACAACACTGTTTACAGCTCTTCGAGTCACGGTAAAATTTCATTTTTGGTACATAGCTAATTTAGATACACCTATGGTGTGGGTGGTTGCGTTTCTATAGGAGTCCGCTGTCTTGGTTTGTGTAGAAATGGATATTAAGTGACACATACATGCAAGACGGTGGAAATACGGGACCGGTGGAAATAGGGGGAGTTACGATAACAAGTTCATTTTAAAGTTTACTTTTATTACCTCCTCGACGTAATTGATTGAATAACTTCAAAATGAATATAGACCTTAATGTTAGACAATAGGTTGTTGAAACTCAGTGGACCCATTAAAGTTTGTACAATTAACATTAGCTGCTAACTGAATTGAAACATAGATCTTGCCTGAAATATGGTTCACCTTAACGTTAGCTAGTTAGCTAACCGAACACTTTATGCAGCAGACCAAACACGTTTTCACCGACCCCTGTGGAGTCAACTGACACTTAACTTTAGCAATGCTGAGTTTGCAAAAATACATTTGTTTGGAGACTCAGAATATAGGCCAAGGTACATGTAAAAAGGAAAGAAATTGGACGCATGTATCGTGAGTGATTAGGTCAGGTCATAACTCGGACATTGTTGGGCAAAAGCCACATTTACGCTAAGTTTAGAAACATGTTGATTTATTCTGTCAGTAATGGAGTACCACTATTTTCTCAATAATGTCATTGCCAGCGCTGAATATGTGTGGTGGTGGTGGCATTTCTCAAACTCAACAGCAGTGCAAGATCTGGACAGGCTGATGCTACGCACCTGTTAAGCAGGTCTTGGTTGAACATTTTATTTGTTCCATGGTGTTGAAATTCGAAATGTGTTCCCTCCAAGGGGACAGTCAGACCATCAAGCAGGGCTGTGTAGCTATTGTTGGTAGATTGTAAGATAATCAAATGTCAAATGGCAATTAAATTAAGTGTCAAAATCGTTTGATTAACTAGTACCATTTGTGTATGTATTAAATAAGTATATCTCATAAATGTATACTTTATATTTATATTACAAATGTGTTTATATATGCTTCGTTCAGACACAGCACATTTACATAATGTCCGGAGGAAATACTAGGGGGGGAGTAGTAGAACAACCGGCTAAATTCGGACTTCCATATGACCTGTTATCCGCAGAACCTCCGGTCTTACATGTAAGTCAACAGCTTCAGGTGATACAAAATGCAGCAGTTAGGATTCTAACAAAAACTAAAAGAACTGACCACATTACTCCAATTCTTAAATCCTTGCACTGGCTTCCAGTAAGTCACAGAATCGACTTTAAAGCACTATTGCTTGTTTATAAATCAGTAAATGGAGCAGGACCTAAATACCTGTCAGACATGCTTCAGCAGTACACACCATCTCGTCCTCTCAGGTCCCAGGTGAAAAGCTGTTAGTAAAACTGTTAGAACTAAACATGGTGAAGCAGCTTTTAGCTGCTATGAGGCTCAGCTCTGGAACCAACTTTCGGATGACATCAAAAAGTGTACTGTAGCCAGTTTTAAATCTAGACTTAAGACCAAACTGTTCTCAGATGCTTTCTGCTAACTGCGCCGACTCGAGTTACAAATTCTGAATCTGCCTTGATAATTATTCTACCTTGTCTTTCATTACTTTTTTACTACTTTTGCCTTTTTTTTTTTGCTTATTAATTATTCTTTATTTTTAAATGATTTTACCTTGTGTTTTATGTTTTCTTTTTATTATGATCTTTACCTTTTAACTATTCTTTGACTATATTGCCCTTCTATGCTTTTATTTGTTATTATTGTTTGGTTTTGTTTATGTAAAGCACATTGAATGACCTCTGTGTATGAAATGCGCTATATAAATAAACTTGACTTGACTTGACTTGATTGTATATGATGATGCAAATAATTTTAGTTGTGTTTCAAGACTAGTTTAGCCATGTGGCCTCTCTTGGCTTTAAAACAAAGACACCCTCCCCTCCCTCAATGAAATGTTAATGTACTGGTTCTAAGGGTTATCAGATCCACAAGACAAAGGATGTTACCTTGATATAATGTATCCATGTGTCATGAAATTGTTTGGCATCGTTGTAATAGTCTCAGTACAAGGATTGTAATGATTTGATTGTGAGAATGTTTGGAACATTCTATAAGTGATATTTCTGATATATAAGATATCCCTCCTCATGTTCTTCAGATAGGTGTGAAGTAGGTGTGAGTAGGTGTGTCTGATGCCAAGTGGAGAACGAACCAAGTGGGCTTGTTTTGCCTCCAATTCTCCTTTGTTTAACCCATACAAAAGTGACCAACTTGCAATGTTTGTCAGGCTAAGAAGAACTAGAACATGGAGAACTGAAGGAGAGAGAGAGAGAGAGGTTGATCTACAGAGGCCATGGCCTGTGCCATGGCCTACAGAGACCATAGACCATTTTCTTACCCTCTGCTTGTAACAGAATAAAGCCTGGATCCTGATCTTTCATCGTCCTGATTGAGTCTTAAGAGAAATATGGTAGTAAAAATATACTATCAATGAGCATTTTAGTGTTAGTCTGGTTTCACTAAGCTCACTCACTTCATGAAGGGAGCCTGGCTATTCTCCAATGCAGGGTTCCCGCGGATCCTTAAAAAGTCTTAAAAAGTCTTAAATACAACTTTCGGTTTTTAAGGCCTAAAAAAGTCTTAAATTGTATGGGATGTCTTGAATTTTTGAAAGGGAGGTATTAAATTTGCGTATGGGACCGCCAGCAAGTGCAAGAGCGAGTGAAATGTCTCTATCCGGTTTTTCGTGTATTTAAAACGCAATTGTATAAGTGACTATAAGGCAACGGGAGGAAGTGTAGTGGTTACAGAGTGAAGATGTTTTCACTGGTGTGGTTAAAGGTGTGAAAACGGTAATAATATGTACAAATATGCCTGACGTTTTCGTGGTGTAGCCGTGGCCTGAGAGATATGCAGGTAGCCTACGTGAGGTAGAATGAGCGGGAGAAAGAGTTGGTAAGCCAGTTAGCGATAGGGCCATACGTTGGAATTTAGGCAGGACATAGCCTATGGATTTTAAAAGCCCTGTCCGGCGCAGCCATAAGCCGGACGCATATTTGTCCTTTTTGGAGTTGCGCTGGGCATCATGGTTTCACAAACTATGGACGTGAAGACTGCTGGTCAAATTATGCGCAGTGATTCTGTCACTCGTCTGATAATTTGCTGCGAAGGAAGGAACCACGGACTGACAGAAAAAGAAAACAAACGTTTTCGCAATCAGGAGGAAATATGTTAAGTTGATCTGTTTGCATCTTTCCAGCGTGTGTTGCTGGCCTAGCCTAGGGAAGAAAATATCTGTCTAAGTTATAATACCTGTAATATCTGTCAACAGCTTGTTTGCCAGCCTTTCCTAGTAGGCCTACTTCGCAAAAGTTGTGAAATATAGCTGCATTTTTTTTTACTGTCGGCGACTGGCTACATAAAAAAAAAAAAAAAAAAACGTGCGTTCATAATACGTGCGTGCTTGAGATGAAACCAGCAGGATCTGAGGAGGACCTGTCTCTTAATTCATTTAAAACAAGTCAATGGTTTTACAATGTTTCAGTCAAGCTTTGGTTGGTTTAGATATAGGTATGCATAGGTATGCAAAATGTAAAGTCGTGGATTAACTTTAATTTGCTGTGCTGCATATGGGACAATAGATGCACATAGTACATGATATAAAGTAGGCCTATTAAAATATTTAAATAGCTTAGTCTAACTTTGAAAAAAATATTGAAGGGAATCCAGTCCAGTGCACATGTCTTTGGCAAGTAGCCTAGGCTACTACAGACACAGGTGAAGAACAGTCAGCCTCAGCCAGTAAGCACAACCAGATATGTACAGCCAGCTTCAAAAGCAAGCAGCCCAGACCCTAAAATTGGGCATTTATAGCTTTGAAGGTAATTCACACACAATTATTTTTCTTTCGCCAAAATATATGTGGTAACTTCTGTAGACATCCAAAATGGGGTGGGGGTTAAAATTAGTAGGAAAAAAAAAAACTATTGCATAAAACAGTTTTAAGTTGTTGTATGTATCTTTTTGCCGTGGTATAGTCTTAATTTTTCCATTTAGATGTCTTGAAAAGGTCTTAAAAGTCTTTAAATTTGCACTTGGAAAATGTGCAGATACCCTGCCAATGGGAAAGTTTCCAACCCTAGCATCGTAATAGTCTTCGCCTAACCTTTATGAACTGATAATAAACCGCATTGGCAGTTAAGAAACAGTGTATTCACAATTGCTGTATAACTATACATTCTTCTGACTGAGATTTGTTGACGTCTGTAGACATTGCTACTACTGCTTACCACTACCAATCTCGATTTGGAAACTGATGTCATCCCCTCTCATCACTGATTAGTACACCCTTTTTTGGGGTTGTAGGAAACACTAGTGCATTGAGAGAAGAAAATGAGCAGAGGTACTAGGTGGGCGGGGCCAGCAATTTCAGTGTTGCTGTTTGCCAGTTTTGCCAGTTTCTAATTCCTAATCCCTAAACAAAATACATGTACACATATAAACAAAGTACTTGTGCCTCGTGTGCCATTTCTGGCTTCAGTTTTAACTTATATCTTTAATCTTGCCCTATTTTTATACTGCTTGGCAAAGGCCTGAGGGAGGCTGTAGACACTCAAAGCTAAAGTTTGTGAAGGGCTGCTTTGCTGGCAAACCAGTGGACTTCAAGCCTGCCCTTGGCATCAAGTCCTCCTCTTCAAAACCAACCAGCCAACTCATACTCATAACTCATTATGCCACATCTTAACAAAACCTAAATACTCATTCATGCCATAGTGGCAGCGAACGTGCCTCTGAGAGCTCAAACAAGTGGGGCCGTTGCCCTATCGCGCCCATTTATCTGGGCCGGGATTTGGTGATAATGAAAGACATTGTTTAGGGCCACCCTTCCTCTGCTCTGGACATAAGCTTCTGTGGCTGGCCCATGTTGTCACCCTCACGCACATTCACATCGAGTCATTCAGGGAGGGTTTATGGAAAACAAATATGAAGTCTGTTAACTAGAGTTATCACAATATATCATTGCAAACGTTCTTTAGTTGGATATGAAAATGTGTCCCTGGCTGTAAGAAAGGCTTAGGATCAGGGCCAGCTCAATAATAACCGTCACAGACAGCCAAAATAATGTGACATCGCTCAGTGTGTTATAAACCCACCCCGAAGAACCTACCAAAGAAAATGAGCCTGTCATTATCAGTCCTATCCTGTATTAATCCCATATTAAGGTGCAAGGAATTGAATTCAATGTACTAACTAGTCCCTCTCTAAGGGATCTATAGCAGTACCTTTACTACACACCTGGCAGTAAACTTGATAGAGTATTTACTCACCTACAACACTTTGCTGTCTTAATGCCTTTTGGAAACACTCCAAATAACCTGGGGATAGCCAAGTAATGAATATACTAGCAAACACAGTAATTAGCTAGCTAGCTCATGAGTCTAGATCATTTTGAAAATGGTTGTTTTTAGAAATACTGAGATTTCACCGGAGGAATTCTTGGCATCATACTGTATGTATCAAACGGCAACCTACTCACATAGCTAAATTATTGAGTCATTAGGCCATTAATGTTTAAAGATGCGGTCCAACTAGTGCTCTTGCTGTCCATCTAGCATGTAGCCATGACAAAAGTAGATGCCATTTTTCATACAGAAGTGTGTAAATTTGTTTGTTTTTAATTTGTTTGTTTTTTCATTGATGACCTAGAGGCCCATTATGAGCAGGCTGTAGTTATAATGCAACAAACATTATTGACTCAGAGAAGCATCCCCCTTTCTTTTTCTTTCTCCTCTAGCTGTCCGTTTTAGTGTTTCCGCTAACATGGCTAACATGAGGTATGGTAGGCTACTTCATGTATGGAAGAGAGAGAACTTGTCGCTGCTCGACGTGAGTCAAAGGTAGATGCTGTGGATTCATGCATAGAAGAGTGAATGGTTTATGGCTTGTAAGGTCCACTATCTTTAACAGCTTCTTCCTTCTTCGACAAGGTGGGGGCAGCTGTGGCCTACTGGTTAGGGCTTCGGGCTTGTAACCGAAGGGTTGCCGGTTCGATCCCTGACCCAGTAGGAAAAATGTGGGCGGGGCACTGCTCTCCCATGCCCACATCGGCTGAAGTGCCCTTGAGCAAGGCACCTAACCCCTCACTGCTCCTGAGCGCCGCTGTAGCAGGCTGCTCACTGCTCCGGGTAGTGCTTCACCTCACTGTGTGTTTACTGTGTGCTGTGTGTGTTTCACTAATTGCAGAATAAATGTGTCAGACCAAATAAATGCAGAGACCAAATTTCCCTCATGGGATCAAAAGAGTATATATACTTATACTTAAGGCTAGAACATCACACAATCTGTCAAGCAGTAGACACTATGAATGCCACCATATTTCTCTCAGCGACGAGATGAGTTTCTTCCAACTCATCTCTGTGGGACTCCAGCAGCTGTGACATAATGGTTGACATTGCTGTTAATCCTACACATAGTATTTGTCTTTGACTATTGCCCATCTCTGCTTTTATCAGCTATTCCTGTTTGCTTTTGTTTATGGAAAGCACATTGAATGACCTCTGTGTATGAAATGTGCTATATAAATAAAGTTGACTTGACTTGACTTGACATAATAAGAGGTATTCTGTTAAACGATAAATAAATGGACGAACCTGTGAATGCTCATGATAAAGACTAATGGCACAACACTGCAGTGGCAAGCCAGGACAGAGCAGACAGTCACCCAGAGCTAGCCTCTTGTGTAGGTCAAGTAGACAGGGATGATGCTGCAGAAATGCACCTGATTCGAGGCAAGTTGATTAGAGGGGATCAGGTGTATGTCTGACCAGCTCCGAGAAAAGCCTCAGTCAGTACAGATGTAAGCGCCGTGTGTCAGATCAGAAGAGAACTCACACAAAGACAGCACTTTAATCCCATTAAGACCCCACTCTTACCCTCAGATTACACTGCCAGGAGTCACGACGCATCTGTCTGGCTCTTTGACTTTTACTTTGTTCCATATTTTTTAATGTCCTGATACAGGGCAAAAAAAGTACATGTAATCCCTCTTTCATATAGTTCTGTTGTCCTAAGACGTTTTGTAAGTGGTCATAAGTCATTAGTCTGACACTGAATTATTTTGCTCTGTGCCGCCATTGTTATTTTAGTAATTACAGTGAAACAATTAAATATAGCGTACTGAGCGATTTACTGCACGCTGCTGTACTGAAAGCACGTTTCCTCATGAGACTCCATACACCCCATTCTGTCAGCTTCTTTACAAATACTTGATCTGTGCTAACATTACAGTTTGATCCTTATGACTTTTTCATGGCTGCTGTGGCATGAATGGCCCGACAGAGAAGAGAGGGATAATTTGTGTGCTGTCTTTATGAAATATTGAGCTCGGGCCAGCAGGTACATGCTTTTAACACCATTTGCGACATGCTCTGGCTGACCCAAAGCGACACCAGTGCTGGGCTTGGTCCCATTTTCTTGAGAATTTGAAGCGCTCGGAGAGTTGCGAAGGCCCGCTAGCCCAAGCGACTGCTCTACTTTACACTAGATTAGGCTCCATGGCAGGAAGCCTTCACGAGTGCAGAGATGGTACTGACACAGGAAGCCATTCGTTGAAATATTGATCAACGGGGTTAAATATTCCTGCACTGCTTGTGCTATAAATGGATGGGAGCCAGGAGCCGCTGGTCCAGTTCTGTCCCCCTGTGGAAAGCTGCCAGCGCAGAGCCTGCCCACTCCACCTCCTGGGCCTGTCATTCCTTTCAATCTGTTCTCTAAGTGCGCCCTCTGTACTATCACTTCTTGAATACTGCATAAGTCATGCTTAAAGGGGGCTTCTTAAGTCACTTGTTGAGCCTTTTTAAAGAACTCCATGTCCTTGTATTCCAAAGTATGGCAATGATATAATATACTCAAAGTTTTTTGGTAAGTCAGGATTGATTATTTTCTTTATATAATTCTTCAGAATGAATAGCCATGGCATGTCATTCTGCTCTGAGGTTAGTAGTGTAGGTGCTTCACAGATCTTCTTTGATGATTCAGAATGTCTACTAAGATGGATGAATCACTGTGAAAACACTGGAGGTGTGATCATAATTATTTCATTGGAAAGGAAAGACCCCAAAAATAGCTCAGAGGGAGATTACATCAAAACAGACATCAAATGTGCCATTGTTTGAAAATGTTCTGATGTTTCTAGGCTTCCTAATAATTATGACCGCCGCGCAGCGAAGCGGCGGTCATATAGGTTTAGTCAGAATTATTTTTATTTTTTTATTTTTTATTTTTCGCATGTCCAAATTTCCGTCAAGGATTCCCGGGACACTGAAAGACCGGGGTAGACGAAACTTGGTGGGCATGTAACCCCATATGGATAGCATGGAACCATCGATTTTCGTTTTGATCTGTAGCCCCCCCGCTGGACTGCACCCCCCGAAAGGAGGGTAGGGCAGACACAGTTTTCTGTGAATATCTCGAGAACCGTAAGGTTTAGGAGGACCATTTTTTTTTGTATGTTGATCTCAAGGGTCCATGTCAACCCATTCCATAACCACTCATTTCATGTATAGCGCCACCTAGTTAAACACAAAAAAGTGTGTCTGTGACCTAACATAGTCAAAACTGCACGAAATTGGAAGTGTAGGATCATTATGACACCCTCTGAATGCACGCCAAGTTTCGTGGAATTCCGTTCATGGGGGGCCACACAATAAATGAATTTATGTTACTATACACCAACTGGCCTGTAGGTGGCCGGAGACAGTTTTCTGTGAATATCTCGAGAACCGTAGGGCCTAGGAGGTCCACCTTTTTTTATGTTGGTCTTAAGGGGGCATGTCAACCCATCCCATTACCACTTATTTCATGTATAGCGCCACCTAGTTAAAAATTAAAAAGCAAAACATTGGGTGTTTTCATCACAATATCTCTGGCTGACATGGTCAAAACTGCACGAAATTGAAAGTGTAGGATCATTATGACACCCTCCGAATGCATGCCAAGTTTTGTGAACTTTCGTTCATGGGGGGCCTTACAATAAAATAATTTATGTGTACATTTAGTGACCGTTCACCAACAAGGATTCCCGGGACACTGAAAGACCGGGGTACATGAAACTTGGTGGGCATGTAACCCCACATGGATAGCATGGAACCATCGTTTTTTGTTTTGATCTGTAGCCCCCCCGCTGTACTGGACCCCCCGAAAGGAGGGTAGGGCAGACACAGTTTTCTGTGAATATCTTGAGAACCGTAGGGCCTAGGATACATATACTCACATACTCATACATATGAGTATGTGAGTATATACACATACTCACACAGTAGACATATGTACGCATACATGCACATGCACAAACACACATACACAGACAAACACACAAGCACGCACACACACACAAACACACATAAACATAAACATGAACACGCACACATGCACACAATTCAAGAATTTCTCAGAATTATGAACAGGCAAGATGGGGGTGGGGTTGTATAAAATGAATTTTACATGTGAAATCTATGAACTAATCATGTTTTGGTACTTGTTGTCTAGCAGATACCAGTGAGAATTGAGTGTGGATAATGCAATTTAGTGACACAGTTAGAATCATATAGGCCTTTCAGCGTGATTTATTTTTGTGGAAAAAATGTGCTGGACTGGGCGGCGGTCATATTTTGTACCGCTCTGCGGTACATCTAGTTTCAGACCTCCTCATGCAATGTCCTATTTTGTATCTGCATTGTACCGTCTTTGATACTATTTCTTCTCGTCTAAAAAGATTCTACAACCTTAATCCTCAGTCTACTGTCTGTGTATATTGGAGGAGGCTGGAAGTGCATGCAATTGTGCCCCTATCTGCCATCAAAACATATGGTCAAGAGAGACTGTAAACATGTGAGCACGTTTAAGCGGAGATATAAAAGCATATGGCAGACAGAACAATCTGGTAGCGCTAAATTACTCAATTAAAAACACCAAATATTTGAGGTGAGAAACGTTTTGAACCTTAAGCTACAGCATTCTTTAACCAGCAAATCCTTGTTTTCAGTTTAACTGCCTCCACCCTTTTTATATAACATCCCAGATGTGGATTACAACCTTTTCCATTAATTTCCATGTGTTTGCTTTTGTGACTGCTCCAACAATATTTTGTTAGTTATAATTAACGTGTAAAGATTCTGCAATTCATCAAGCACTCATAAAGATTAGTTATCTGTGCCGCACGCAAAGATTTATCTTGTCAAATTCCTGTACCCACTGACAGCTAGTCCACTTCGATATGACAAGGAAACCCAAACTCTCAAGCAAGAGACACTGCCAAGCTCAATACTAAAAAACTTGGTATCGCTTTAGAATACATATGGTAGTAAAGCATTTATAACACATTACGTCCCGTAAAAAAGTTGGGACGTTGTGTAAAATCCAAATAAAAACAAAATGTTATATAATCTGTAAATCTTGTAAACTCATATTTAGCTGTAAAAAGGACACAGACAGCATATCAAATGTTGAAAATGACAAATTTTACTATTTCATGGAAAATATGTTCATTTTGAATTTGATACGAGCAACACATTTCAAAAAAAGTTGGGACGGGGGCAAGAAAATGCTGGAAAAGTGTAATGATAAAGAAAACAAAAGGAGGAATATTTCACAACTAATTAGGGTAACTGACAACATGATTGGATATGAAAAGGAGCATTCCAGAGCGGCAGAGTCTCTTAGAAGTAAAGAAGGGGTACTTATCACTCTGTAAACCTATGTGGACAAATGTAAAACAATGTAATTTTAATGCTTCTTAACATGACAATATGAAGTAGGGAGTTCATCATCTACTGTACATAAAATCATTCAAATATTCAGAAAATCCAGAGAAATATTTGCAAACAAGGGATAGAGCTGAAAAACAGTATTGGATGGCCGTGGCCTTTATGGACCTCAGATGGCACTGCATTAAAAACCAGGCCTGTTTCTGAAAATCAGTGTATGAGCTCAGGTAAACTTCTGATAACCATTGTCTATGAGCACAGTTTGATACTCAATTCAGAAAAGCTTAAACTTTACCATGCAACAGCCAAAATTGTATTTAGACCTTATACAGAAATACCACTGTCTTATTTGGGCCTGAGCTTGTTTAAAATGGACTGAGGTAAAGTGGAAAAAGGTCCTGTGGTTAGACCAATCAAAATTGGTCAGGAAAACAATGCCAAAATGAATTCTGCACATAGTATTTCTCCATAATAGAGGAAGAGTCCAGTCCAGGTGCTAAAATGGCCTGTCTGCAGTCCAGACCTGTCAAATTAGGTGCATCATGGAATGACAAACATTATTAAGAATAACCCATGCTGTTAAGCAACTGAAATCCTATATCTGGCAGGAATGGACAACATTTCATTCTCAAAACTCTAGCAACTGGTCTCCTCAGTTCCTAAACATTTACAGAATTTTGTTAAATGAAGAGGTGAAGCTGTACAGTGGTATATATACCCCTATCCCAACTTTTGTTGACATGTTGCTGGTATCAAATTCAAATATGTTGTCTACATAATTGTTGCTGCTAAATATGGGTTTTCGAGATTTGTAGATTCACACACTCGTTTTTATTTGCATTTTACACATGCCACATGTCACAACTTTTTCTGATTAACTAATTTAGTTAATTAACTAATTATGAATAAAATATTTATATATGTTGGTAAGTAAGTTTGTAAATGTTTAGTCACATATTAACAGATTATTTATAAATATAAATATTTACAAATCATCTGTTAATACATGTATGTGACTAAACATTACTGAGTATTTATATCCACTGCACCCTGGGGTGTAGCTTTTAGCTTTTACAGTTCATTGAGCACAAATTGGCCTTGCTTGTTATAAATCATTTGTAAATGTGTGGAGAAATAATATGCAGCACATTAACAAAGCTTTTTGTAGGCTCTAATTTAAAGTGTAAACAATCCATCATACACAAGTGGTTTCCACAGCATTTGTAGACTTTTAATGATTTTTACAAATTATCTGTACATGTATATAAGTAATTT